>NW_028289026.1:2802848-3108164 GCF_059628265.1 Tinamus guttatus
AGTAAGAAGAAATTCACTAAGTATGTAGCAGAAAACTGCACAAGAAGCTTGGCAATATGTGGCAGAGAGTTCTCCTAGGTGGAGCATGGACTATATGGCTGTGAACAGTGATTACATACTCCAGGGTCTCCGATGGTCCTTAGAGAAAGGTAGAGAAAGGTTGCCAGAGCAAATATGGCACCTCTGGTTTTGGGGACCAGTTCTAAGGACCTGCCTATCTCACACAATGATGCACATTATACATGCACATATGAGATGACAAGCTGTTACTGACCAAAGCTGCTGGCCATTTGGTACAAAGTCATACAAAGACACCAACTCAGAGAAGCTACACACTTGCCTTATTACTATGTTCACACATCATTAGTTCATCAGATTGAGTGCCATGTGGTGACAATAAAGCCTCACAACCCAGTTTCCAGAACTATCTCACCTACAGCCAGCTTTGACATTTAAGCAACTCATTCTAATTTGCTGGTTACCCCTACTTGACCCAGAAAGAATGTAATTCCACTTGAAAAGTAGATTCCCTAATAGTGTCCCTAATGAACCTTGCTGGAAGTGAAAGAATATGGGGAAATATTTTTCTGGAAGAAAGACAGTTTTAAAATGAAAAGCTGACAAACTTCAAATATGTATGACAAGTTTTGTGATAATATGAAGGCTCAGTAGTTCTCTTCACTAGTGTGGGTAGATTGTGTCACATAGCCAGACACGGCAGATTGCTAAAGGGACAGCACAAGACAGTAACAGAGAGATGGCCTTCTGAGGCCTGTTCTCATTCACACACCTGTCACTGAGGGTATATTTAGGTACATAACTGCTGCACCTAAGCCAGCACTCCTGCAGTTAAGGGAAAGAGTGCAAGAGTGCTATACGAATCACTGAAGATTGCTGTCTTTCTTCCTTGATGTATAACTTGAATTAGACCCCTAGCTGTGGCTTTGCAGTAGACATCTAAAGTTAGGTGGTGAAAAGCAAATCATGCAGGCCAGGCAGGTTATTGTAGGAACCCCTGTTAATGTGTCCAAGAGAAAGAATTGTCCTCTGACCACTGTCAGGTCCCATATTCCTGTGCATCCAAGGGAGAAACAGTCATGACAACTACAGCAGGAAACTATTGCCCATTGACTCTCATGTCAATGGAAATTCCCCTAGTTTGTGCTGGCCTCAAAGCAAAGGAGACTAAATGGCACTTTCATGTCTTCTCTGCAGCCTGTGGCAGTGATTACTTCCTTCCGCTCCCCACTCCCAGTTCACACAGCACCCCACTTACTTCAGTTTGTGCAGGTTACCTAAAACTTTGATTTCTAGCTCCTGCTTAACATTGCATGAACAGTTTTCTGCTCTAAATGAACAGCTTATTCTACTTTCCCTGCTGGGAATCATGTGCTGTGGGTGTCTGAGGGCCTTACTGCTACACAATTTATCATTAAAATGCAGTATCCCGTAATCACAGTGGTAGTAAGTGAAATTGTGCTATACAATTGTTGAAAGACTCAGAGCTCCATCTTATTGCATTGGGTGGGAATTAATTTAAAGAATGTAAGCAATCAACATGTGGTACTGTTCTAATAAATATTCCAAATGACAACCATAAGGTCTGGCCAATGCAAGAAAAGCAAATGTCCATACAAATTTTCTGTGGTAAGTATTCTCAGTGCTTAACAGGTCCCTGGAGGCTACTGTTGTCATTACTTCATGTTCCTGTTATTTTGAGCTCTTCCATTTCTATGTATTGGTTTATGGAAACCCTGTGAACCTGCCTACCCACTGTACAACTTAGATGCATGTGTAAATGATGGTTTACACCCCACATTGTACTATGGGAGCAAGCTGTGCTTTTGTTCCTATTGGAGTGTTCCTGATTGCATAGAATTTGCACTAAGCATTTTCCCAGTCTGTTTTGATCCATTGATACCTGACTAGTAAATTCCCCTGGCTTTGAAAAAGAACTTATCAGTCTCCTCCTCCACTTTTCCATTTCTGCAGCTGTTACAAAGAAAACTTTGTAGAAAACTTATAGTAGAAGTTCATAGGGATAACTTCTAAACTATTCCCTAAACTTAGAAACAGCAGCACATAAAGCAGTCATCCAGAGAAATGAAAGGGTTGTAAATTATTATATATCGAAGTGTTGCTTTTTTGTTTTTTATGAAGTCCAATGGCAAATAATTGTCTAAAGAAACAGCTGCTCGGACATCCAGAGGAAGAAACTAGACACATCCACAAAAGAAATGTGCATCAGGTCCACACTATATGCCATGTGGCTTTGGAGTTCTTCTGTGTGTAAAGCGTCCTCCTAGGGTTCACCTCCTCAGACCAAATATGAATTGTTTTGGGAGAAAATTCCTGATGTCAGATGTGATGCTGTTCAGGTTCTGTGAATATGAGAAAATTCTCCATCTCTTTAATCCAAAAATTAGCACTTTTTTTTTTTTTCTCATAGTGACTGTAGAAGGAAGAAAATAGCTATCATCTTCATTTCACCAATCAGGAACCAAAGTCTAAAGAACTGGATTCTCAAGAGAGAATTTTGTTCCTGGAATACCTGGAACAGAAGCCAGACATAGGATAAGATTCCACGCATAATCAATCTGGTGAACCTCACATTCAGGATAAGCTGTCCTATATCTAGAGAAAACTTATAGTGAAATAGTTGGTACAGAGGAAATGCATAGTGCAGGAACAGTATCAAGAACAACATTAGCATGAGCAATAACAAATATAGATGTAACTGTATGTGCCAGGAAATACACTGTTACTGCAGTAATGCTCAAATTCATGGAAATCAAGGGGATACTCCAAAGCCCAGCCCTGAAAGTGTGGTTCTCCTGGATATCACAAATTCCAAATATTTCAGAATGGCAAAATTATTGTCTGTAGGTATCTGAACCAAAAAATGTTCCTTACTCTATTTTCCTTTTAGATGATCTCTGGATTCTGCCCACACATTGTACTCTTAATCCTGCTGTGCAAACAGTTTAGCTATGAGGCCACAAAGTCTGTATTACACAGGATGAAATGCTGAGTCTGAAATTCTTCTCCAGTTGCGGGGAAAAGAGTACTTTGCCCTCTTGGTGTTGTGGCCTCGGACATAGAATGCTAAAATAGTTATTCTTGGTATGGCATATTTCCTTTTGTTTTTCCCTCACAACATTTAAAAATATCTTTCTGAGTTACACAGAATCTTTTAATATTTGCTATTTTAAAACAGATGCTTCTTTACATAGACTTATTGAGCAATTTATTGAGTACACATCATTGTGCATATATGTTCAGCTTTCTCCATAAGTGCATCCATCAACCCAAAGGCAGCAATTCTGCCCCTAATATTTTATCTGCTACAGTGGCTGGGTGTTCATGGTTAAGCCAGTACAAAGACTTATTCTCCAAATCAATCCTGAAAGCCTTTCTTTCATACCATGAACACAACAACTTGCTCAGCTCCGAATATTTGAATCAAAGATATTTGTATCAAAAAAATGGCTTCCATCTTTGTTTGCACGAGAGAGAAGACCCGAAAGTCTACTACATTTACTACATCTACTACACTAGCAATCTTCTTCAGGCAACTGGAGCAACACAAGGATCTGCCATCTCTGGACAGAGGAGGCTCAGGATTTTTTATCATTCTCTTCAGGGCAATCACCATTTGACACGTCCAACTAGTGATCTGGAAGCCCTTTTCAGACTAACAAAAGATGATGCTTAATGCTGAACACCCACCAAACAGCCTAATAAATTAATGGTTTGAATGCCTTTCTGTGCCTCAGTCCTCACTACAAGTCAGCTACAGTCAGACAAATACTATGACTGGTAGCAGAGACAGAGAAGTATTACAAATTGGGCTTAAGTACTTCAGGCCACATTGACTTAAGCAAGCTCCTCATTAGTTTAGACATTTTTGAATTGGTCTTGAGTTTGAAGAAGTTGATGTTGGACTGCTCAGAGAGCAAACTTAAACTATTATCTTTGAGAAAAAGAAACATTCTGAAACGTGAAAACGGCAGAGATAACACCCATCTTTTACAAGGCGAAGAGGGGGGAAAACAGAAGAGAGGCAAATATAGCCCAGTGCTTATGAATTAATGTAAATTTCCAGGAAAATAGTGGATAAAAAATTAAACCAGGTAATCAGAAAATGAGTATTACTCAAATAGATGGGCATGGTCCTCCTTCTGCCTTCTTCTCTTGTTTTTAGCTTTTCACAATAGCCTGATATTTTAGATATCAGATGTAGATGGATCGATCCCAAATCAAACCAAGTTTTTTGCAGAACAGGATTATGTACTTTGAGAAGAGGGCAGAAGTTGGCATCATATATATAGATACATTAATTTTACAAAGGCAGGCTGGGAAGGGCTGCAAACGTCCTGGAGGATCAGCATAAAATTCAAGGTGCTCACACAAAGTGAAGAAATTGATCTGGAATAAAGATAGGTAGAATTTCACAAGCTCTCCACTTTAGATCATCTATCATAATCATCTATCATAATCATTTTAATCATCAATTTAATCATCTATTATAAAAGTACACAAAGTGGCATAATTTAAGAGGCAATAAAAGCAGGTCTGGGAGTGATAATGGAACAGAAGCTGAGCATGAGTCAAGAAGATAAGGCTGTTGTGGAAAGATAAAAACACCAAAACAAGGCAGAAGGGGGCTCATACCATGTGTATGCATGCTAATGAGGAAGTTCCAAGAGGACCTCATTGTGGGGAAGCTCCCCCTCTTTTCCTGAGAAATCAGAACAACGAGGTCCCTCTCTTAGTGCCTGCACGCTACTGCACACAGCACAGAGAGCAAACAGGAGGAATTAGAGGTCATGGCGCAGCTGCAGGGCTATGACCTCATCAGGATCCCAGAGACATGGCGAGGTAGCTCACGCAACTGGAAGTCTGCAAAGGACGGAAAGAGGCTCTCAAGGAAGAACAGACTGGGACCCTTTCATCTAAACCTGTCCTTTTGGATAGCTGAAAACACAGAGCTCCATTTCTGATTCTTAATGGAGATACCAACACATCTACCAGTTCAGTCCCACCTTCATAATAAACTCAGCGTTTGCAGTGGGCAATCTACCCTCTCCACACAGAATTATAGCTGTACGAGCCACCAGAGAAACGGGAAACAGGGAAACCAAACAAAAGTCATTTAATTTTATAGCTCCCAAGCAATGTGTGCATCCTCCTTTCAGGTGAATTCTGTGTCCGGGATCCAACTGAGCCTTTGAAGCAAGTGAAGACCTTACCTTTTCCATGTTTTTCCTTTCCCCTGCTTCTGTCTGTTAAATATTACCCCATGACCTTTCACTGATTGGCTTCAATTAAGGCCATGAATTTCCTCTTCCTGAACCAAAGTCAGGTTACAGTGCAAGAATAATAAAAGCAAAACGAATATGTTGCAGCCATCCCCATACAGTCCCTAGACATCAGGATTTGGAGACAAACATTACTAGGAACTCCTGCCTCTCAAGAGCTTGCCAGTATAAATTTGCTGCTAGTTTTGTGAAATTTACAGCATTTCTCCCCAGGAATATTTTGGGGGCTATTTTTTTTTCTTTCTTTTTAAATTAAAAATCCAGTTTTCAAAAATAAATAGAAGATATAACAGAATCTGTCAAGATTAGTTTTCAAATGTCAATTCTATCTTTTATTTTTGCTTTTTGGTGAGATCACAATGAAAGAGTTAATGTTATTGGTTTTGCTTAAGCTTAAACAAGACTGGTGACATTTTAGACTTTTTGGTTAATCAGAAGTTTTACAGTGTATGCTCTGTGCATTGTTAACATCACAAGGGATTAGCTGCATTTCAGCAGTGCCAAAAAGACCCAGGTGAGATCTGAGGCCTGGGTCAACTGTCAGCTGCTGGGAAAAATTAATCAAATACTTTTCCATTAGAAAACAGTGCTTCACTGAAAAAAAAAACTTTTTCACAAAATCTCCCAGTTTTCATTATATTTCCTAGAAAAATACATTTCTCTGAAACTAGGAAGATTGTATTTTTTTATCCTGATTTCTGATTTATTCAGCTGTGAAAGTTGTTGTTCTTGTTGCTGACATACCAATTTTTCCCTTCAGAAGAGTTTTTTTGTTTTGTTTTGTTATCTATTTTGAGCATAAGTCACATTCTTCCTGGCAAGAGGTGTATCACAACATGCCATAGTATTTGTACTTAAAAAGGAAAATATTTGGATCATGAAAATGTATGCATAGAAAATATTCATCCACTGAAATGTATTTCAAGGCTAAAACTTGATTAATAAGTTTAACACGAGGTCTTGAAACCAAACTCTGCTCATTTTGTAGCACCAAATTTCAAGTCTTATGCTTCCACGTACCATTAGGACATAAACATGGATGAACCTAAATATCAGTTCAGAAAGTTTCCTTCAGCTCAGAAGTTTTCTTCAGTTCAGAAAGCAACTGCATATAAAGGATCTCAGTCACTCTTTTTTGGGTGCCATTCTCAGTATGCCTTAATTTGAAGAGGGTAAGTTTACAGCATCAGACATCATCATCCAGACTTCCTGCAAATCAGAAGGTTGACCCAAGCATCACATTTCAGGGCTGAGGACTAAAGGATTTCATTCATTTTCAGAAGACTATTCCTCCTCTAACTGAAGGGCAGCAAAGTTAGAGTTGAAAGGCACAAAACATCACAAGCCTCAGCCTGCATCTGACAACTCTTGACGTAACCAAAACCCCTCATGAAAGCAAATCAAACAAATGATGGTTATTTGGAAAAGCGATTTAACTTAGTCCCCCTCCACTGTACAAGTTGGATTATGTCCAAGTTGCTAGAGGTAAGGTGGGTTCCACAATCCGTCTTTTATGGGGCACAATCAACTTATCAAAAATGATCCCAACTAATTATTTATAATACCGGCTTTCAGGTGGTGTTAGCTTTCCCCGGGTTTGAAACATAGCCAGTACCTATATTGCTTCCGTCTACCACCAGGCTTCCTCTGCACTGAGGATTTCATATACTTTTGAATGGAGGAGACGAAACAGTTTCTCATGAACTCAGGAAAGGCCAACGTGTTTTTAGAAGATCAGTCTGCTCTACTTTAAACATTTCATCCAAGAAAATTTAAAATCTGTCATGAAATTTATGATGTCCTTCTGGACAAATGTTTTCCCTCACTTCATAAGGCACCAGCTACTGTAGTATAACAAAGTGGAAATTGCTTTCCAGAGAAAGCATATAGAGATTTATCAGAGATACCTCATTCAATCTCATTGCAGTGAGCCAGGGCTAGCCACTCATCTTTAAATGGAAGGGGGTGGGGGAGAGAAGGATTTAAGTCGTAATTTAATCCATTATGAGAGGTTTTTTTTAAGATTTTTGTCACCGAAGCATTTGTATCAGGCACCTAACAGGAAATTATGAAGATATTTATATCAGCTGTATGCACAGCCTACAATATCTGAGTGCTTGGAAAATTCAATGAAAATAAGTGCTGATAAGGCATAACATTTTCTGCTTTCCAAGGAGGGTGAAACAGCTAAGGAGATCTGAGTACCAGCTGTAAGAATATTCTTTCAGTTACATGCTCACTCTCATAACCAGCAAATAACCATATTGGTTAGAAAAATCAAGGATCTCTAGTTAAAATCTAGTGACAAAGTCCTCTGAGCAGCGAAGGCCCTTGCACTGACTGGTCTGCCAGACAGTGGAGCAGTGTATGCTGCCTGGCCTGTCCTTCCACAGACTAGCAGGTTGCAAAAAGATTAAATACTGAGAAATCTAGGTTAGCTGAGAAAATACAGACAGGAAGGTCATGGGAGAGAAAGACAGGGGCTATAACCCTTACATGCAAAGGCAACAGCAGCACCTGGATGGAAACATGGAAAAAGCAGAGGAAGTACAGTACTGTGTTAAGGAACTGCATTATTAAGTTCAAATCTTTAATAGCCCACTAGTTCTTATGAGTCTGCTGCCTGCTTTACAACAGCTTGCAACATCTCTAATTTCTCTGTTTATCAGAGCAAGACTGATCTGACGGGGCAACCTTTCCAGCAGAGGCACAAGTTTAATGGCACTATCAGTTTCATCGGCACTGCCAAATAAAAGAAGAACAAAGACAACTCTCTGGCTCTGAGGATGAACAGCAGAGCACAGCTCCCCTCCTTACAGGCAAACTCTCCCCTAAAACCAAGTTAGCCCCATAGGGCTCACATCCCAACCAGGTGTTTAAAAGTATCCCAGAAACGTCCATGGAAACACACTGCACGATGTAGGTGCTCCTTGGGGTGAGCTGAGGGGGCTCCGAACATCCCAGGACAAACGTTCCAGGGTCTGGAGTGCCACCTCCTGGTACTGTGCAGGCTCGCGTAGCCCGAGCGCTGCCACAGCCAGAGCCGGGAGGCAGCCGCAACCGCCTTCCTGGCACCTTCCTTCCCCCAAAGTCACCTCCTGCCCTGCCGCTCTGTGAGCATGAGCCCGTGCTGCCACCTGCGCGCCCAGGTGGGAGGGAGGACGAACTTGCCACCTTCCAGCACAGAAGAGCAAACTCTGACCCTTTGTGGCCAGGATCAAATCTCGGCAAAGTAGTTCAAGCAAACAACTTGGCAGGAAACCATAGAAATTTTCCCTATAAAGAAAGCCAGACAAGACTCCAACTCCTAATACATTAAAAGTGAAAAGTAAAAGCTTTTTAACATATTAAATCTTTCTTCATGATTCATAGAAAAGCAGCAAAATTCCCCTTCTTTTTCTGTCACCTTACATGAAAGAAGAGATGCTCTGTGCACAGAATATATTTCTGGCAACAAGCCCATGATACAGAGGTTTCTGCTGTATGTGAACACTTTAGCAACATATTATCAGGAGCATTGTCTACTGCCCCCAGTACACAATCATCTCCCTAATAATAATCATCCAGCTACAATCCTAGCAATCTATAGTTAATGTAATGCGAATGGTATGTACCACACACAGTTCTTGAAAGAATGAGAAAAAATGCAGTGCAGAGGAAGATGAGCAATGATAAACAAAAGACAAATCCACATGGACATTTCTTGGAACACTCTCTTCATCTTCCCACTGCTGATCTGGGGAACAAGCCAAAGGCAAAGTGGCATGTACAATTTCAATTGCCTAACCTGGAGCAGTTCTATGTTAATGCCAGGATCTCTAAAATGACGCACTTTTACCTGCTTCCAGTATAGTGACTGTTTTTCTGCGTAGCGATGCGTCTTTTCCCTGTCCCAAACTGAGGCTGGATCCTGAGTCAGGTACACAACCTTCCTCATCACTATATACAACTGGAAGAGATACATCTCTATATACTGATCCCTGCCTTGTCAGGGGAGAAGAATCGATCCCTTCCTGTATCTCTTTTAGTTTAATGTAATCCTGGGTGGAAAGAGGATCTTTAGGCACATGCAGAGTGATGGAAGTGCCCCCAGAGGTAGAGCAGGCATCTCTCATTCTGTCAGAAAGCAAATAACAGAACTTGCAAGCTTTACTCAGAGTCCTTCATTGCAATCAATGACCATGAGTGTCTTACCAATATCATCTAAGATTCTGAGTTTGACAAAGCCTGAGCTGTATTTGGGAAGCATCAACTAAACATCTTCCATTCATTCACAGGGACTCCTAAGAACCAACCACGGACATTGGATCAAACCTATAAAATACATTACAACTTGGCTGTCCATTTAGCAAAGAAGGAATGTTGCTATCTTTCCAGTGGGAGACTGCCTGTTTTTAGACCTTTTCTAGAACAGGCACACTGACTACTTATCGAATACTCCAGTGTCATGGTCCTGTCACATCTTTGTGTGAATAAAACAGATCTGCACTAAAGGCCTGCCAAAGCCTAAAGGCTTTCACATGGCACTGAGGCTGGAAAATGACTAAACTTGCCCGTGACATGGTGAATTACCCCCTGCTGCCATTTCCTTTGCATCTTTTCAACACTTGCATCTTTATTCAGCCTTTGACAATCTTCCATTGCTCCCAGCTCCAGTGACAAACTCATCTGCCTCTCTATCACATAACTGATTGCCTGCAAACTGTGGCTACCTTAGGAAATGCCCCTTCAAATTTAACAGCTATCTATTGACATGCTTTAGATGTGCCTCTCAGCAGAATTAAGTGTATTCTGTTTCCTATGTCCTGACACATCTGCTGGTCTAATGTCAGTCAGTACACCTCCTGGCAGACAGAGCCAAGTGCTGCTCATCATATTGTGCTGTTCCTTCTCATAATTGGCTCATAATGCCACAACAATACCCTGAATTTCTTGCCATTCATAAAGGTTCACCAGATCTTAGCAGTGGCAGTGTAAACAATAGTTCTCACTTAGCAGTTTGAGCCAGTGATTCTATGTTTTTATACTGCAGGCAACTATGCAAACACTAGCCCACCCTAGAGAAACTTCAGGATTATTGGAAACCTCACAGTCTTTCACAATGCTTTTTCACTCAGTTCCTTCTGTCATTCAATCTAGGGTAAATATTCAATGTTCAGAAGCCTTCACACACACGTTTCCACCTGTGTGGTGGGCCAGGGCTGGCCTGCTGGTTTGTAACATAAAACATGTGGGAATACAGAAAGTCTCAAGAGGTCTGTCTTACACTTCCTGTTCTTTATTTACCTTGCTGTGTTCAGTTTGTTTTTCCATTTATATTTAGCCCAGATAAAAGCAAGGCAACCAGGCTCATATGTCTTGGAGAAATAATTGGAAGAGCTGGATACAGAAGCCATCAAAAGGCAGGATGCGGCACCTCCACCCTGCGAACAAAGACCAAAACCTTTGAACCAGAGTATCTGCAACCAAGTGCTTCTTTCCAAACCCCATAAGCAGGTGAAAATCTTTCACGCGTTCACTCTTCGCAGGTTGAATGGGTTCGTTATTGCAGTCGGAGGGTTAGGGAATGGCATGATGAGAAGATCGCTTTGATCACACCGTGCAAAATCCTGGTCTCGGGGCCGGGCAGTCACCACAGCCCAGGGCAGAGCTACCTGCCAGCCCACATCAGCTCCCTCAGTACTACAGCCAGGCGTGTTCAAATGGAGCCAGAGCCAGAGTCTTTCTGTATTCGCACAGTCCAAACCTATATCTATAAGCAAAGCAATGCTGCCCGTCACCATGCTGCATCTCCTCCACCCTGCAAACACCCATCCCAGATTGTAGACAGATTTGAAAGGAAAATCCCAGAGGTTTTAAGAGAATGCACATCAGAATGCTGGCACCTGTGAGTTTCAAAGCCTCCTCAGTGAGACAGACATACAGCTCCTGCTGCAAGTCAGCTGAATGCATGTACCAGACTCACTGTGATACTTGCAAATAACTCACATATCTTAAACCTCTGAAATAAAGAGGGCACAGTAAAAAAGTCATAACTCAACTAACTCTAAGAATAGTGAAATAGCAGCCAAAGTAGAGACAGAAGGTAAAAGTAAAGGCATTTCACAGTTCAGGGCTCTAATGATCTAGAGATACCACATAAATATTCCCAGCTATTGTCCAAAAAACAAACAGAACAAGAAGACAATCTTTGAATTACTTCCACTATTGCAATAATGAAGCTTTGGAAACATATGTTCATCATCCAGAAATAAGCTCAAAGGTCTAGCAGCACTTCAAGACTGGAACCATAAATGTCAATGTAAACACATATTTGTGCAAGGATGATGCGATAAGAGGCACTTTTTTTTCGAGACCTAACGTGTGAGCATCCATCAGGAGTTGATACCATCTTGTGATAATACAGCTCTCTCCCATGATCATAAATCACCATGCAACAGATCAGCCAACCAGCCCTGCAGGAAAGCAGAGCCAGGCTGTCGATGAGACTTTGCAGATGGAACCAAAGCCCGGTGCTGTTGCGAGTCATGAGTGCGGTACTCCAGCCTAACCATCCCCTGGGCACATGTAGGAGTCCATGTAACCACGGGATGGCACAGGGACCACAAAAGGAATTGCTAATTGGAAGGGAGGATGACAGCCCCCACACGCGCTGGTGTATACCATCTTGTGATGTCTGTCTACAAAATCAAGTGCATTTTTTAATGAGCAATCTGTGTATTAGTGGTAGACCATAATCATTTCATGAACTACTCCTTTTATCTTGTTTCAATTTCCTTATGTAAGAGCAGGACTATGCAGCTTTAATCAGGAGGGGGACTTTGTTAGACAAGGTACAGGATGAACAGTCATTGAAGGACTATCAGAAGAGGGTTACAGTCAAACATGGGGCAATATGTGCCCGTATGACAATCCAGGCGGGAATGATGGAAGAGTGAACAGATACGATTATACACCAGGCTATGGACTAACTATGCACCCAGCACTGTGGCTTCATCTTTTCTAAGGAAGTTAATACCTTTCAAAAGGTAGATAATTTCTGACAAACAATCCCAGGATTTCTACACAGGCCCAAACCATCCTCCTGAGGATAAAGCATTAATCCCACTCCAAAACTGTCTAAAATTATGGACCAAAAAATAAAATTGGCGAGAATATACCCTCAACAGAAAGAAGTCTGTGCGCCTAAAAAAACCTAAATATGTTCATCTGCTGTAGACAAACTTATATAGATATAGAGCTTTGTTAGAAAACCTTGAGATCTTATATAAATTCTATCATATAGAGAGAGGCTAGTTAACGCTTACAGCTACAATTCTGTTTTGTCCCATACATCCCTGTGGCAGTTTCTATCACTTGAAGCCTGTGTGTCCTTAGGCAAAGTTTTCCAGTAATTTTTCAGTAACACTTGCAGCATTTTCTATCAGGATAATTTAGCCCTTCTGATTTTGGAGGTTTTCACACCCAGAGACGTGGCTCACTGGCAGTTTCTGTAGCAGAACTCTCTGTCCCCAGCAGTACTCATGTTTGACCTATCCACCTAAGAAAAACCCCAGGTGTGCAGCCAGCATTTCTACTGTATCTGAGCAATCAGGCAGAGACACATTAAGGCTAGGAGCCTCGAAGCAGAGGATGGCCTTGAGTGGGGTTTGGGACTTAAAGAATCCTGCTTGAAGACAGGCCCCTGAGATGCATCCTGGTCTCCAAGGACCTCGATGTCTCAAACTCATGCATCAGCATGGGAAAGCAGGTCTCTAACCCCCTGTTTGCTCCTCAGCTTCTGAGCGAGGAGACACCTCATCTCTTTCAGGTCAGGCACATTATTTTTTACTCTGCCTGATGAACATGGAGCAAGGCAACATCAGAGGGCACTGACATCTCTAGAGGTGGGAGAGAAAGTGGGTAGGAGTCAACAGGTGATGTGGGTAGGATCGATAGCATGTATTGGTAATGCACTTATCAAGACCCATCTTCCCAGGCTCTGATTTCTTATAATCTGACTCTTCCCAGACCAAGAAAAAGGCATAGCCTCAGCTAGCAAAAATCACAGGGCTGTTCTGGGCTTCCACATTTGCCTTGAGATGCATTCCTGATTGTGTCGTTCATCAAAGAAAAGGCTTGATACTTCACAGATAGAAACATTTTGCATTGATTTACAGGGCTCTCCCCTACCCCAAGTGCCACAGAAGGAACCCAGAGCTTTGTGCAAGTCTGCTTGTGCTGCAGTTTCCTGCTCTCAAACCAGAGTTGGCAAGCTGACTGCTCAGAAGAACTTTATCGAGTGGTGTGGAAGACCAGGCTATGGGGATTTGCTATGAACCCCTAAGTTACGCTACGCTTGGTTCAAGTCAATGACTCAACCCAGTGCATGCTAAAGTCATTCATGATATTTTTTCTTTTAAACAATAAAAGAAAAATTTTATGTGTCCAGAAAGGGTAATAAAAACGTAATAGACACTCTGTGAGCTTAAATCAAAAGCCGGTGAAGACATGGAAAGAGTTCTGTGGCTTCCACGCACTTTCAGTTATGCCTTCTTTTCTTCATTTTTTTCTTCAAAAGATGATTCCAGATAGTAAAAAAGAAAGTTCTTTTTAAGGCAACATTTAGTACTAATTTCTACCTCTCCTTGAAGCAGTCTCATTTGACACAGTGCCCTTTTATACTATAATAATATATAATATACATAATGTAATATAAATAATACATAATAATATATGATATTATTATATATAATAGTATATTAAAATATTAATTTCTTCTTTCCCTGTTATTGAAAAATGCAGTAGTATGCTAAGTCAAAATGCTGGACCAACATCATTTTTAGGAAAAAAAATTGATTAGAGACTGTGGGAGGTAAGGTTGTAAGAATTCCCTCAGGACTGAAGGGAAGGTGGAAAGTGTTTATCTTAATGACAAAAGATACTTCTAATCAGTAATGTTTACATGATATTAAACATAATGTATTTTGACTTTCCCCAAAACCCCACAATATTAAGAAAAATGGAGCATTTCAGCCTGAAAGGATGATCACAAGTACAACCACATTTGACTGAGTTTCACACACAGTTGCTATTTATACCCTGTGTTAAGGCTGTCAGCATACACACTTAGGACTAACACCTCCTTTACTTTAAATAGGGAAGTTCTGCTGCAAAGATGCCCCTCTGATTAATACATACATGACAGGTATGCCCCAGCTTCTTATGTGTATGGTTATATCTTTCTAGCTAACCTATCCTTAGAAAAAAAAAAAAAAAAAAAGGGAAAATATCTTTGTGATCACTGCATAGTTCGACACAGATATCTGAGAAATAAGGTACCTGAAATACATAGGTACCTGAAAAGAAATATTGCTCTGAGCCTTAAGCCCTTTGGCTTGGAGTGGAGCTAAGTTCACAATTGAGCAGTGCTGGATACATTAGATGCAGCATTCTTTTTTCAGACCCTCTGATCTTCCTACAGTCCAGTATTTTGAGGCAAGGTTGGAATTTCACACAGAATTTTCAAGGAAGTGAAGCAGTCATTAATATTTAACAAACTGCTGCAGCATAGTTCAGAAGGACTTATTAGAGGACAGGCTGGAGTAAGGGTTCCTCCTCCAAAAGGTGTCTTTTTCAGGACAATGGTCCTCTAGGTGCCTACCAAGGACCATGCTGCAAAATTTCACTTTTATACAGACATTGTGACAGACTATAACTTTCTCCTTAGGACTCTGAAAGAACATACATAGGGCTGGTTAATTGTTCTTCCCTTGTTATTAACTACAGTTTGGATTATGCTCCTTATTCATCTAGATCAAGACAATCTTGGGTTAATAGATTTCTAATTAAAATGTAACATTGATATACATAATTAGCATCAACCCAAGCGTTTCACCAAACCTTGAATCCATGACTCCATCTGGAAATCTTTAAAAGGATTGTTCCCTTCTCTTCAGGAGATGTCTCCATTTTTTTTTTCTTTAAAGCTGGGTTTTAGTGGGGCAGCTTTCCAGTCTGTGCGGCTTCCCCTCCAGACCTTTCTCAAAACCCGCCTTTAGACTCTTGCTCTGTGGTTGCTTTTACATTTGAGACAAGTACTATTCTGAAAGCCGCATGTTAGAATTTGGGATTAAAAATAGCCACCACAGACTGGTTAGCATAAAACAGTCATTCACAATGCACAATAGCCACTACTGCAGCCTGTGCCAAGTTCTCAGCCGGCGTGGAGCAGCGCAGTCCCATTGACGGGGATGGTGCTTTGCCAATTCCTATCTCAGACCATCTCAGCCCTTTTGTCTCCTTCAATCTGACAGGCTTGCAAAACCTCGAGGAGTGCGTCTGCTCTTCTGGAAGAGTGCCACAGTACGCTCAGAAATGTCACAGAGGCTTGTGTTCAACAACCACTGGCAAATTTCAGGTTATACTCCCAGAGCCAGCATTAAGCAAAAACTTGCCATAAGCACTATCCGATGCCACAGTATGTTTCACAAGATCCCTGTGAAACTAAGCAACATGCTATTAAATGCAAAGAGTTCCAGAAAATGTAGAGAAACTGGTAATTGCTAAAAGCCGATATGCAACAAGAACAAAATCCTTTATCCCAGATTGGCCATAAATATCAGTTTGAAGCTGCAAAGCCCTTAAAACACCTTAAACCTTTCAATTTTCCTTGTGGGCTTGTTTCAGAGAAGTGTGTTCCCTACTTATATCTCATGCACACCCCAGATCTTTATAGCTCTGCCTCATATATCTGTTCCTTATCACTTGCTCTGGTTAAGGCTCATGGTTCTTCACCGCCCCCACCTTACCCAGTCCCTCCTCCCCCACATCTGCTCTTGCTTTTTCATTCCCTGGTCCTCAGAGCCAGCTTCCTCCTGGCTTTATTTCACCCCACAAAACCTCATTTGAACAACGTTCAGTTTTTAGCTTCTTCTAGGTGCTTCAAAAGTCATGAACTTTTCAACACACCTAAGTGTCCAGACTCAAGTGTCTGTTGACATGAATCTTCATCATTGCAGAGTTTAAAAAAATGCAACCCTGCCAAAACAAAATTAAATCATTTCAGACTCATTTTTACACAAGGGCCAAAGCAATTGCAAAAAAGCCCAGTTGGGCTAAAAGGTGAGGCTGGAGAAGCCCCAAACTTTCAGCAGGTAGGGCCTTACCACTAGTTTCAATAAGTGCGAGATCAAACCTCAAGTCTTAAGTAGGCAAATAAATACACAGTCCAAGTTTCAAACTTCTGAGCAGCCAAGAAGTCCTGTTCAGAACTGCATGAAATACTGAAGATTCAACCATCTTCAAACTTCATAAACTTTCACATCCTTTGATTCAATTAATTACATATCTATTTAGATTACCTTATTAATCTATATACTCAGGGAATCTTCTATACCCATTTTTACTATTCTTTACACAGAAACAAAATTGAGTAAAGGGGAATAAGATGTTCTATTATCTTAATTGTAATATTATTCCCTAACACACACTTTATTTTTCTGTATTTGATTTCTTTCCAATATGCAAAGGTCTCAGAAAAATAAATCTTGTGATGTTGCAAAAGAAACAATTTAAAACGAATGAGGTTTAATTTCCTTATTATGGATACAGGGTTACTCCAGTGATACCTGCTGTCACAGTATCCTAGAAATCTTGGCCAGAACAGGCCTCTGGAGGTCTCTTCCCCTCAAAGCACAGCTTTTGCTAATGCTAGGTCAAGTCAACCGTGGCTTTTCCAAACAAGCTTCAGAAACCTCCAAGGATGATGACTGCAGAGTTTCCTTGGTTTCTCGCTCTACTGTCGCCCTACCCTCCATATGAAGAAGTTTTTCCTGATATCCAGTTTGAATTTCCCAAGAAAAAAAATGGTGAGCATTGTCCATTGTAATGCTTCTGCTGCTATGGAGAAGGTTTGTTTTTTAAACTTCCCTTTGAGCAGTTGTGGGCTGCTAGTGGATCACACTTTTGCCTCCTCTTGACCAAACCAAGCCAGACCAACTCTCAGAGGTCTTAGCCTCTCCTCTAGGTCCCTGACTACCTCTCTCTACAGCAGAGCTTTTCCAATTTATCCACATCCTTCTCGAACCAGGGAGCCCACAATTCAACCTTCAGTGCTAAAAAAAAGTGGCCCTATGACTCTTCTTGCTCTGCTGGCCACATTACTTCTAGTGGAGCTCAACATGCAGTTTGCCCTGTTTCCTCTACCAGGGAGCAGCTGTCTTATATTCAGCCTAGTGTCCACCACAACCACAGATCTTTTTCAGCAAGGCTGCTTCTCAGCCGATCAAATCCCAGCCTGCACTAGTGTATGTTTTTGTTTGTTTGTTTGCTTGTTTGTTTCTGCTTCACTTGCAGAACTTTTCCTTCTTCAGCTTCATGAGGTTACTGTTAGGGTAGCCCTCACGTTTTTCCAAGGTGTTTCTGTATTGAAGCTTCTCCATCAGTTCTTCCCTCTAATTTAGCGCCATTCCAAACTTGCAGAAACTGCACTTTCTCCTTACACAGAGCTGAAAATATGAGCCAAATCAGTGCCAGTATGAACCACTGAGTTACTGTCATCAATCCCTGAGGTATTTTAACTTGTTTCTGATCAAGTGGATTTTGAGCCATTAATGCTCCTTGAGCCTGGTGAATTTTCAACTCCTTTGACAGTCCCTTTTCCAGCCTCACACCTGGTAGCTGGAAAACAGGTGGACCCTGTTTTCCCTATTGTTCATTCTCTCTGGTGCTCTTCCAGGCAGAACATAAGAGGATTTTTGGTAGTATGGCATTAGATATTTTAGTCAAAATTATTAGATTCAGAATTGAAGAATTTCAAGGGTAAAGAACATGGTGAAAATTGTTGCTGCGTTAAGCTGATCCACTGATGTCTTCTTGGATGTTTTGAGTGAAACTAGGAACCAGTTTTTACACTTTAAATAGAGAAGAGATTTGGCAACTTAGAGACAAAAAACAGCCAACCTTCTTGGCCCTACAGCTGCTCAGTGACAGCTTCACATGGCTGAGAGCCATCAGGCACAAGCCACCACAGAGAGCCCAGCAGAAATGAAACCTCTCAGAGACGGCCATAGGCTGGAGATACGTCAACAGCATCGGAGACCCCTCACTCCATTACAGAGCAGGAATTGCTTCCAGCTGGCTTCCAGAGTGAGCTGGCAGTGTCTCTTTTAGCAGCTCCCACTGGTTCACTTCAATTAAACAATCTTCTGATTTCATTGTTGAAATCTTTGTCCCTCATTTTTAACTAACAGCTCCAGCCACTCAACCTCACTTTTAAAACGAGATAATAAACTTCTGGAGTGAAAAGTCATGTATTTAAGTCTCTACTGAACTAAATAAAAAAATAAAACAACAGTGCATGACTGTTCTTTAGTGGCTTCTAAATTCTCAGGAAATGAACACTCCATGCGCAGGTAGGGTGGAGAGGGAGCTGATGACAACTTATGGATCAGATAATACACAGGGGAAGCAAAGAGCAAGAGAGAAAAAAAGTCTTCCTAATCTGATCTCAAACAGATTGTCAAATTGTGTTCCTGCTGAAGCCAGCTATTTTACCGTTTGAATCCCCAGGCACAGAATGCTTTCCAGACTGAGCTGTCGGCATATGAGCGCCTGTGAACTGAAGCACAGAGCACAGAGAAAAGGAACCAGCACCGTATGTCTCCCAGAGGTGCCATCAAGGTGAAAACTAGTGAATTGGTGGGACATGTCTTTGTAGGTGGCTCTGTTCACACAATCAAGTTTCCAAAGAGCAACTGTAAATTCCAAAAAGGCAATTAGACATAGAAGACACTGGTTCTTAAAGCTAACGGACCAATTTCACAACATTTGTCTTTCTCTGCAGTGACAGGTAAGTTAGCAGGAACACTGGCTGTGTGTTAGGGTTAGGAATGGTGCTCTGAGATTGTAAAATGGCCTTGACAGATCCTAGAGGCTTGAAAGATAATATTAAAAGTCAGGCATTATAAAACTGTACTGTGTTAGAAATTTACTGCCATGAAATATTAAAATTAAGAAAGCTTTCTCCCTATTGCTTCTTCTCAGAGTTTAACTGAAATGCCCTTCAGGCCTGATAGTGCACCTGTTTCTCAGGCTACCAGAAGTCACTGAGTTTTGTTTGAATAAGGCAGACAAGGACAGCTTTTTAAACATGAAGAATTCCCTCTCCTCTTCTGGTATGTTACTACAGCCTGTTCTTCTGTAAACATTAATTCATTTCATTTGCATTCATGTCCATCTGTGAGCATGAAGATATAGAGAACAGTTCTATGAGAAGATGTGAATACTAAAATCAGATTCAATTTCACAGTACAGCTTCAGATGTGAAAAATTAAAGCCTCCCTTTGGGAAGTTTTTATGGTGATTATTGTTATAATAAACTACTAAGTGATAGCGTGGTTACATGATGCCTATAGAGACAGAATCCATCTGTCAGAATGCTTGCTAAAATGGTAGACATTTTTCAAACACTAATGTCGCTTCATGGGCACTGAGCTCCTAACATCCCTAAGGTGCAATAACCATGTGATTGATAGTGGCATAGAGTTCCTTGCAATCCAGGCTTCATTGTCTTGTGAGAGCAGCTGTACAAAGAAAAGTTTCTAACATAAATTAAAATTACTTTAGAGATGTCAAAGATGACAGAACATAAAATTCATTTAAGAAGAACGATAATAGAAATATCATAGGCTGGTTAAATCTTCTCTGCAAAGTCCTATTTTTAAAAAATGATTTTGTAATCCCTTTAAGCCTAAACCCTAAATATGTAATTCCTAAATTAAATATAATTCCTAAATCCTGTATCCTGTAGCAGAGATACAATTATCTTTTAATCTTTCCAGGGCTTTGGAGACCTCCAAGAAAAAACAATACAGCTTTTCTATGCTCAAATCAGCTTTCCATTTTCCTCACACTGTTGACTTGCCACATTAATTTGCACAACACTCTGATGTTCACCAGGGAGAAGGACATCACAAGGACAACATCATCTGATGAAGTTTTATTGAAGTACACAGCACAAAATGAAGAGCCGAGAGTCTGCTATTTTGGTGGCTGACACTGGTATAAAAGAGGATCCTTTTCTTCTTTAATTAAAATAATTTGACATAGATTATCCAGTGCTGAGTCTGATAACACAGTATAGAAACAGCCTTCCTGACCTGCTGCCAGCAAGGCCCAGCTTTGCCCATGAGGTGGCCCAATCACTCCTTGTTCATTCTTGTGAAGGAAGGGTCAGTCAGGACAAAAGCCTGTAGAATGACAGTGCAAGAAATTATCTTCCCTGCTCCCCCTTCCCGCAAAAAAAAGAAAACAAAAAGAAATGTTTCATCATATCTAAAACAGATCTTCAAAAGGAATCCAGTAAGAGTAACTTTTTTCTCTACTTTTTATCAGCATGGAAGATGGACAGGTAGTTGGCTTAAACTGCACAGAGAACATGATGAGATTCACCAGAAGGAAAAACAGCATGGTTTCTCTTCAAGTCACAGTTAGAAATGCATTAGGTCCAGAATGGTTCATGCGGTTGTTGCTTCCTCTAAGCTATTTGCAGTCAGCTTTCAGCCTGTATTACTCGTGTTTTAGTGCATGACACGCCAGCAATCTGCCTTCTCAGACTCTTCCATTATCTCACATAACAGGCACTTGAGAACACCACCTATGGTGAGATAAAGCAAAGGTTATATTGATTTTAGACTCATGCTGGTGCCTGGAAATGCTGTGATCAATGGAGAAGATTAAATCTACTCCAGGAAGCAAGATGCTCCAGAGTTGCTTGTACACCCTTCTCTAAAAAGTATTGGCCTGCTCTTGCCTCTGATGCAAATGCAGCTCCTGCCAGCCCCAGGCCCTCATTGCTGAAGGAAAGCCAGCAGGATCACTTGTATTTCCAGATAGTTGGAAATTTGAGCCAATTTCATTTTAGCATGTAGATGTAAAGAAACTCACCTACCCAAATCTCACCAAACTATTCCTTTCAACTATTTGCAAAGCCCATAAATGCTCCTAGAAGGTATATGTTCAAACAAGAACTTTTTTAAACTGCACTTTTTAGAAAAGATAAGTGTTTTCATTGGTTATACCTTCCTTCCTTGAGTATTTCATATGGGACAACTAATTATCCCTTGACACTCTTCTCAGTTTTATGCTGCCATGTACTGCTGCTTTTGCAAGCAAGCAAATAAATCTATTGTTCTGGGCTGTGTCAACAGTTTGCAGAAATACTTGCTGCGTGGGCTGCTGGCTATTATCTGGTTGCCACAGCAAAACCATGCAAAGGTCTTCCTACAGGGAGCTCAGAAAGTCATCCTGTGTGCGGTATGATTTAGGACTGGTGTTGTTCTTTTTTTTAATTGTTATTTTTATACAGGAATAAAAGCTCAGTATTGGGATAGTTCCCAAAACTACTTAATCCGTTCTAGCAGACAAAAAGAGGACTGGACAGCACTGGTCCTCTTTCCACAAGCTGGATTTTCCAAGCAAGCTGTGAAACTGCAGGTTTGCCTGTGTTGGGGTCTTGATGAACTGCTAATCTGGATGCCATTAGTACAGGCCATGCTGAGAGCCTCTTTTCTCGCTGCCTGCTCTTTTGGTGCCTTCACACACAAATTTTCCAATTGATTCTCTATTCCCACCAAACTTGTCCTCTCTATTACGATTCTTTGAGAGGAAAAAAAAAAAAAAAAAAAGAGAGGCAGAGGTACAGAGGTAAAATAATCTTTCCAGGCACAGAAAGAAACATTGAAAATTCATATAGCAGATGAAGATAAACAAAAAAAATGTCTGAAAGAGTCAGCAAAGCCTTGCTTGCAGAAGACAAGAATGAAGAATATGAATTTCTAATAATTTAGTGTGGAAATTTAAAATAAATTCCAGTTGTCCACCATTCCAACAAGATTTTTTTAAAGAGCAGCAATCTGATGAATAGAACAAAAAGATCAGGAAGGAAATTGAGATGCCATTGAGAAAAAGCAAAGAAACTTGTACTACAAGCAATAAAGAGAAGGCTCTTTTTAAATCAGGGAGCAATAGACCAATGTTTTTCTTAATTTCAAAGAGTTTTGGTGCTTCAGCAACTTTTTATTCTTTATTACTACAGAGAGACTCCTACTTCTAATTTATCATTCAAATGGATTAGCTAGGACATAATTACTTTTCTTAGAGATTAAGTCTTGAATCTGAACCTCAACTGACTTCAAAATACACACTTAGTCACATTCCTGGCTGAAAAACAGAATGCATGAAAAAAGTTGACATGTCTTCAGAAGCAGAAGTAAACTTTTCCAATCAACTGAAATATTGTGCTGCAGATTTGTTACTTACTCAGATGAGACAGTCCACCTTTTCCTAAAAGTGTGAATCTGACAGTCACATGTAGGAACAGAACATATCAGATCTTCTAAACACCGAAATAGCCTTAACAGGTGGGAAGTTCTCTGCTGACACTTGTTCTTCACTATCTGACAATGTTTGTCTGTATATTTTATGTTGTTCATGTCTAGAGCCATTAGAGTCAGAGGAAAATAAACTTTTTTTTTCCCTTCCTTTGCTCCATGTCCTGATTTGATCATAATTTTTCTTTCTCTACAAAGTTTAACATGGATTTCTCCATTTTGAGTTAAGGAAACACAGCAAATCATATTCCCAAATAGCAAATATGCCAGGTAATAAGTGAATTTTAAACAGAAAAAATACAAAATGCAGAGAAAAGTATATTACAAAATCTGTATTATATCATTCTCTTTCTGTTCTGTATTAATTCAGAGGGTCTACAATTGCATTTCTGTTCATTCTTATTTCCAGTGAATATAAACACACATCTTTTCTTCATGCAGCATGGAAATATATATTGTCACTATTCCTGTTATTACTTTATCTCCATTTAAGGCTTTTCCTGTGTTTGTTCTTCCTGTCTCTTTGTCTTATGCTTTCTATTATGTCTTTTCTCCCACATCCGGGGGGAATTGTTTATCCTTTGCTATTGCTTCCCTGGATCTCTCCTATTGCCTCACCTGTCTGACCATCCTGCCTCTGCTCTTTCTTTAAATCAACATCTCTTTTCTCTTGAGTAAAATCACATTGTAATTGGCTCATTTTTGCCCATATGTGTTTTCCCATCATCTTCTGTTGCCCAGCATAGCCTGCAGGGAATGCATCTTCCACAGGGCTGTCTTCTGCTCTCTCCTCAAACATGCTATCTCGCAAACAGCCATCAGACAAAAGCTATCGTTCTTTCAGCCCTGGCCTTGCACCATCTCTTCCTTCATTCTTCCAACTGCCACCCCCTTTTTCTTCCCAATTCCCTCCTTAGATGTTCCCTGCATCCTCAGCTGCAACTTCACTAGGTTAAAGAAGCAGTCATCCAGGTTGCATGTAACTGACTGCAAACAGAAGGTGATTAATAATATTAATTGCACTTTCAACAGCTCACACAGTTTCAGATGTCTAAATGTTAGCTGTCTATTTTAAGCTAGTGTTTCAGTCTTCTTCAGTATTGCCCAAGGATCAATTGCCCAATCTAGAAGGGATTTATCCACTTCTAAGACAAGTTGATACTCACTCTGCAGGTAACTACATCTCTCCCTACTAAGAGAGACCAAGCAACTAATTCAGAGTAGTCACCTCCTTTGACCAGCTGAGGTTGGATGAGACATCCCACACTGCTTGTGAAAAACCTATACAAGGAAGGGGAAACTTTGCTCTGTTGTACAGGAAGGAGAGTTATAATTCAGGTTATAGGGGATGTGTTATTTGAAGGTATATTAGTAAATCCCTCACAGAAACTCTGTGATTAAATCTCTGATCCACAGCAGCTCTTTGCACAGCTCAAGAAAAATAACTGTTTCATGAACAGCCCATGCTGTGAAAAAAAAAACTCCACAAGCTCCAAAGACCATCACATCTCTCACCATGCTATACTCCAAGCCCAAGATTCTCTGACTTTTCCTGTCTTATACTTAGAAGAAAAGCAGGCGCCTACCAAAACAACAAAATATAAAACATATACAACTAAAAACTAAACTAAGTCACTCTCCTTCACATTCTTTTTTTCCATAAGGAAAAGAAGCTAGAAAAAAACATGGCAATAGATACATAACACATATACTCTTGTGGGAAGAAAACCTGAAAGTGAAGCAAAAACAGAAGCAAAGTGATCCTGTGTTGGCAGCGTATGTACACGACATTTAATGCCAATGAATAATTAAGCAAGAGTACAGATTGATGGCTGATAATGATGACTAGTGGCATTGCACCATACTGTGTCTTTTATTTTTGGTAAAAGAAAACATTATGCATCATTCTTCTCTCGTATTACACAGTTTAAGTTATTAAATGCACACTTTTCAACTAAATTAGGCACAGTGCTGACATTGGCTTCAGAAATACCTCAGACTTATAAGGAAAAAAATCAGGAAATAATTGTACTCATTATTTCTCTGACTTATTTGGCAGCTTTCAGGAGAATAAAAAGTAGCAAATGTAGTAAAACATGCTCTCATCTTTTGCTACATTTCAATTTTTGACTGAGAAGCATGTGCGTTCTCAAGTTAATTCCCTCCCAGGTAGTAGTATCACATAAACCATTTCAGAAACTATTAGCTCTCTCTTAAAAGCCATTCAGTTTTTTAAGGATTTTCCAGGGTTTGGCTGCTCTTAGAGCTAAGAATTTGTTCCCAGTTTCCAGGACGCAAATATTAATCATATCCATTCGACTCCCGTTTGCACATTTTGACTTAGATAAGGCTTTTTTTTCCTCTCTTACTTATTTACAGATTTTCCCCTCTCAAGTATTCAAGCTATCACACTAAACAAAACAATTTCTATTAGTCTTTTTCCATGATACCTCTTTTATTGGTCATCTTTGTCTTCCTGTGCCATTTTAGCAGCTCATCTTCCTTAAATGTTCATGACCAGAACTGAATCTAACAACTGAACCTAGATCTCTCCAGCATCTTCCACTGTAACATAAATAACTGATAAGTCGACTAGGAACACTTCCTCTAACACCTTCTAGGATGGCTTTGCCTTTTTTTAGTGACTGTATCAAATTAGCAGTACATAAGCATCCCATGATCAACATATGCATCCACAAGTTCTCCCTCTACATTCAAGTGATGAATTCCTAGCTTATTATAAGTTTTATCTTGTGTTCAAGTATACAAGTTTACCTCTTGTCCTTTTTTTTTTCACTTTTTCTATTGTACTGGTCTGCCAGTGCATCCAGTCCTTTCTGGAGGATATCCTCATGCCTCCAGCCTTAAGCATTCTATGATTCTATGTTCATCAATGACCTGGCTGAAGGGACAGAGTGCTGCCTCAACAAATTTGCTGATGATACCAAACTGGGAGGAGTAGCTGATACCCCAGAGGGCTGCGCTGCCATCCAGAGGGACCTGGACACACTGGAAAACTGGACGGTGAAAAAACTCATGAAATTCAACAAGGCCAAGTGCAAGGTCCTGCACCTGGGGAGGAATAACCCCAGACACCAGAACAGGCTGAGGACTGACCTTCTGGAGAGCAGCTCTGCAGAGAAAGACCTGGGTGTCATGGTGGACCACAAGGTGACCATATGCAGCAGTGTGCCCTCGTGGCCAAGAAGGCAAATGGGATCCTGGGGTTCGTTAAGAAGAGCATCTCCAGCAGGTCGAGGGAGGTGATCCTGCCCCTCTACTCAGCCCTGGTGAGGCCGCATCTGGAGTATTGTGTCCAGTTCTGGGCTCCACAGTACAAGAGGGATGTGGAGCTGCTGGAGAGAGTCCAGCGCAGGGCTACAAGGATGATCAGGGGCCTGGAACAGGGGCCTGCCCTATGAGGAGAGACTGAGGGAGCTGGGCCTGTTCAGCCTGGAGAAGAGAAGGCTGAGAGGGGATCTGATCAGTGTCTATAAGTACCTCAAGGGAGGCAGTGAGGAGGATGGTGCTGGCCTCTTTTCAGCGGTGGCCACTGACAGAACTAGAGGAAATGGCCAGAAACTGAAGCATCAAAAGTTCCACAGGAACCTAAGGAAAAGTCTGTCAGTTTACACAACCACTGGATATCCTCGACAAACCTGTGTTACATTTTTTTCATCTTCTGTTATTAAAACTTTGCTCAATAGAAGTAATTCCAATGATCCTTCCCCTGAAAATCTCATTAAATCTATTAAAATTTTTCTATTTTCTTTCTCACTGGCTGTTAAATCCTGACCTCAAATTTATACCGCAGTTCCTATTGAAAACTGATGCCAAGTACAAACCTTATAAATTTCTCATGGCATAGCAGACACATTTCTTGCTATACAGCTCAAGAAACTTCTGTTATTTGTTTTAATATCCTCTGATAGGTCTATCTCTACTAAATATTAGGTAATTTACATTTTATTTCTCCACATATTGGCCTCTATGACTGCTGACCAGCCCTTTTTTCACTCAAAAATCCTCATTCTATTGTAATCTCCCTCTTGTAACAGCTATTTATCTTATTGCACTTAGAGAGATTTTCTTTAAGACTTTCCTCATGACTGGACTACAACATTCTGTGGCTACAACAGAGAGAGACATTTGTGACTAGTCACAGGGCTTTAAGCTCCTCTCCCTGCCAGGTATGACATCTCTGCTCCACTCTAGCACAGTCTTGCAGTATAACTTGCTACCAAATATCCATCAGCAGATTTAATTTTCTGCTCCCCACAGGATCCTTTCAAACTTACGTCCTCAACACAACTTGGTTTCAAGCAACCATCACACAGTTATGGATCCGCTGGCAAGGTCATTTCTCCTTTTCAATGAGAACCTTGCATTCCCATAGTCCTTACTCTTCTCATGCTAGAGAAAATTTGCAGAAGTTGTTGTTCTGTCCTCTGTGACCATCTATCCTGCTTTTGCTAAGGAAAAGGAAAACTAGATTAGATAAAATAATAAAATTAGACCTCTAAAGCTGCTTTGTGATTGGAAACAGTCAAAAGAAACAGTTGCAAGAAAAGGGTCTAGGACACTCATTGTCCAATATCCAGGAAATTAGACACCCATTTGTCTACTAAATAGACTCCCATTGAAAAATTCCTAATGGCTGAACTTATGCAAGGCCAATATCCCTGTTAAACATAACTGGAATTCAGTAACCCTAAGGGCAAGCCCCATCGAAATGTACAGTTTGTGTTTTATTTACCATGATCACTCTTGTTCTACTACATCACTCGCTTGCTGCCTTTTTCTATATTATTTATATTTCTGTGTTGCCTATATTCATTGTATTGCCTTCACTGCTCTTCCTTTTCCTCATTCATTTCTTCTTACTTTCCGTTCATACATCCATTTCATGAGAATCTCATGTCCATGATGCTCTTCTCCCATAAGTATTTGTTCATGAATAGGAAATGTGAAAAGTCTCCAAGTTCTTGATCTTCCAGCCGTTTCCCCTTCATAAAACTAAAAATACAGTCTAGCCTACTTTGTGTTATAGATTAACCTTGTTTGGTGATCCATTTTGATCCACTAGGTATCTGTGTGCTATTTGCACTGATGGGAATAGAGAAGTTTATTCTACCTCCTTACATCTCACTCTAACATCTTCCTCCAGGAAAACATATGATTTTTATTTGCATACTCCATTGGCAGATATTGTCATTTTAGTCAGTCCATTTATCATACACCAAAGCTCCACTTACGGTAATGACAATCATGCCCGACTGCATGGTTTTGAACACACAAGGCATTTAAATCACTGTGTTTGGATCACCCTTCACTCCTGCAGTGGACAGCTACAAATATAGAGCTCCACATCAACTGAGTAATCCTCGAGAATTCAAAGGGAAGTAACTCAGCAAGATTCTGTAGTAAATGAATAAGAACTATATACTTGGGTAACACTAACTATCCTATAAGGGCTTTGAATTTCTCATAGATGTGTCAAGCAGTAGTCTAACTACCTACAAAATTCTACTAAAATGTTCAAAATTTAGTAGTCCACTTTTACTTTTGGCAGGAATTTCAGGTAAGAGTTAGACTTCATCTAAGCCTATAGAGTATTTAGCACATTAGAGACATTGTCCTTATTGTAACTTTTGTGTGCTGCTCTGTTCTAAGAAATTAAGTAACATTTAGCATTTCTATAATGCATGACACACCTAGATACTGCACCCACTTGCATACAAACAGAGTTCTATTTGGAAACAGGACTTTATTTTGGATGACTTTATGCCCTAATCTGTAATTACTTTTCCATGCCATGACATCATCCAAAGCAAAAACAGGACAATATTTTAATTTTATAACAAAGCGAGTATAAAATATGGTTATCTATCTGAGAAAATCAAAAAAATCTTGGCACTTCACAAAGCACAAAATGATATGAGAAGTACAATTTCCATAACAAACCAACTGCTTTTCTCACAAACAAGAAATTGCCCTCCAATAAATGACCCGTTGGCCATATTTTGACAAAACTTTCAACAGAGCAATCTAGTTCTAAAGTTATTTCAAACAGTGTTACCAGAGCATCTTTGACAAAAAGAATGATTTCTTTTTTCAATAGCTGCAAATGAGCAAACAAAGAATTACAAAAAAATGAAGGCTTTGGAGAATTACATCATATTTTAAAAGACACAGGAATAATCTTAGTAACATTGCCTAAACAAGTTAGCACAGAATAAGAAACTTTCACTCTTTTTTTCATTTCTCATCATTTCACATCTCTCCAGGTTGCTGATTTCACAATCTGTTTGTGAATTTTGCCTCTCTCATATTTGATTAAACAGCAAACCAAGATTCAAAGTGAATGGGAGACACCCGAATAAAGACCTCGGGGGAAAGGGGTTCTCAAGCAGTTGCATTTTACTTTTTAATAAGCTCCTGTATTTTTCCTTATGGGAAAGATTTCTCTTCTTACCTATATTTTCATATTTTCTGAACCAACATGTCTAGCCCAGAAGTTGGAGAGAAGCCCTGTTTTGGGCTTTCTTTAGATGTTTCTTTCTTTAGATTTTATCCATGACTCCTGCACTTAGTAATAGAGGCACTGCTGCAAGCAAGCACTCGATCACAGTGCCCACATGTCACAGAAATTTCAGTGAGACCTCGTGTGACTTTACTATGCTTTTTGCCCTCAGATCCCTTCAGTGCAGAAGGCCTCTACCTCTCACACAGATTTTCTAAGGCTGATGTGATCCCCTAGACCAACTAAATATTAGCCATTCCCTTCACAACTGAAGAGAGGTGTATTTCTGGTGTAGAGGTAGCATTTCTCCAGGTTTTCCTTCTCTTTCCTTATGTTTTTCTGTGGAGCAAAGTTAAGACATTCAGTCTCCTCCACACTCTTAAAGTACATTTAACAAAGTCCAGAAGACAAATTTTAAAAATTTGCATGGAAGGAAAAGAGGCATTCAAACATGAATATTTGAATGTAACATTCAAAGTGGGTACAGACGAACTATCCTTACCACTGGAAAGATGGGTCCACGAATGGATCTGGAAAACTGGCCAAAGCATCAAAAAATATGCCTGAAACACTTTTCATGCTCTAAACTGGGCAACAAGGAAGTCTCATGCAGTTTCCTGTTCCCAGAGAGCTTTGCTTTGCACAGGTTTCCCGATTACCCCAAACACTGGCTTTCCTGGTGCCTTACCAAGACCAAGACCAATGGCCATTTTCCAAGATGCTCATTAGGTCTGAGCAGAGGCTGGTTGAAGTCTGGGTATTTAAGGAATTTAGGAAAATTTATTTACAGATTTAAAGGTAACTGTGATGTGTCTAGAGTTTTCAATGTTAGTTTCCCTTGTATACATTGCAACTGCTCTAATTTCCATTCCTAAAGGGAATAAAAGCAGCCTCAGTGTCTCTCTCTTGTTTTAAGCTTTGCTGGTTGTCCAGCATCCTAAGAAATCAGTGAAAATACCCTACAATCATTTAGTGAACATACAAGCTTGCAACAAAAAACAAACAACAACAACAGAGATAGTTAAGTCCAGCTTTTTGTGCAGAGCATGATCATCTTGGCAAAGCAGGTGACTTGCATCATATCCTAGGACAACAAATGTAGAACCTTCCCACAGACCGAGGGACCTACCCTGACCAAGTGCAACTTTGAAGGGACTCTGGGATCCACGCAGCATGGGCTTGCAGCATAGTTCAGTCCATCAAAGTGATGATTTAATCAAGGTTTGTAATTACCCCATGGGGAACACAGGGTGATGTTGGGAGTCTGCCAGATATTTAACAAAATTCTATTAGCTGAAGGTCTAACAGTATAACTTTCTGAGCCAGGACATAAATATTTTTAAACACAAGAGAAAGATTGTTAACCAAAAGGGTGATTAGCCCTTTAAAAACTAAACCCAGAATTATGAGAGTGCTTTTGTTTTTCTTTTCAAGGAATTATTCTTTTATTCATGATTGTTCTTTTTGCAACAGAGAGCTTTAAATGAGAGTGAATGCAGGGAAGTGTTATGCTATAATGTGTTATGTAGGGCAGTGGTTTAGATTAGCACTATCATCCTCTGCAACTTCATAAGCCATGAATCTCAAGGAAAAAAAAAATAACTCACAACAATCCCTATAACTTTCTGAAAAACATAGTTATCAACATTTCCAAATAAATGGAGAGAGTTGCTCTTTTCTGTCCTGGAAAAGGTCATAAAGCTTTTGTTTGTTTGTGTTGCGACCTGAAGCGCTAAGCTCTTCCATTTTATCAGCTCTGAGAAGCTGTAGAAATGCTTTTGCTTCAAAATGCTAGAGAAAATATAATAGGAAAGCAGCGAGCTCATAAATTCTCCCAAGACCCTCTTCAGCTTACATCATGGCAGCTGTGTCTCAAAGTGAATCCAGTGGAAAGATGATAAAGAAAACACAAGGGAATGCAACTGTTAAGAATGCTCCATAATGAGTGCTCCTTCTGTCACCTTTTCTTCTCCTCCAAACTGGCTATTCACAAAAACATTTCCAAACTTCACCTTCCCATTTTGACATTTCTCTTCTATCTGGGACCTGCTATAGAGAAACATTTGTTAATACTTTCCAGGGGTGGCTTTGTCATGGCATATTACTACTGACCAAACTGACAGTGCTACAACTCAGAAAAACAAAGAAATTCTGCGCATGCATGCACACAAAAACACAGACAAAAACAAATCTATAGAGTAAATTAGGTTTGAAGGCATATCTGGAGACCACTTAGCCCAAGCTTCTACTCAAAAAAGGGCTAACCTCAATCTTTTTCAGACAAGTTGTGAACATCTCCAAATAATAGAGCACCCACAGTCTCTCTCGCCAATCTACCTTTTCCAAAGCCACCACACATTTGCTGTCACCTCTTCGTCAAGAGGTTTGTATTTCCATCAAACGTACTACTCCTTTAAAGTATCTGGGTTGGCTAATCATCTTGCTGGTGAACATGGTAAAAATAACCTTGAACATTCTGTCAGCATGTCTATCATCTGAGTTATAGGAAGGCAGGAGAAAAAGCTGGATGGTGGTTCAGCAGAGTCTGCCTTCAGGCAGAAGGCAATCGTATTTTGCTACCTTCTTCCTGCCTGGATATTTCCTAGGCTTTGGAAATCCTCCATGGAGAATTCCTGGTGCAGCAGAATATTGTGGCATTTTAGAACCTCAGCCTTCCTGAATCAATGCTCTAGTTTTCTTCCATCGAATATTTTCTAGTCAAATCTTAATGATAAAATTTCAATAAGATTTCATAAACTTTACCAAACGCATCCCATTTGCACCAAGAAAAAGGCACTTTCTAGCTATTGTTTTCTGCTGAGTTGGGTAAAATAGATTTCCAGTTTGTATAGCAATTCGTACTTCACTTCTGCTTCCTGAAGAAAAGCTGTTATGATAATAGTTACATGAAAATGTATAGCATTTGGGCAGTTAAAAGAATTAAGAATGGAAAATCTGAGCAGAAGGACAGAGTTCTAAAAGGAGCAGTGATCTGATTTCATTGTAGGAACAAAGCTGAAATGAAACAGATCTAGGCCAATATTTTTGCAGGAGCTTAACATCAAAGTTTTAACACCAACAACTAACCTCTCAACTGAAATTTGCCTACATATTAGACTGCATGAAATAAAATAGCCTATGGCCAGGATTTTTTAAACTAGAAACTCGGTGCAGACCTCTGCATTCAGATCTATGCATCTGGGTAAAACAGCCTCTTTTTCTTAAGAACTGAGAACCCAGAACCACCAGCTCCAGACACTGCTGCTGGGAACTATTCAGGATTTTTGGCTACTTATTTATTTATTAGCCCAAATAAAAATGTCAGATCCCAATATCAATCTCATGTTTTTTGAAACTCTTGGCTTATGCCTGGTTCATTTTATTTTCGTCCCAGCAAAGAAATAAATCAGTCCTACAATTTGAGCTTTTCAGAGTGTTTCAGAACTGAGAGAATATCCAATAACAGGAGAAAATAGTTTGAAGGGCAAATCACATGCAGGAGCATGTGTAGGAAACCCCTTCAGGTCCAGAAGAAGTGAAATCCGTGCGTGTATATGTTCAGGTAAGCGGAAACACAGCACTGTTGATTTTTTCAAAGTGAAGGCAGTGAGAAACCTGAGATTTAACCAAACTTACACGAACCTTTGAAAAATGTTTTGTTTGTTTGCAGGAGTCAGCTTTGGAAGTGATACCAAAGAGAACCAGCTTTAAAAATAAGTAGCATGTTGGTGTCTTGCTCCTATACAGCAGAGCTAAAACGGAGTATCAGACAGGAGACCAAACACCAGCTAGGAGAAGGAACCCACCCAAAACATTGCTGGAATTTATTCGTTGGTCAATACAAGCCCAGCATCTCTGCTCCAAATGAACTGAACTGCCAAGTGTTCCTTGCCTAAAATGGCCCAAGCTGTAAAAGTAATTAGATGATGCTGTTTTTATAATTTCTTCTTGGAAATTCAGAAGATTTGAACCAAACACAGCAGGATATTTATCCTATTAGAGAATAGAAGGTAGATTATAGCAAAATGAGAAAAGAAAATAAGGAGAGAAGAGTTTATGGTTCCCTTATTTTATCTTTCCATCGGCATATCTTTTCCAGCACTTCTACATGTCTTTTCAGTCTTGGCCTCGACATACTTAGTTTAATCTACTCCTATTCCCAAATATACTGAGGGTTTACTGTCTGTATTCCCACCCTAAACCTCAGTTCCACATCCTTCTCTTCTATGGCAACCTCATCAGGCACAAGCAGCATTTTCTATGGCTCTTCTGGAGCCCTGCGAGTGCTGTTCTTGCCAATTAGCCAGGTGCTGCCAACCAGAAGAGATCGTGACCAAGTTCTTCTTGTCTTTCCTCTAACAGGCAGGAAGATAAAATCTGGCTCAAATTGTTTTGTGTTTTCAGGAGTTATTCGGGAGATGGACAAGAGGCAGACACTGTGATTACAAAGTCTCTTCCCCTTTGGAAGCCAAGCTGACAATGTTCATGGAAAACTTGAAAAAAAAAAAAACACGGAAATTCTCAGAAAAAAAAATCTACTAGGATAGTGGAACAGTTTCTAGGTAATTCCCAGATGGTTTGTGCAAGAAGACCTAAAAAGATTTAGGACCATCAGTTTCCTGAACGTGAGGTGTGTATCCATTATGAGAGAGTTTGGGGGTGTAATATCCTAAAGGCTGCTTATACATTAATCTTGCAAGAAGAGAAATGCAGAACCTTTATGTGCCTACAAGGTAAGAGGTAGTTCTGTGCCATGAACCCCACAAAATAAATTGATGTTTCCTGGGTTGCCACAGCAGCGTTGTCTTAATAAATGGTGCACTGTCTCCAGAGATGCCATATATGCTCTACCTTACAGCATACCTTATTCCAACTTTTTCCCACCCTTGCAAATCTGTCCCTTTCCTTGGCACACAAAAGGCCCAAGTAACCTCAAATCAACAAATAGGAGCCAGAAGAAACAATTTTCTTCCTTTTGCAGACCTACACAAACAGAAAGCAAAACTTTCTGGCCATTTTACAATTCCTACTCTTGAACAGGTCTCCCAGCACTCTTTCCATATTCCTTTCATATGTACACAGTAGCCAAAATTTGTCACCTTGCAGGCATGTAATAGTTACCCATTCTCATGACACCTTCTTATGAGTGTTTTTTATTTGTCCTTCTGAAATCCAATAGATCTATAAAATATGGTCAAAGCCAAGGGGTTCTTTAGAGGTTTCCTCTGAAAAAATGAAAAAAAAAAAAAAGTGATGAGTTACAGTTATTAAAATAAGATGTAGTACCGCCATGCAAACAGTCTCTGGCTTTGTTATTTCAGGCACACGGCCAACAAGGAGGCAAAACAATGAGCAAAACTGCAGAGTGCAGAGTCTAATTTAAAGAATAATTATTATCATTGTATTGCAAGACCATGTTTCCGCACTGGGATCTGCAGGAAAAGTTTTAGTCTCTGATTGACATTTATCAAGGATCTGCAAGACACTTGCAAAAGATACCAACTGTGAAGGAGACAGAGCAGTAGGCAGAAGATCTTGGGTTTTAAATAGCATTAAAGACTCTAAGGACCATGCTGTCTCCAAGGGGTGCTTAACCTGTAAAATGAGAGCCAAAGCTGGAGCAAGGCAGGAGCGGAGGCTCAATTCACATGACATCTGTTGAGGTCATGATAGTCCATATTTTGCCTCCAAGCAAGTTACTGGCAAAATTCTCAAAAACATCAGCATAAACATGGAGTCTCATGTTGTCGACTGTCCTGTTTTTCCCTTTGTAAAGGAAAGAGCTGCAAAATCAGCTACATCTAACTTACTTAAGGGGTCCTGGGCCCAGGCCAGATAAGTACTTATGTGTCACTACCATCTGTCCTAAGCAATGCCATCCTGCTTGATGCTAGTCCCCAGAGAGAAATCCAAAACCCAACATGGAGCTCTTAGGCAGCTCCTCTAGAGCTTTGGGATATTTAGATGTGTTGGAGGGCATCTTAAAAAGCCAGAACACTTAGCAGTATAGAGAGCTGCCTGAAGTTGCTGATAGTAGGTATTAAGAACGGGACTAGGTCTGAGTCCCTCTCTCACTTTCTCCCTGCTATGCAGGAATGGCTGAACACTTGAGTTCTTTTTTGGTCCTTAAAGACAGTGATCCTGATTTCCAGACTTGTGTTGTAGGCAATAGAAGTCAGCTGTGGGGTAAATTTGGAAAGTCCACTTATTGTAAATCCTTTCTACGTTTAAAAACGCAGCCCTGTCTAAGACATTTAGATGAGTCTGACACTTGCAGCCAGCATACTTGCAGACTGCAGAGATCCTCATTGCCCACATCATGGTATTCATCTAATCTGGATTTACCACACTCCAAATAGAAATACCAGCCTTTATAAATAATAATAAAAAAAACCTTTTAAGGTCTGACAACCCAAAGAGAACAGGAGGGAAGCCATATAATGCAGTGTAACATAACTCTCTGCTGAGAGACAAGTAACCCCAAGAGCAAAAATCCTTGTCTGTGTCAATAGCTGATAGGCAAAAAGATAATATTAACCACAGACCTCTGAAGTTACCAGAAGCCTCACTAAAATACAATAATGGTAATTGTTAGCAGTTATAACAATAATAGCAATGAGTTCTTCTAAAGGACAAGAGTCACAGCAAGAGTACAGGAAAATTACCACTTAAAGGTGATCAGGCAAAACTCTTATTTTAAATGCAAGTACTTCAACAAGCATCATCAGAACTGCCCCACTGAGCCCAGTTCAGACATTTGGAAGTGAAGTGGCTGGTAAGTGGGTTGCCTTGGGGGGAGGCTTGAGCTTTGTGGAAGTGTCCATGAGCTTTGACATATCCTTGACACATGTCTACACATCCTCAAAGCACCTGGGCAGAGACAAACATATGGTTCCGAAATCTCCCCATGACCTCATTATCCAAGGGTCACCGGCTCAGGCAGCTCTAACAGCTCCTGTCTACCTAGGGAGGTTTTAACCCGTGACGGCTCGCAGGACCGGTAACGCTGAAGACAAAGAATTCCTCTCAGACATTTAATGGAAAGCAGCCGAAGGCAGAAGCCCTGAGAGCATGGCTTGTTCTCGAGGAAGCAGTATGAATGAATGAAGCCAAAGAATGACATTTGCAATATTGCTCTTCCACATAAGTGAAGCAATGGCAGAGCAAAGTTTCTCTACCCCACTGCCTGACTGATGAGCTAGTAGGACTCCTGTGTAGCGGGGAAAAGCACAGAGGCGTCAGAGCATTTCAGTCTTTAAAGTCATTTAATTTTTGGTTTTAAATGTCCCAAAGCCATTAATTACCAGTGACTAAGAGCAGACAGCGCAGCATGTTGTTGAGAAACCACAAAATGCAGCAGCTCCTGAAAAACCATATGCTTTGTCAGACTAGTTTCCTTTAGAAATACAGAAGGTAACTAACTGTTCACTTTTGGGAGCCAACAGCTGATAAACAGTAGCTAAGGAGGAAGGAGAACAAACCTCATGTACCCAACACTCCTGCTAAGAGCTGCTGGCAGAATTCATGCAGACAGGAAAACAAATAGGTGGGTCTAACTGCAGCAAAAACTTCTAGGCATCAAGATTTGTATTAGCATGGCAATATTGAAACAGAAGAGAAACCCATGCAGCAGGCCAAACCCCAGCTCCCAAGGCTACATCTGACACTCTCTGGCAACCTGATTAAATGCCCCACTAAAGAAAGACCAAATGAAACAGAAGTCAAAGCTGGAAGTTGCACCAATTCACATGTTCTTGTTTTCCTTGGGTGATAAAGGTGAATTCTCACCTTCAAGTAAGCAGTGGAGCAGTTTGTTGGCCAGCTTCTACTTCCAGCTTCCCATGTTCAGTAACTTCCCCATGGCAGTTACAATATGTCATTGCTTGCAAAAATAATATTAAGAGCAATAGAGAGGAGGAAAGAACCATTGCAACAGTCCTCTTTATGGGCTACTTTCTGCTCATCTAGTCCTTTAATTCCAGTAGGAATCCACTCCACCCTAAAGTCAGGCTTTAAATAATGTGAGTATTCTTATTATCAGCCCTTCCACTAAAGCTGTTTCCAAGGGTTCTTGCAGCCTGACATTGTTTAAGTGTGTACTTCCTGCCATCCATAAGATGAACAATGCTGGGTTTCATGGCAAAGAAATGCCCACAGGACTGCAAGGCAGCTGCAGGCCATGTAGAGAGGTGGTAATTGTCCGGTGGGAAGGGACAGCAATTGGCAGAAAAGGTCAGCCTTTTAAATGCATCTCGCCAGTGGGATTCTCAAAATGGGAGGTTGTACTGACAAGAATTTACATGGAGTCAAAAAAGGATTAGAAATTCAAAGTACAAAAGTTACCAAGAACACATCAGCTTCTTTTGGACACAGACTGCTTGAGGCTAAGACAATATTCTAGGAAAATTCAATATATGCTTTTTCTGTCCTTAGACTTTTCCTAGACATTTTTTGACCACTGTTGCAAGCAGGAAGCATCCTGTTTTCACTGAATGAGCATTTGATTTGACTCAACAAAGCTGTTCTTTGGCTGTTATGAGCTACTACAGAAGCAGAATAAACAAGAGTAATTAAGTATAGTTTCTCCTGCTGAGGAACCCAGAAGTGTTGTACAAACTACCAAGAGTTGATTTAGAAATGCTGACTGGAGAACACCATGCGTGCTTTCTATACAGCACTGCATTATGCTTTATAGATTTCCCTAAGAGATGTTTCCCCATCATGACAGAGCATCTGCACAAGACCTGAGGACAAATAATCTGAAAGAAAGTGTTTTAAATAAAAAACAAAGGCCAAAGAAGGAAAAGCCCCAAAGCTAATTATAATCTCCAAATACATTTTCTATGCTTTTATAAGAAGGAAGAAAATAATGCTGAAGAGAATGCAGCTCTGTTTTCTGGCCTGCCAGTGGAATCAACCCAAATAGGACTATGCAGTTTACATCTTTCAGAAAGTCTTCCAAGTTACTCTATGTCTGGGATACCCTATGAATGAGTATGGTGAAGTTACTAAGAATTTGCTATTAATTTCAACTGGGCCAAGATTTCACCCAATATTTTACTTATGAAGCTCTCCTTTATTGCACTCTTTTGGATATAGCATTACTTTATTTTGGCTTCTGGGCCCCACAAAATCCCATTACAGTTAATCTTACTTCTACGATAACTCTGGCTCAAAGGATGCTGTCATAATGACCATGAATATAATTGCCTCACCATGCTGCAAGCTGTAGTAAATCATCAGCCACCATACAAAAGATCAAAGTAGGCTAATTAAACTGTATCCTTAGCTGTCTGCTGCAGACATTTCAAACTGCTTTTGCTCCCAGCTGGAAATCAGTGTTTCACAAGAGCTAAAGCAACTCTGAACAAAGACCAAGAAAAACATATACTTGTACTTAAACAGCTGCTTAGTCTGTCAAACTATAGTAAAACACTAAAAAGACAATTGGGAGATAATGAATAATGCAGTCAAAAGCATCTATAAACCTCACTAAAGTATTGAGAAACAGACAAATCTATATATAAAATATTGAATAATCTCTTGATAATAATCATGTAAAAACAGTGCACCTTAATTTTCTTAATTAGAAAAGTACAAAAAAATAGAAGCACTTGGCAAATCTCCCTGGATAGTCTTCAAATTCCACTAGTTTTCTAAGGCAGGAATGATACAGTTTGTTAAAAAAATTATTAGCTTTAGAGTAACTGGAATAATGAAGAGCTGATCCTTTGAATACATTACCAAGAGTTAAGCATCAGATTAATTTTTTAAAAATTGTCCCTCTGACTTCTTAAATTAATAAGAGTTTGTAGCATGAGGCCTGAATTAAGAACAGGTAAATTACTATTTTCACCTAATTCCCAAAGAGACATGGATTTAATAAGCTGGTTCTCCGAGTCACACTGTAAAAGTTATTCGATAGTAATTCAAAACATCTGATATTTATGTGAGATTATGTGAGTAACTATAATGATTTTGGATCTTCTTCATGGGGTTTGAAAACAGTTGGCTTTCACAAACTGAGATAGATTGGCCCTGCCCTGTTTTCTGCAAAGCATTCCATGAGCATTTCCAAGTAGTGTCCGTCACCCATGCAGATAAAGCTGCCAGGATGAGACTCAGGATAGTAGAGCACAAATCACCTAAGACCTTGAAGTTGTAGGACCTGTTATTGCTCAGCATTAGGACCAATATGAAGGTAGGAGGAAATAAAGGTAGAAGGAAGTTCACTGTTTCACTGTTCTACTTTGAAAATATCTAGAGGAAATGTTCTTCTGCTTAATTAACATAACATAACACATTAACAAAACCAATCTTGGGCAACAGAACTGATTTTAATTTTACTTACTTATGCCCTTAAAAGATTTCTTTTATGTCAAAGTCAACAGGATTCAAAATCTGCTGAAGAACATCTGGTGCATTACACCTTCTTTTCCATGCCACAGGCAGAACCAGAAAACCTGGTGAAAAGTTACTGCAACAAAATGATCTCAATGCTGTTAAAAATTTCTCTAGAACTTCTCCCTTATCCCTTAGTCACATACTCCTACAGACCCCTGCATGACAAATGCAATATCCATTCACAGTATAACGTAAAAAGTAGGGTTCAAGAATACACAGCTTGGTTGGGCTGGTGATCTCTTGTGATCTACCACAAGCTATAGCGGAAGAAGAAAAAAAAAAAAAAAGATATTTCTATTGTACCCACAGCTATTTCCCACAGCCCTAGAAAAATTAGTGTGAGAAGGCAAATAATAGTTTGGGGAGGTATTTTTTCCATTTTTGATTTGGGGATTAAGCCCACACAAATATTTCAGTTGTAGGTCAAGTCAAAGACTATTATTATTACTAAGAAATGTGAAAATGAACTTTGAATCAAACTGAAAAGTATCACTCAGTCCAAAACAGTGGATTGCTTCACCACCAGGTGATTTCACCTAGTATGGCATGTTTATTTTGAAAGGTAGCTGAGTCAAATAATACCCCTTTAAACTGGACTTTCTATAGAATTTCTCTTCAGCAATAACAGGAGTCACCCAACTTTACTGTAGCACCTCTGAGAAGGGGCTGTCACAGCCTTTGTGGTCTGAGTCGCTTCAGATTTATTTCCACTCCCTTCAACCAACTGGACTTAGTTCAGCTCTAGTTACTCCTATTTTGGCCATGAAACAAGCTATTTCCTTAAGTGACTCTTTGTTTTTTATACAACATGAATAGTACAAGCTGTGTTTATTAACCAGATGGATACAAATATTCAAGATCAAGATGCATTTTATGGTTGTTAGATAAAAAGCACTTTCCCAGTTATCAGTCCAACAAATAATGATTCATTTATAGCTGATAAAAACATCTAATTTTTTCTTCAAGGAGGGCAACCTCAGAGAGTATCCTAAGAGTAAAAGGAGAAAATGCCCGGTACTCCTACCTTGGTATGCTCCTTCTGTCCTTTCCCACCTCTCTATTCTCACGTCCCAGCCTCTGAATTTCTAAGGTCCTGCAATGTTTTCCCTGCAAGGGAGAGACAGAGGTTGTAGTGTCCAAAGATGGATGGACAGTGATGAATTCATGTTTGGGACCAGAGAGAGTACAGAAGTATAAGATATGTCCTTCCAAATCAGACCTGTGGTCCCTCAGCACTCTACATGAGCAGTAGTGAGAGATGGTGTCAGACCATGAGCCTGGTCACCTTCTGCAGGTCACTTCACACATACTCAACCAATGTCCACAGTCCCTGTATTAAGAACAGTAAAAGATACAATCCTGTCTTTCCCCTGTAACATCTGTTTTGAGTCCACTATCCATGAATTCATCTAAGTCTTTTCTGAGTTTGTTGATACTATGTGCCCTCTGCAACCTCCTATGGCAGCATGTTCCAGAAGTTCATTGCCCACTGTTTAAAAGTTACTTCCCTGCATTTATTTAAACTAGTAGATCAGAGGAGTCACACACCAGAAACATTTCTTTCTCTCTGTTGACTCTAAAGGGTACTTACACACATTATAACACACAGGTGATAAAGATTCATTAGTGTCTACTTCTTAAAGAGATGCTTATTAAATCTGCATTTTCATACTACTTTACTCTTTTATGATTCATAAGGGAAAAAAAAAAACACTGTTATGAATGAAATGCCATCCTCTCTGTGACCAGGTTTCCTCCAACAGAACATGTATCCAGTTGGCCTGGACCCAGTGTTTGTCTTTGGAGAGCTGTCCTCTGTGAAGCAGACTGTTTTCTCTGAGGTGATGGAGAATTAATAGGTCTGCTACTGCAGTAGTCTCCTCCACACTAATGTTACAGATGCATCAGGCTCTTTCAGCCTCACTGTTTTTCCCTTCTGCTATTAGAAGCTGGCATCAGTAGTTGTACCTGCAGAAATCCTCCACAAGGAAGCAAATACTGGCAAAACCATCTCCTCCTGTCACATGAGCGAAGACACGATAGGTGGCTAATGCACTCCACATCCTACAAAGTAAATGCACATTTCAGACTAATTCAATCAGATTGACTGAGGCAGTAAAACAGCTACTTTCTTTCATACCACTGATTGTGGAAAATTGACTGAAAAATCACCTCCATTCTCAGTCTCAGGCAGCTGCAATATCCTAGACCAGGACAGACCCCTGTCATGTGACTGGACCAGGGACATTGAAACCCTGAGCTCTTGGGGCCCCTTGGCATGGAGGGAGAGCAACACCGGAGTTTTTCTTTTCCTTTTCACTTACTCTTTCATTTGCCTCTTCACAATTCTGATAGTAAGCAAGCGCCTCATTCAAGCTACTGTGAGCTTTTGGCTGTCCAACTCATCCTCCCAAAGTGCAACAAGATTGAAGCTGTAGAAACCTGTCACACCGCACACAACCTCTCCCAGCTTCAGCGCAGCCATCCTGAAGGGCTCATCCCTGCCAGAGAAACCTCTCCTGAGATGTCGTCACCAGTTCTGAGCTCCAGGACACTCTCCCCTTGAAGTGATGCACTCATCAGGAAAAAGACTGGGCTTACTTTGCCCATGACTGATGGAGATTATAGGACCCACAGCTTAACTCCTAGCTTGTGCATGCCAAGGTTCAGCATGTTGCAAGCATTTATGGACTTTCTGCATTCCAGTGTGTAGTTTACCCAGGGAACATGATGCATGTGGCAGCTCCCTCACAGTTTTATTATTCCTCACACCCAATAAACCTTCCTTCCCCTTGTTTTTGTCATGATGTATTTCCTCAAAAGGAGGCTCACAGTGAATATTCAAGACTTTCATGCCAATGCCTGGACCAGATCTTGCCAGTTTTCGACGTCTTTGCTTTTACACAGTGACTCAGAATAGGCTATCTCTCTTACTAATTCTTCCTCTTTGTGTTTCTGTCTGAGCTTACACGAGCTATGTATTGCATGTCTTTCTTCATACAACAACAGGAGCATTCACAAAAATGAGGTGCATCCATGAAAATCTGCACATCGAGAATTTCTGCATATGACACTTTAATCCAACCTAATCATTCCCATCTCCCAGTCGACACATCTCAGGAAACTTTGCAGAACCTTCTCTGGAAGAAGAGATTCTCTCTCTCACTAGAAACCTTCCTCTAGTGGATGAGGGTAAGGCTATGGATGTGGTCTACTTAGACTTTAGTAAGGCCTTTGACCCAGTCTCCCATTGCATTCTCTTGGAGAAACTGGCAGCTCATGGATTAGACAGGTGTCCTCTTCGCTGGGTGAAAAGCTGCCTGGATGGCCAGGCCCCGAGAGTGGTGGTGAATGGAGTTAAATTCAGTTGGCAACAGGTCACGAGTGGTGTTCCCCAGGGGTGAGTGTTGGGGCCAGTCCTCTTTAATATCTTTATCGATGATCTGGATGAGGGGATTGAGTGCACCCTCAGCAAATTTGCACATGACACCAAGCTGAGTGGAAGAGTAGATCTGCTTGAGGGTAGGAAAGCTCTACAGAGGGATTTGGACAGGCTGGATCGATGGGCTGAGACCAACTGTATGAGGTTCAACAAGGCTGAGTGCTGAGTCCTGTGCTTTGATCACAACAACCCCATGCAGCACTACAGGCTTGTGGCAGAGTGGCTGGAGAGCTGTGTGGCAGAAAAAGATCTGGGGGTGCTGGTTGACAGCTACGTGAAAATGAGCCAGCGGTGTGCCCAGGTGGCCAAAAAGGCCAATGGCCGGCTGGCTTGTATCAGGAACAGAGTAGCTAGCAGGACTAGGGAAGTGATCGTCTCTCTGTACTCGGCATTGGTGAGGCTCCACCTCAAATAACGTGTTCAGTTTTGGGCCTCTCACTACAAGAAGTGCATGGAAGTGCTGGAGTGGGTCCAAAGAAGGGCATTGAAGTTAGTGAAGGGGCTGGAGCACAGATCCTATGAGGAGCAGCTGAGGGAACTGGCGTTATTTAGTCTGGAGAAGAGGAAACTCGGGGGAGACCTTATCGCTCTCCACAGGTACCTGAAAGGAGGTAGTAAGGTGAGAGTCAATCTCTTCTCCAAAATAATACCCATAGCACAAAGGAAAATGGCCTCAAGTTAAACAAGAGGAGGTTCAAGTTAGACATTAGGAATAATTTCTACATGGAAACAGTGGTGAAGCATTGGAATAGGCTACCCAGGGAAGTGGTGGAGTAACTGTCTCTGGCAGTGTTCAGGAAACATGTAGATGAGGCGCTTAGGGACATGGTTTAGTAAGCATGATGTTGAAGGGTTTACGGTTGGACTTGATCCTGAAGGTCTTTTCCAACCATAATGATTCTATGATTTTATGCAAGCTGCTAGCATTAAACCACAAGCGTACATAGCAAAACCAATACATAACAGAGTATCTCCTCCACTGGCAAGTTTAGAAAGCATTTGGTGACTGCTTTTCAGTTAATCCCCTTTGCATTTCTAATACCTAAATCTAATGTACTACACTTCAAGACATTTCTTGACACTTTTGCAGATTCTGAATAGTACTTTCTCTTCTGCTAAATTAATGGATCTACTTGAGTAAATTCAGTATGAGTGGAGAGGATGGAGAAGGAGAGTTTCCATCTCTTGCAAATACAGATCTGACCTTCTCCTCTCCCCACCTTATATAAATAAAACCCTATCAGAAAAAAATATATATATAAAAGAAGCTGATTTCTATAGTTTGAAGAGCACATTCCCCTTAGTCTATTAATGAACTACGTCCTGAGGTCTGTCAGTAGCATCACACACACATCCCCATTATCAGCCATGAAAGATCAAGCAGACAACAGGGAGAATTGATTTCCTGCCTGCAGAGCAGTAGCCCGAACATAAGTCAATGTTATCTGGAGTACTAAAGTGGAGCAGGGCACTTTAGGATAAAGGCTTAATGCCTTATCTGCTCACATAAATACTTTCAGATAAAAGAAATTGGATTTAAATAACATTCAAGTTGTGACACAAACTGACAGAAGTCAGGCAATGCTCAAGATAAGGTCACATCCTTTACCCTGTGCAAAAAAAAAAGGAGGGATGGCCCTGTTGAAGTTAAGTTTGAAACAACAGTTTAATCTATGGGTTATTTATCATCCCAGGACTCTTGACTCTAGCATCCAGATACACATGAACATGGGAAGTCAGGAGGCAGATTCACTCTTCCAAGAACAAATATGAGAGTTGTGTCACTCTCTGATTAGCATCATGTCACTTTGCTGAAGAAGACATCTTCTTTTGAAGACCTTGATTATGTACCAATACAGCAAGATGCCTGAACAACCCCTTCAAGTACTCTACTGAGCACAGCTCTTACCAAACTTGCCCATCATCTCCGTGTGTTCACAGAGGGCCTGCTCATCGTCAGGTTTGTCTCCTTGGCTGCATCTCTCATAGTGCGATTACAATTCTGTGCCCTCTGTTGTTTCATTCGGTCTTCACTTCATCCAGCTCCTGTTGGTAAAAGTCCAACTGACTTTAGCTGATTTTTTTTTCTCAGAAAGAAGGAGCAGATCCCCACTTGTTATCTTCGTATAATCTGGCTAATGTCAAATTGTCATTTGCTGCAAATTTGCACAAGGGAACATTTTATTAGCTTGAAATGAGGAAAAAGAGGAACACATCCATTTGTTCTCAAAACATACCATAGGCAATTTTGTGAACTCAGAGAACAAGGAAGGAAGACTCAAAAGATGTTGTAGATAGAAGTAAGTTAAAATACAAAGGTAGAGAGAATTTCCTTTTTTGAGTGTGTTTTTTTTTTTGAACAAATACCAAAGATTCAGACAGCCAGAGATGTATGACTTTATACAGCATACTACATCCATAACAAAATAATTCAATACAAAATAGATCTAACTCAGATATTATCATAAGTCATTTTTAGTAGCTCCCACAGGTTGTTCCTGTCAGCAATCTGGGCAAAGGCTGATTCAGAAAAACATCTGAGTACACACGTAACTCTTAGCAGGTGTCTCCTCCTGTTGAAATGTATATGACTAAATTGCTTTAATGAATTGGAACTTCAGTAGCCATGTGAAATAAATGGGGAATGCCTGCAACCAGTGAGCACTGCAGTAAATAAACCCTGAAAATTACTCAGACAATTTACCAGATTTCTCTTATTCTTGAAAAGTGACATTAAAAGCATAAAATTTATTGCTGCAAGATAAATGCTTCATTTCTAGCACTACATCCTGGTTTTGTCCAAGTCAGCATGAAAAATGGGCACGAATATTAAAACAGAAGGAAGGACTTGATATGAATCACAATTGAAAAATATTTCTCAGCCTATGCTTAGCACTGCTATTTAAGAACAACAAAGATTCCACTAAAATATTGTCAAAATAAATGCATGAAAAAAAAGAAAAAAAAAGAAAAAAAAAAAGTGGCCAGTACCTTAAGCCTTCTAGAGGGTGGTAGCTCTGACTGAAATACAAATTTCAAGTACTAGAATAAATAATGCTAACACACATGACTGTTGAAGTGTCAGCTGACAACAGTATGTTGATAAATGGCTTTTAGCCACTATGTTACTGATTGTTATTGAACTCACAGCTTCAGAAAAGGATTAGACAAATTTATGGATAAGAGGACTATAAAGTGCTTCTAAAAGGACTATCAGACACATACCCCTCAACATTTTTAGAACAATGACTGTGAATGTTAGGAGAGAAAGGCAGAAGGTGTTGGAGAAAGCAGCCAAAATTGCATACTCTCCCAAAGGAGCATCCCCCCAGCCACTGTAGGGGATGAAATACTGGACTAGACAACTGGTATGACTAATAGAGCGTTTCTTATGTTATCAGTTATAATATTCGTGGATAATTTAGCCTAGTAAAACAATTATATGTGAATAAGGTCTATATCATTAGAAGCTTGCTTGAGTTCCCATAAATATTGGCAAGTTCAGATGTCTAGAGTCTCCATTTGCATTTGATAATCTTTTCAGTCTGTGGATCCCTCCAGTGGTGAAGCAAACCCTTTCAAATATTCATATAGCTGAGTAGTTCTATGGCAATATATACATGTTTTGCTAAGTCACCTTTTACGCACCTCTTGGGAGCAACCTGTAGGGCCTAAATCCACTACATACCTCAGTTTGAACATGTGGCATATCACATCTCTTTATTTTGCCTCTGCAATTCAGGAGAATGGGGCTCAAATCTGACCTACTGGGCAGAGTGGAGTTCAAAAGAAAGAGATCTAAACGTAGGCATCTAAATACAAATACCTACCTCTGAGCCAGCCATCCCATTACAGTGAATGGAGATCTAAGAATCAATTCGGTTGCCTAAATATTGCTTTTTACTGCCATCAGAGATTCCCCATAGTAGCAGAGACACTCATGTGGGCTTGGAGATGCAATTCAGAGCTTATAGAAGACACATACTCAGCTAGACAAGCAGGTGCAGGCCAGCCAAAGAAAGGATGTCTGAGGGCATCTCAGACAGCACATACTGCCTGTATAACTGAGTTACATCTCTAGTCGATACAGTTAGTGAAATTTAGAGAATTTCAGGGTTTGAGACATCCAGGTGAATCTGATAAATATGCCACAGGACCTAAGCAAAACCTGTGTCCATCTGGAGTAGCAGCCGAATACTAAGGATATGCTGGACACTTCAAATACAACAAATCCTTATGAAGAAGAAATTGAGTCTTGCCCTCTGTCCCCATAGTTTATATTAATCCACTCCAATGCACCTAAGTCTAAGAACTTTCATGTTGAATGGAATCCTGCCCAGTATGTTTTTCACTGATAGTCAATGCCTACCTAAAGAAGCTCTCTAACTGTGACGCCTAGGTCTTGGATAGTTAGTTCACCTTTAACATTCCTAAATGTAATGTCTCCAATATATATTTTAAAAGTGCTAATTAGAGATGACAAAGAACTTCCTCTATCCCATAAAGGACATGGTCTTCTAGAAGACACAATACATTTGCAGCTTCTTATGATAAATGAGATGGGCATATTGAAAGAGGATTTGAGGAAGGGAATAATAGCTCTAGGGGAGCAAATTTTTCATGCAGAAAGCAGAGTGGATGGATATTTAGACCTAATGTGTAACCAGTTTGGTTGGTTGTGGTGAATTAGTGCACTGAGTCTTTATTTTCAAAGTCTAAGTTGTGTGCTGCCATTGCATGGTCCATCCTATTCATTATATACACTTTGGTTAAAGCCAAACACTTCAGAATAATTTCAATAAAAGATTTAGTGCTGGATTTTTGTTATAGAAGATCAAGCACAAGATACAATCTGAGGTCCATCCTTTAGCATACAGCATGCCTCTCAAAGTCTGACCACTTTAGCAAAGCTTCCAAGACTGTTGCTGTTCAAGTTCTTGCTCCATCTGTCAGCTCCACTGACTGTGACTGCATACCTGAAGGACGGGACATCCTGATTTTCTTTTGCACTTCTCTTGTTTCCTGATTAGCTGATTTGTAGATTAACAGAGATACAGCTTAGCAAACCACAACAACATTTTTAAATTTGCTTTCATTTTTAGCTGAAGTTTTTATTGCATACTGAAAATAAAAGAGGATTCCGTAACAAAAGGTGAATATTGCACACCCTGTTCCATCATCTTTTAAAACAGAGCACAATTTCTGACATTTCCCACCTCTGATCCTTCATGGCATTGTTCCATGGGAAGAGAAACAGAGAGAAGATTGATCTTGTGAGGTTCCAAATGCAAGAGTGTTTGAAGAAAAGGAGCAGTTGCTTATTATGACTTTCCTGACCTGTCAGAGAAGAGCACATAGTCAGACAAAGAGAAGTCTAGCCAAGCAATAAATATGGAGTGAAAAAATACATTAGCCCACTCACTTACCACACACAATGTCACATAAATCACGTAAAATGGCATTCTCTTTGGCTGAACTTTAACTGAGTGTGGAGAGTTTCCCTTTCTTGTTGTCAAGTCTGTTTTCATGTCTAAGAGCCCATTAAGAGCTGAGATGTGAGGCTGAACTCTTCTCTATACAGATCCCTGCTGAGGGCAACAAGAGCCATATTTTTTTATTATCAGGTTGCAAACAAGGCACATGCAAATGCCGAGTTCTCCTTGGGAGACAGTATTCTTCTAATCTAGACTGCTTTCTTTCTATGCAGTAATTCATACCAGTTGAAAATAAGTATATGGAAGTCTCCGATCAGACTCTGCAAACACTGCTCTTTTCCTGGCCTTGGAAGGATATAAAGGACAATTGAGGTAAGAAAGCAAAGAAAGGATTCCCTTGCTGGTGTTTAGAACTGGTTGCAGTCACCAAGAAGCGTGGTTTACACTCATATACCTACCTGCTCCATAGATTCATAGTCATACCCTCTGACTTGTGCTCTGATTAGGGCTCCAGCCAGAATCTTTATTTCATTCACAATTAAAATTATCTTCCAATTCATACTCTCTTTTTTCCTCTTCCCTCTAAACAAGTCAGGTTCCTGCTTATTCATTCTTTGAACAGAGAAAGGAAAGGTTGAAACCCCTTTTTCCAGATGACTCTCCTACAGCTACAGACCCTCTCTGTATAACACACCGCTGTGGTGTATCAACATGAAATGCAAGAAAGCAGCCTTAAAAAAAGAAGATGAGAAAATTCTGAAAGTCTGCGACTCTGGAGGGCAACCAGAGCATCTTGTTAAAGCATGTTAAATGTTGTTAACATATTATCAGGATAAAGCTTGTAGAATCATTTAGCCACTGTCTTCCATTATTCTGCATGTTGAGACTACATATATACAGTTTCTATTCACATTTCTACTGCAAAACCTTCTTACACACAAGTAATGCCAGGGTAAATTATTGTTACATAAACGAATGAAGCTTCCAAGAATATGTCATAAAAATTCTATATTATAACTAGATTATGATACATGCATAATAACATGGCATTTACTGATAGACCATAATCCTCATTCTGAATCATTATGGTCTATCGTAGCAATAGATCTTTTAAGCCCTGGGAATTGAGTGACCACAATGATTCCCCTGGTGCCATTCGATAGAATCATGGAATACAACGTACACAAGGAATAAGTTACACAGGGACAACTTCAACCCAGATACTCATAATTTCAGAAATTTTCTTGGAAGGAAATCACAAGGAAAGGGTAATAAGCACCCTTGTGGAAAACATACCTCTGCCATATTTTTATATAAAACATCTCACTGCCATAATCTACATCATGAAATAATAGTATTACAGACTCTTTAAAATCCAAGACATATCTTACTGTAATTCCTTTCCTCAGATCCAAACTACAGTTGAATACTGTTTTCTCTTAGGTGTCAATTTTGATGTTTAGCAAGATCTTATGGAACAACATTAGAAAATTTTATAAGTGCTTCTTTATTCAAAAAATACGAGCATCATCTAAATTTGCCATCTATACTGTAAAAATGCAAATACAATGATTAATGTGATAATTCATTCTTATCACCCCAATCCAGATGTTTGTTACAGAAGTTGTGGTAGCTGTATCTTACTGTCAAAATACGGCAAAGAGTAATCTACAGCTTTTTAGCTTGTGCACAAGGCTATCCATGTGTGTTCACATGGATTCACAAGCCTAGAGTTTTAGGGTTTGGATTCACCATGATCACTGATCCATCAGTGACATGAGAAACAAAATTTAGACTTCTTTTTCCCTCGTTAAAGACACTGTGGCTTTACTTTGACGGCTTATTAACCACGTGTGTTTCCCATCACTCAATCCTAGCACTTCAAGGTTTTTACAATCTCCTAACCTTTTGCCTGTTTTCTTGGTGGCTAAAGCCATAGTGTTTTTACCAGAAGCATGCCTGCAGTGAGGCACCCTGCCTGGGCTTTGTTTTGCAAAGAAATTTATTTCCTCATTTTACAGCTTTATACGTACATTACTCTTCATTTTACAAGCAGGGCAGGGACCCCCATGAAGATGAGATGGGCATCTCAGGAGGGTTTCCAAAGGAGCAGTGTTTTCAGATAAATAAATCTTTCCTGAAGTTCGGGGTTTACTTTGCACATGTGTGTGCACACACACAGGCTCACATTTCCTCTGTCCATCTCATGCTCTCTGTGCTGCCTGTCTCTCCTCAGCTGCTGCTGCTTATCTAGCCCGTTCAGACATAGACTCTCTTTCCCCTAAATCACTGGAAGTTTCTTTCCCTTTGCCTTTGGGAACACACAGGAAGCTACTCTTTCCTTTCTCTGTAGGTATTTCTAGTGCTTTTTTGTCACTGCTCACAGCCAAGGACAAAGGGATATGCAGGAAAAAAAAAAAACAGAAATTCAAAGAAAGGGAATATCCATCATTAAAAAGTCAGCTTCTGCTCTTACATAGTAGGACTTGTTGGCATGCTCTTACAGAAAAAAAAAAAAAAAAAAAAGGCCATTTAAAGACCTTTTCCCTAATTCAGGCTCTTCTGTACCAGTATAGCTTACTTACAAACTAGCACAGAATTCCCGTCAGGAAAGCCCCACAGCCTTGGGACTGGCCAGGGCTTTTCTCCACAGCCTGGATAGTTCAGACACAGGCGATATTCCTATATCACCCCATCAGCCTGTCCTCCAGCAGATATTTTGAAGCATAATACAGGTATTGGAGTCAGAGCTGCAACTTGGCAGACAGGACTATTAATGTGGGTCTGTAACTCCTATAACTCCCTAAATGGCTAACAGAAAGTATTAGGATACGGGTGCACCTGATGAAGATAGCAAGGAGCAGGTTTAAAATAAACCTGGAAAAGTGGGGGTTTGTTTACATTGGTGTGTTTTTTTACCGAAAGGGCTTTGGAGGCTGTACACAAGCTGCACTCCTGGTTCCTCAGGAGAGAACCATCAGACTTCATGGAGCTCTCTGTGACTTTGAAACACCATGACTTGTCTGTCACCATGAGAAATTGCCATCTAGGGGAGCCCTGAATTGCTGGAGCTGAGACACTGGAAGGACACGCTACAGAAACACATAAAAGAGCATCAGGGACTTACTTACCTTTTTGCTAGTGCAGTGGCTGCTCTGTAATCAAAGGGTGAGGAGAGATGTGCACTCCACATTATTTCAAATCCTATCATTACCTGCGAAAACCTCAAACTTTAAATTCAAGTGATGGTTGGTAAGTGGAAGTGGAGTTTTGACTATCTATTTTTTAAGACTTTTAACAAGATATATTCTGCTTAGGTTTTGAAATCCCTAAACACAAATAATAGCCATGTTCAATAAAATAATATATTGTATCAACATCATTATAAAAAGTTTATTAATATAGATATATGCTTCTCTTCCAAAGATCTTAGAGACAAAATGTTCTTTAATTATTTTCACTAAGAAAGTAATATATAATAGTTTGTTTATTAGACTAATAGCTTATGAAGACATTTGAGAGGGAAAAAATAGCAACAGTAACAGCAAAAAGACAATCTCTAGCTAAATTTTCATTATGAATGTACATTCTTTCTAAGTATATTTTTTGGTTCAATAAAAGTTTTTGCACTGGCTAACTTATCCATAATTCTTGTCCTCATTCTCATACTTTGGTTTGTTTAGTTATCATGTGCTTCCTATTTTCTAAAATATGATTAACGAGTGAAAAGTATTGCTTTCTTAGTCCAGCATCCATCTCTTGAACCACAAAAGTATAAAAATATTGCTGGCCAGGATCTCCGACAGATTCTACAGCTAATCAGCCTTTCCCTCCCCTGGAGGAGGGCCCAAACCAAAATCACAGCTCCAAACAGTATGGGACTTTTGGACGTCTTTGATCCAGAAGAAAACATGGCTATTTAAACTCATTTCTAATTATAACAGCCTGAATTTAAAACATGCATGTAGTGCTTATTCTGCATTACACACTGATTCCTATTGGATCAATGGCAAATTTTTTACTGTCACCAGTGGAAGCTAGGTTCAGCTCCAGAGTGGAATCAACAGAAATAATTAGGAGGAGGAAAATATATAGAACAGAAATGGACCTATGGTGATTTTTTAAAGGAAAGGCAACATTATCTGTTACTCCTTTTGTTTAATTGAAAATCTGTTCACTTTTAAAAGAATAGATGGAAATGTTTTATCCAGTCTTATCACTCACAGATCTGGAAAAAAAAAAAAAAAGGTATTTGCAAACCTTTTAATTGTTTTCTTGAAAAGTAAAAGATTTTTAATACATAGCCTGTCATTCAGATGTTAACCAACAAACACTCCTCTTTTACCCAGGTACACCTTTCCTCCTATGTCGCTATATATTTCTGTATGATCTGCCTCACTGCAGGCATATTTGCTTTCTGACTTCCTGAAGATCCCCTGGGCATTTACTTTCTCCAACAACAATACATTCAATTCAGTTAATCTTAATTTGTTAATTCTCTTCTTGAGAGATTCTCTTACCTATTGCAGCAGGCAAGTTCAGAGTTAATGTCCTATTTTTCCCCATTATCATTATACTTCTGTACAGATGCTCCAAGCATCCTGTAGCAAGCTGCATGCGTATCAGTGTGTTTATATGAATTTAATCATGTTTGCGTTGATTTTGTTATTGCCATTTAGCCTTACTGCCGTAGGGGAAGCGGAATGAGCACTGAGCTCCAGCAGAGCCTCCAACCGTACTTGCTCCGTTAAGCCCTGGATGCATTTCCAAGCAGCAGGGTTTGCACCCCCTGGCTCCAGCCCAGACCCTGGTGCCCAGCACATGAGCTCCTCACCTCATTTAATCCCCATTCTCCTCTCTGGCTTCTCAGTCTTGACATTATTCCCCAAATAAGTCGATTTTACCCATTCTTCTGAGAAGCCCACAGTGCATGTGGAAAATATTCATCATTTTCCAGTATGAAAATGTCCCAGTGCACAAGCCAAGAAATGTACATCTTGAAGCTTTAACGGATTAAATCTGTTTTGGCAGTTACTGTAAATATAAAGGAACTCCACAGAATTTATAACCACAGGGCAGTTTCACAAGCCTGCAGGTTGATATCATGTTGCCTCCCTTCAGTTCAAAATGGGTGATCCTTTCAAGCGGGATAAATTATCTGCAAAAATTCTTTAGAAAAATTAATACTATTCATAAACCACATGATAAATTTGGCACTATTTACTGCCTGCAATGCATCTTTAATGCACCTGAGTGCACACGTTCCTTCCCATAACTCCAAAAGTACAGGCTTGTAGGCTGAGAAAACTACTCCATCAGAGCAGCAAAATCTACTCAATGGGAAGAAAAACTCGAGATCCTTGCAGAGTGAATGTGGGGGAATATTTGTAACTGGCTATTGAAAAGCAGACTGCAGGGTTGGTGGCATTTCAGTAGAAAATTTCTTGTACTTGAAATTGTAAAGTCTGGTGGAATTTAGGTTTACTGAAAGCTTTTCACAGTCTGGACTTTGGGGTCAGGGAGATAATATCTGGCTAAAAATATGACTTTCATCAATCCTGTAATAAATGGCAGAAGGAAGAGGAGGTCATGCCAGGCAAATGCCACATGGAAAGTACTTGGAATTGAGTAAAATCATAACAATATCTTGCATTTTAGTAGCGAATCAGAGCTTTATATTCCTGAGTAAGGAAATAGTATCATCCCATTGGGGAAACTGGGGCTCCACAGAGTTGAGACACATCCTAATACCAGTAACTTAAAACTCAGCTCCTGTACACCTCAAACACTCAGTGCTACAGCAGGAATGCCACTGGAATACCTCCAAATCAAAGGTAGCAGGAGTGACAGAAGAATGAGGTTTAGTGCTGCTCGGACCATATTAGTGGTTGATATCCCATAAGGAAAATCCATTTTTACATATGCTGTTGCAGAAGCAATCACATCAACAGTGCATTTGAGGGAAAGTTTAAAGACTTGCAAAACATTTGCCAAATATTGCAGGATGCAGTTGTCCAAATGTATTTGCAAACTGAGGCAAATTCAAGATATCATTTTTTGGCAAATCCTAGTAATTACAATATTTTCTTTCAATGTTTTCTAAATAGACTGTTCTGAGCCTTCATTATGGAATACTGTTTTAATTTCAGCAATCGCCTGAAATTTTAATGTTTTCAGGAAAAAAAAGCAAAGAAACATGAATAAAGCATATGACATACTCAAAAATAGATTTAATTTCTTTAAAAAGTAAAAATGTGTGGGCACAGCAATCAGAAGAGCAAAGATAACAGATTTTTCAGAATTACCAAAGTCTAATTCAGTTACTTATTAAGCCCAGTCAATTGCAATATCATAATTTAGGAACCTAGTTCAGTCAGACTCAAAAGGCAGTATCTAATCATAAAGGTATGTGTACATCTAGCAGGTTTAATTGGGATTATTCATTCCTTAGTATTACACATACACTCAAAAAACTTACTTTAAAGACACTTAGAAGAAAATTATTTATAAATTAAAATTATTTTGGGGTTCTTTTGGTCATTGACAGTATTGATAAAAAACAGCTACTGATTTTAGAAAAAGGATAGATCAAGCTTCACCAATATAGTTTGGAAATACAGGTATTCTGCTCATTCCAGTATACTGATTTAAAAAAAAAATACTGCACTGTAGAAAGAGTAAAAAAAGAAAACACTGAAAAGTCAGGAACAGTGTAACTGTTCATATCAAAAGCATAATTCAAATCTGTCTCCTGGCACTTACATCTCCTTTATTAGCTTCTGTCTTTAGTTCATTCTAAATTAAATGCCAACTAATGGAGGATGGAATTGCTTTAAAATTTTCATATAGTACTTCCGGCAGTAACAAGAATTGTTGATATTCCTGTAATTTGTTAATTTATTTTAAAAAGCAGATCACTAACAGATGACTACATCCATTTCTAATTCTTCTTAAAAGGCAACACATTGAAATAACTGATTTTTTATTAACATTATTTTTTTCAAACATGCCACTGGATACTTTCCCCAGGATGACATTTCTCAGCTCATTGAAATCACTGGACTCACTCACTGCCACTCCTGAGGGGCACTTTGGTGATGAGATTTAGCAGGGTTTAGCAAAAACTCTGATTTGACATTTCTGTGGGGAAACATTACTTGATCATGAAAGGCCCACAACAAAACTGGCCGAAGGAATTAATTCGGATGCTTTGTAACTTGTGCCATTCTGCTGACATTTGGGGCATAATCCTGCTGTAACATGTTGGGAAAAGTTCCTAGAGACCATCGTTGGCAGATATCAGGAACCTTGTGAAGGAGTGAAATGGCATCTTGCTTATTTTTGCTGTCTTTCCAGATATTTTAAATTGCAGCAGAGAAATCCAGACAGGGTGGAGAATATGGAGGGGAGATCTCTGCCCCCATCTTTTTGGCCCATGCGGCCTCAGAACAGCGCTGGCATTCCTGAATCTTAATGCTCCTTTCAGGCCATGTTTTTGATTATGCTTTTTGAGTCCATCGGTGCACTGTCCATAAGAAAACCTGCTGCTCCGTGTCACACGGGTCATACCTGTTCGGGGCCAACAAGAGGGGAAATTTATCCCGGGAGGCTCCTAGCCCTCGAGCGCTGCTCCTACTTGGCTCCCTTGCCCCTGTGCTGCCCCGCGCTCCCAACTCTGATCCTGTGCAGCCTCTGGAGGTGTGGAGGTTATCGGGGGTTATCTGAGGATGCAGGTTGTTTGATGACTTCGTATCACTCCTAGTCGTTTTAAAGGAGGGTGGATTAGCCGAGAGCTGGGTCATCTGCAGTGTCATCAGACAGATCTGCCTCCCGGTGAAGCCAAGGAGTTTTATTTCCCACCTATTAGCAGCACCCTCCAAAGCATCTTATTAGTCTCACTCTTTAATTAATAGTTCGCTATTTAATGCCAATGCTGCATCTTCGCCACTTGCATATTGACTGTCTTCGGGTTGGAAACCGGGAACAGAAGAATGAAAGCAGTGAGTGTACAAGGGAGAGGAGCATGGGGGGAAATGGCCCTGCTCCCTCACTTCTCTTTCTGAGCTGATGAAATAGCTCTGTGTGCTCGGGGGAGGAGAGCTGCTATTAAAAGAAAAGGGGTCTTAAAAACCTGTTTTGACATCTTCCAAGGGCTCTGCGAGCAGCTTGGGTTGGCATTTGAGAAACAGCAGCCATACTCTTCAAGTGGTCTAATTTAGCCTCTGGATACTTTTAAAGTCACGAGAGGCGAAAGAGGAGTCCCCCTTGGAGTGAAGCACTGCAGATACCGTAACTAAATAGCCTCTAAAATAACGTTATTTCTCCTCTTTTGTGTTGGCTGGCTCAGAGGCCTGGTAGAGGTCTCTTCCCTTCAAGATAGATTTCCCAAAGAAAACACAGCATTTCTCTTTGAACTGAGGCAGGGGAGAGGATCGATATCACTATCAGTTAATCAGTAAAACTAGAGAGGCATTTCTACTGCAATTTATATGCATAAACATATAGAGAGAGGGAGGGAAAGAATAACCCTATCAGCCAGTTCTGGTTGTGCCAATTCCCGTCTTTGCCTACTGTCTCCAGCATCCTAAGAAGGGTGTTTCAGGCAGGGTTGCTGCCTGAAGGGCATAGTGCCATAGTGCCACCGGGAGCACACGCACACACGCGCACATGGACACATGCACAGTCCTCGTTAGCTGTCTAACGAGCTATGTGCAAAGGAGAGCTCTACCGCCCTGAGCTCTCCCCGGGGAACTCCTGTTGCACTGCAGCATCTCACCTCTACCCATGGTCCGAAGGCCTCTTACCATCTGGACCACCTATGAGAAAATGTTTTCTTAAAGAGGGGAAGATTAAGCAATGGGGATTTACACCTCGGTCCCCAAGGTAATTACCAGATGGCAAATGGCTTGTTTTCACTCAGTGATTCAGAGCAACTGATTCAGGCCTACCAAAGCGCGTGGATCTGGTTTCCAACCAACCTATTTGCCTTACAAGCTGCAGAGTTTGTTTCCCACCCTTCAGATAGTGATTTTAAGGTAAAGCTAACATGTAAAGCAGTACACTGGGAGCCCAGCTAGACCACTTCTCACCCCATCTCAACAGTTTGCTGACAGCTGGTGGGTCTCCCCGGGAACTCCGATCCAGCGGCTCGGCGGCAAGAGTGCAGCGGGAGGTCTACTCACCTGAGTAAGCAAAGCAAAATGAGGCCACCTCTCCTAGGGGTTAGGAAATAGAGCATAAAAGCGAAGATTGTCATCGGTCTTTCATTTTAACCTTTCTACCCTGTGAAGAAAGATGAAATTAAAACAGTTGCCTTTTGAGGAAGGAAACCTTTGCTTTTTTTTCCTTTGAAAAATGGCAATATAATGAAGTAGCGTTTGGAATGAGTATTAGCAAAGCAAGAAGTAGCAGAACAAAAATATTCAGTGGTAATTTATAGGCAATGCTTTGCTTTGTTTTCTTTAAAAAATAGAGAGAAATTTAATTAAAAAGAGTGGTCTATTTAAGGTTTTCTTATAAATATGGGTTTTCTGCCCTAAATTAATGTGACATTCAGATGTCGTCCTCCAAAATTCTGACTGCAGATTTAATGAATAACTTGGCATTCATTCTGTTTCTAAATCTTCTGCTAAATTTCTATATGCTAGCTGGAATAAACATCAGGGCTTGCTTGGTTTATTATTTTGTTTTGTTTTGTTTTTTTAATTTGTACTCAAAGAGCTCTCTGAAATAAATAACAAATGTAGGCAATCAGCAAAGGGAATGCCAAGTAGGAGTGAGTCCCTCTCCAGTTTCACTTTGCAGAGTTTCATTATGAATTAGCTATAGCAATTGCCATAACAGTTTACCCAATTGTCTTATAGCCTTTTCTTATTCACTTTCCTGTCTCATAGCTATGGAAAAATGGGATTATATTTGAGATTTCTTTCTAAACTCTACCATAAAGGACTCGGTTTGCCTTTCTGATGTATTTTGACTCTACCATCAGTTTAGATGTTTCAATTTACATCCTTTTGATTTCTAAGATTTCAACTTTTCGATCTCCATGTGTCAGAAGATTCCATCGCCCCAGCTTCTCCCCAGAAGCTTATGCTATGCTGAGAAGAAATATCTCCTGCCCAGTTGAAAACATTGGCTTTTCTTTACTGCCCACTTCAAAGCAAATCTCTATGTGGAATGATGCTTGTCAAACATCAGTAACTTCTAAAACCAGAAAATAATTGAGAAATATTTTCTCTGCTCTGCACTGACACTGAAACAAGCTTTTATTTCCACTATACAGTCAGCCCCAAACTTGTAGCAGAATAGAAGGCAAGAGTCCCCTTTAACAAGGAATTGCCAGTGGTTTGGGATGCTGGAGAGCATCCAGTAAATTGTAAGACAAAAAGGAAAGAGGCCATGTGGACCCATTTTAGCCATGCAAAAGTTAGAGATCAGATTAAACTAATTCTCTAGGTTCATTCCATAAGCAACACTTACAGAGGCCCAGAGGTTCAGTGATGGGCAACCTGGGTCCCAGTTTTGTGAAGCATTTTGGTGTGGTCTTTTTTAGCTTTGCTGAAAACATTTCTTGAGCTATAAGAGAGAGTAAGTAGGTGAAAGCTATGCAAGATAAGTAGAAAGACTGAAAAGTAACAGTTGAGCTCATGACCATTAGCAACTTCAGAAAAAAAAAAAAACAACCAAAACAGCATAAAGCACTCAGGAAAAAAAAAAAAAAAGGCAGAGAGATGAAGGATAAATGATGGCCATATAAAAGCAACTCAAAGAGCTGGCAATTATAAAGCAGAGTGTTGCGTTGTGCAGGAGCACTGTTCCTACCTCAATGTTTCTCCAGACACGGCATGGGCCTTTTCAAGTTGCCCATCCACTGATTAGGAGGTTAGATTGAGCATCTAACATGCAGAAGACCAAATTTATGAGGGACAAGTCATACCGCATATGCAGGTGTATTGGAAATTATAGATCCCATGGGCATCTTTGCTATGTGTTGCCATTTTGTACTTTCTAGTCAAACATTAAATTGGTGCAAATCAGCCTAATTGTCTTACACTATTTAAACTTTTGGGGGACTAATCTAAACATGTATTATAATATAGTGATAGTTAACCATTACAAGTTAAGTACTACTTAGTAGCACTAAGCAATGCTAATGAAATATAGATCATATGTTAGTATTGATAGAGTTCTTTATTTTTTCTGAATTACAATAGGCTGCTTAATGCCTTTGGAAATCTGGAAACAGAATTTTTTCCAGGTTTATCTGATAAACAATATCATTCAGCTTAGTTTTATTCAGTACCCCATTGCATTGTGATAAGGAAAGCCAAAAAAAAAAAAAAAAGAGCCAGACTCATGCTACATGGATTGCAACTGTCTGCTTCTTAGTCCTCAAAAGCCACCCCTATCCAAGTTAAAACAATGGGCAAGGCCTATTTTCTGGCATCGCACGTGTAGCACAACACAGCATGCTTGCATATGGCTACACTTTCTTCCCCTAAAAAAGGGACACATTCATCCAAATTGCCTATTAGAAACAGTCCCTGACCTGTGCCTGAACCATGCCAGGGCTTTGTCTGAGAGGATATTAGCTGGCATGGGCCAAAGCCATGCCAACAACATGCCAACAGTCGTACAATACAGGCTATTGTGGGACTTTGCTCACCCTGTGCCCCAGTCTTGTTTAGTTTAGTTACTAGTATAGACACAGCTAAACCAACCAGAATATAAGGCAAGGATTTTAAAACTGAAAAATTCAACTTAACTTCTGTTTATAGACTGCATTGTATGCAAGATCCTTAGAATCCCCTAGCAACAGGCATTAGCAGGGCTGACTGAAACTGAGGAACTGCAAGAGTATCTCAGGATGGTGGAGGGGAGCAGGTAGGCAGCACTAAAACTGACTGTTCTCCAGGCAGCTCCCATTTGCCCCGAATTGCATAGCCCTGAGCCCAGTGAGGAGCAAGGTGCCACAGTCCACGCTCCAGGAGTTTCACCAGCCTTGTCAGCTACGAGCCCACACAAAAGGTTGAGTTTGTGGGGAGCGGGGACGGGCAGGGGTTGGTTCTGTCCTCATTAAATGAAAACTCCCTTGCATCAGGGCCAATACTGAGCAGGCCAGTGCACAGCTGTATCTCATGTAGAAATGTGCCCAGTATTGACAGATTGACAGATGGTGCTCGGCTGGTTGCAGGCAAAAAGGTATCAGTGTGGGACAGAGCTCTGACAACAGATAGCTCCTTAATTTAGTAGACAAAGATACAAGAAGAAATGATCCTGGCAGCTGACAGAACAAGGTAAGCATTAGTAGATGTGGTACTGATAGATGATAGTGATAACGGAAAGGAGACACAAGTCCTTTCGTTTACGCACTTTTAAGGAACAGGATAAGGTGGCAGTATCTAATACACTTTTAATTGTTCCTATGCCTTTTCTCAGTGCTTGTTATTCCATACACATGTTCTTTATTTAGATATGAAAATTAAATTCCCTAAATACACTGGACCCACTAAGCAGACTGTGGAATAAACTGAGGCCCTGAAGGCAATTATTTTCATTTGGCAATGGAAGACAGCAATGTTTGCTCTGCATTTGAAGAAGAATCTCTAATGAGCAATGTGTGCTAATGGTAAACACTTCGGAGGGTTTTAAGAGCCTGGGATTACTCTCTTGCCCAAAACAAATAATCATAAACCACATTTCTTAAAAACAAAACTGATTTGATAAACAGAAAGGAGTAATTTATCAAGTGTTACACACATTCATAGTCTATTTTCCTCTGGTTCAGAATGCAGCATTTGAACGTTACCCTCTTAACTGCAAATCTCTTAGTTATCTGCTTCTGTCATATGTCTTACTGGAAAAGAAAACTTCACAAATGAGCTATCAGTGTGTTGCAAGATTATTCATTGTATTTCATCTAATGTAAGCATTGATTATCATAGACTGATTTACGGAATTATATCATCATCTGTTCTCTTTAGTAATTTTTCAACCCACAAGCCAAATGGCACAGAGGAGATGAAATTTTAAAACCATTAAATTCTTACAATACTCATAGGAATAAATAGAAAGGTGTGTTGAAACAATCTCCTCCTATAGAAAAGGCATCACTATAATCTCCAACCTTACTTAACAGCAGAGAATCTACACTCATGCTTCCTCTTGAAACACATTTCCTTAGGAAAGTGGGCAACTATGGTACCAGCCATTCATGGGTTTACTATGCAGGCTAAGATTCCCAGGCAGGTTAGGATTCACAAGTAGGTCCAGTTCAAAGGAAGAAAAATCCTCAATCTGATGGAACAATAATTCAGGGAGACAGGTACCCTGCCTGCATGAACCATCCACAAGAGTATCACTTGACTCAGTGTTGCATATAAATCAGCCATCAGGCCATCTCAGAGAGCAGCCGGTGCCTAATATTAGTGTGTCAGCTGGAATGAGCAATAGATTGAGAACTGAAGATGAGGGTGAGAGCAGAGTGAATGCAAGAGATCCATAATTTAGAGGCTCGAGTGTCTTTCTTCTTATACCATTATATGGCAGAGGCTGTGTCTCCCATCCTCCGAATACCCTCTGACTACCTGCTCATCTCTATAGAGAATTTTAGACATCAGCTCGTAGGTATTCTCTCTTTACATGGTAGATGGGAAACCGTCTGGGCAAAAATACAGAGTTGAGTGATACCTGCGAAAGAAATTAAGAGACAGAGAGAGAGAAAGAAAGGGAGGGAGGAAGGAAAAGAAGAAAGGTCCATGTTGTGTTTTGTCAACAGGTAGATGGTGGCCATTCCTGTCTCAGATGGCAGTTCAATACTCCAGGATCTTTACTTGTGGCTTAAAGAATACACTATAATGTAAGCAGTTTCTCTGTTCATGCAGAAGGTTGCTGCTTATAATTACATATAGCAATACATAAGGATGGAGAAGATCCTACACTTAATGAAAACTTTGAATAATGGTTCATCTCCACTAAATGGAGAACAGACAGTCCAGTGCTGTTGAATGCTGCTGCTTCTTGTGATCATTGGAACTTTTTGAGAATATTGGAACTAATTTTTGGAGATGCAAAAATTGCTAAAAGAGTACTGAAAAAATCATAAGATTGGTTATGAAGAATATTTACTATTGTTTTTAGATCTAAGGATAGCTTTGCTTTTCTGCTGCAAAATGGCCACAAATATCACTGCTGAGAAGAGATCATAGCAATGAACCTTTCTGAAAGTGAGGAGTTCAGACCCCGTTCCAGACTGCCATTTAACACCACTGTTTCCAGCAAGAAATACTTCATTACTGCTGTGTGGAAATCAAATGCAAGAAAGTATTTCCAGGTATTTCCAGTATTTCTCTAACTGTTGCTTACAGGAGCCATATCTTGACCATAATAGTCCAATAGAATTGAGTAGATTTTGACTTAAAACTGCTTTCTGAAATTTAAATTGCCAGGAGAAGGTCTTTTAATTTACAGAGGAAGAATCTAAACTATATATAACATACTCAAAGTACTCTGTGTACAGTGGGGAAGCTGAATCAAGCCCCAGGGGTGTTTCCTTTTGCATTGTAAAATTACAGTGCAGCATAAACCTTAATACACAATTTACAATGCAGTTTACATGACCTGAGTTTTGTTTTTATCTGAAAAATCTTTTTTTCCCCAAGAATAGGGTCATGTTCTCTAGCATCTATTAATTCTCTAGCTGAGAATATCTCAACTGCTCTTAAAATCATAATTGTCTGAATTCATATCAGCTCCTCTTGGAGATTTGGCCAATATAAATTGCACCACGTACTAGTTATCATCATTTTATATATAAAAAGGCAACTTAATGGTGCTAACAAATCTCAGGCAACTTTTGTGTTTGTTGGTTCTTCTCCCCAGATAGCTCATCCAGACCTAAACCTTACCAATACATAATACCATTCCTTAGAGTAAACATATTGCAACTCAATTTTCTTCCCCCAAGCAAGCAACCAGATGAACTGGCTTGGTGGATTATTCTATAACAGAAACACTCATAAGGGGTCTAAGATAAGCTAGCCAATGGAAATGGAGTAGTGCACTGTTTAAAATCATCTAAACATTTTCTCTTAACATGAAACATTTGCAAATGTGTAGCTCAGTGTTTGATGAAACACAGTACCCTGTTGTCTGTGGCCCAGTTCTAGCCCCTTCTTTAAATGTAATCTTTTATCAAAGTCACATGTGTTTTCAATAAATTCACATGTGGATGCAGTTACACCAGGAAAACTGATTCACAAGTACTTTAGAGGCTCCTCTATCTTTCAGACCCACCTAAAGTTTCTTTCCATTTATTTTTAATATTTTTTTAGTAAGTGTACGGAGGGAAATAATCAGTTTAGCTTGCTTACAGCACAGCCACCCCAGTCTGAATCATAAGTACAGCATTGTTCAAAGGAACAGCTGGTACCAGCTCCGAAAGTTGAAGTGTTCCCTCCAAACAAAAAGTCTGTTGAGTCTGTTAGTCATCATCTCCCGCAGGTATTGATTCAGGGCTACAGTTTTGCCTATTCCTGCCATGGCTAGAAAAATTAGTTGCAAAGTTTTCGGAAAGGAACATTTTCATGCACAAGCAAACATACAACTGTTGCTTTCTAGTCTGCTAATCTCTATGATTACTGTACCTTTCTGAAAGTTTTTAAATCACCTGCAGGGCAATCACACTTTAATAGCAATAATGAAGCATTGAAAAGTGGTTTCTGCAGCAGCTGTTTACAAAGGTAGCATTACCTGCAGGAACTTAAACTGCTTTAGCACACAACTTAACTGTAAGTCTCACACATTTCTGCCAGCTTTTTCTACCAGGAAAGACAAATTTAGTGTAGAATCTATTTAAAATATATTCTCAGGAACTGAACTCCTACCTCGCCAGACTTTCAAAGCAAACTTAATACTGCTTAATTCTTATTTCCAGAAGTCTAATTTTATTGCTCCTTCTAAGCCATGCCAGAGAGAGGAACTCTAAAAAGCATTCTAACCGCTTCTGTGTTTAGCTTGTACTTCTAAATTGAACTTCTGATGACCAAGTGGTAAACTTTGAAACTCTCTAGCAGTTTCCTAGGACATATTATTTGATGGTGAGCTTCAGAGTACAGTTTACATTTAGTTATGGTTAATGCAGGCTTTATTAGCATCAGAGCCAAGTTTGTCCCCAGATATGCCAAAGTTTCCAGGGATTCCTTTCCAGCAAGGTAGTTTGGAGAAGGCTCAGCGCTGAATACTGCGTTTTTCTGACTGATCAGTGGCCTTGACAAAACGCCCATGTGGTCTCAAACATCATGGTGATACATACAGTACCAACTGAAGAAGAAAGCCTGACTCTCCTCCCAAGGGACTGTTTCTGAAGTTTCCATCATTACTCTCACCAAGGTCAATTCTGAGTGACTCCTGCCAGAGGCCAAGGATCATCACAGCTTAAATCATACCAGCTGTGAGTACAGGGATTCGTAAGCAGCAAAATATGGATTCAGGCTTAAAAAGGTTAAGCATTCTGGGCCTGACCCAGGAAAATGCTTAAATACATGTTTACATTTTTAGTTGGGTGAAGTCAACGGGACAACACATGTCATGTCAGTTAAAGCGCATGGCTCATAAAGGCACAGTGCTTGTGGCCTAGAGGATGTAACTGTGTAGAGCAAGGCCTTGCTGCACTATTCTGCAGTATGAATCCGGGCAAGCACAGAATAGAGGCAGCATTAGGGTCAAGTGCTGGTGGTGATCCCCCCAAAATAAGATCAAGGAACACGGATGCCACTCTGCTCCCCCAGGGTTGGAGCCACAAAGGGTTGGACCTCAGCCCCACACGTTCACCAGGAGTCGTTCATCCCGAATAACAACTTCCAGGAAGGAAAAGCCTCTTTGTGCCAGTGCCCCGTTCTGCAGCCTATATCACTCTATTCTAAAAAGCAGCCCCAGGTCAACCAACACTACACAAAATTACACATTTCAGTATTTGAAGTGCATTTCTGGCACTTGGGCTCTGCTCTCAGTTTCAACATACACTGTTCACACCCGTCAATCATCTGTGGGTCAGTTCTGCACTCTAATACAGTAACATATCAGCCAAATCAGACAGTTTTGCAGGGACGCATTCGTTATTACACGTAAAGGATACAGATGTTTCAGTATACCATTGGCTCAAGAAAAGCCTAGAAATAAAAGCAAATATAACACTACTACAAGCTAGTATACCTAACAATAAGCTAGTATACGTAACAATACCATGTACAAAAAGTACGTCTCTAGACTGCTGATGTGGTTTACCCTGGGAAGTGGATGAGAAAATGATAACCTTTTAAAATATAGGCATTACTCTTAATATAGGCCTGAATTTAGTCTAGTTTGAATTGAATCTGATTTTACCTGTGTGCTTTTATGACAAAAATGAATGGGGAACTGTTTTATAAAATTAATCAGCAAGCATTTGGAATTCCTCTGGAAGACAATTTTCTGAGCACTTTAGTGAGTTTTAATCACTTGATTGTTTGATCTTTTGAAGAATGGCAGTGTCAGAATCACTCTGAATGTCTGTGTCTGTCGTTACAGGTAACCGTTTCTTCCTCTTACTCCAAGAAGCCCCCACTTTGTACAAGGGTAAAGTTTCTATGCTGTTGTACATATGATATGAAATTCAGAAGTTACAGTTTTTATTTGAAAGACTCTGCCTATTTCAAGCAAAGAACAATAAGCGAAATCCTCTTAACAGTAATTCTGACACCAGTTTGAAATCATCTTCCAAAACTTGTGCCTTCAGACACCAGCATCAGTCTCTAAATTCATCTTACTTTAAATTAAAAAGCTTTCTAACCAGTAAGGTTACTCAGTGCCATAAATCCCCACAATAAATTTACTTACAGTCAGTTTCAACTTATTAGTTATTCCAGCACAAATCCAGAATACAAATCCAGAATAGCTCCAGTGAATCACAGATTTCGCAGATGTGGATAGAGATAAAAAACTGTAGGGTCTCAGTGGAACTACTGCGGTTTCATATTGAAATAACAAAGCATGATCAGGTCTAGAGAATACAATTCCCATGGAAATCCTTATGACAAATTCAGGAGGAGTATAGGTTACACGTTAATTATAGGGTGATCAAAAAGGGTATAAGTGGTGAAGTAGTGGTAAGCAGGATCTTGGAATAATTTATCCCCTAGTGACTGCAAAAAATGGGTAATGTACGTGCTGAGGAACACACAGTAGAAACTAAAATGAAAAAGGAAGAAAACACAAGCTATTCTGCTCTCTTGGCTGAAATCCCTCTTCTTCTACAGATGAGGAGCTATTGACTTCATTACAGAGACTGAATCTTTTCTCATTCTATGCTATTCAGGAGTGATGGTGGTATATGAAGGGAAACTGATGCCTAACGGGGAAAAAAAAGGCTTCACTGTCTCAGTGTCCTGTTTCTCTCCATGTACTTGGGGCAAGCACACAGTAAGGCTTTTTGGCAGCATGTTCAGCTGCAGAAGCAACTCAATATCTGGGGAGCAAATATATATATATATATATGCACACATATGTTAAGCAAATCCTCATCAGGGACAATCCTTCCAAAATGTGGGAGAACTTGAAAATGTGACCATGCCTCCTTGTAAAGGCCGATGCGAAAGACAGAGATCTGGAAGAATGGTGTATGGTCTTGTAATTTTCTTAAGGGGAAAGCTGGGCGAACTTTCCCCCTTTCCTTCTCAGTCTTAACCATGTCTGGTTCTCTGACTTAAAATTCAGTTCAGTTCAGTACCTTCTCAAACAGGGAATATGATTTCCTCCCTTCTATATAGAATTCTCTGTTTTGCATTATCATCCAATAAATATATTATTTGCCTCTGTCCACAGCTTTGAGTTGTTGCAGTGGTTTCTTCTCCCGCCAAAAACACCACAATGTAAATTACAGGATCATACTCTGATCTCATCAAAGCGCATTGGGGAAAAGAAAAGTTAAGCAACTCTATTTCATCTGGTGCTCAGTATTTATGTGTTCCAACAAGTTACATTGTGCTAATACCCTTCTGGAATAGCACCAGTGAGGAAGAAACTGCCCAGTTAACTGAAAAGGCCAGTACTGTTCCTATAGTCAGCCTTGCAGTCATCTCTCTGCTTGACTGATCTTAGTGTACACAGACATGTTTTTGATTTGGTGACCTTCATTTTTAGCAGGAACTTCTTCTGAAGTTGGTCAAGGTAAATGACCAGAATCTGGAATGAAATCCAAGAACTGTATGCACTATTTGTGTTCAAGATTTGTAGTGAATTCAAAGCAGACTAGCAGGAAAAAAATGATAGCCTCATAACAGAATGTATTTTTACAGCTAAGTGTAGCCTGCACAAGCAAATAAAAAAAAAGTCGGAGAGTGCCAGTAGGCATTTGTTGCAGTTTGAAGGGGGAGCAGATTTAGTAAGAAATGAATCCCCTTGTGTTCCAGCTGATCCTCAGAGGTTAGAAGGACTGGAGGCGACTGGAATTATTTCTTAATAGGGATACCAAATAATGTGGTAGCCACAGGCTCAGCTCTGGCAGCACCAGATTCATGAACAGTCTGTCAGCTGTAGGTCCAATCGCCTTCAAAACAACGAATCGAGTTCACAAACAGTATTATCAACTATAGGCCCAACTCTGGCAGTATCAAATTCACAGTCTGTTGACTGCAGGTCCAAATGCCTTCAAAACAAGTAGTCGTGTTCACAAATAGTGCGATTTATTCAAATGCAACATTTACAAACCTGATTTCGGATGTGCATACAGGAAATTCTCTGCTACAGTGTCAGGTTCTTAGCTAGCTCTAATGTACAAACATACAATAATGCAATAATCACTCCTCCTAAAAGATGGGAGAGGATTCTCAGCCTCGAGGAGTCTCCTCAGGCAGCATCCCAACCCGAGGAAAGGAAAGGGGTTCGGCCCATTGACCAATCCGGAAGTTACGATAGAATCTTCCCTGTAATTTCCTCCCTCCTTAGTTCACCTTTTATATTTTTTTTACATTTAAATGGAGCTTGAGTGACTCTAGTCATGCTCACTTTTATAATTGATTGGTTTAAAAGTCCCTCAAGTCAATCAAAAAATCTAGAGAGCATGTTCAATGAGGAGTAGTCGTACCTTTGAGGTGGGTAACTCTTGGGAGGGAGGTGTGTACTGGTATTATAATGAGATTAAAATGAAGAAAAATTTGAGCAAAGTCCATCGGAAGGGACTGATCTGCCACCATTGTTGGCCAAACACCTTATCGTACTAGGCAGCTTATCAGCTGCAAGGTACCACCGGTTCGCCACCTCTGCAAGGAGTAAAACAGAGTTTGGCCATGGTGTCTCCATTCTGCTGCACTCTTCACTTACTCTTATTAGCATGTGCTAGGAGGCCAGATTGTATTCCTAAGGGAACCATGGAGGAGGAGATTCCATACATACCAACCATCCTGGAAGTGGTAATTGTCTCTCATACCAAGCAAGGCTCTGTAATGCCGTAACTTCTCTTGGGCCCTAGTTTTTCTCTATTTCCCCTTTCTTAAACAATTTTCCCACAGCATTTAAGAGCAGCATTGGTCAATCACAGACTGTGCAACTGCTCAGCCAGTTCTATTAAGATGCTCTGGGATTTGGATAACCCCCTAAATGAAGATGTGTCCTATGGCAACCTTCCTTCTTTGGGTTTGTGTTTCCACTACCATGCAGATACATGGGGCCCATGTCCAGGTGAAGCACTTCTGGCCAGGGCTCAGGCTGGGTATGAAGCAACACAGTAGTGTCAGTGCACAAACTGCTGTGTGACATCCACACCATCCATGTGCCACAACACAGGGACTCACAGGGCCCTGCAGCAAGGATCACTGTAGACGTAGGCATGGTCCTTCAGAGCTGACCTTGTCTTAAGCTCTCCTAATGAGCAACAGTTCTGTCAGCACTTCCACACTTTCTTGAATTGGCTTGGGCAAGCTGCTGACTAACATGTCTTCCTGTCTGTAGACCAACAAAAAGCAACAGATCAGACCTCAGTACCCTTCCAAGGCTTGCAAAGTTCCCTGCTCTAGTGATAGTGATAGTGAAATAAGTGATACTAGCAAGCATCAAATACTAAAATACTAAAAAATAATGTCTCTTCACCGGAGAACAGGCACCCACCATTTCACCCAACTTTTCCATGACCTATCAATGCTGGGTAGTGAATGTGAAACACCAAAATCATTAATAGAGAGGAATCTGAAATATGTGAACTGTAAGAATTATTTGAATGGCTTTCTTATTTCATCATGGGATGTATGCATGTGGCCCTGCTGACTGTTCAGAAGAACTGCTCAGGAACCAGCTGCAGTAAGAGATTCATGGGCTGCACCAGAAGTGCTGTTCTTCAGGCTTAGGAGTCAGGAGAGCTTGGGCTTAATTCCAAGGGGTCTTGGGTTTTCTCCATGGCTCGTTTTCCTCACTTCCAAATAGTCTAATTGTCAAAAGGAATATATACCTCTTTCCTAAAGTATTTTTCAAACAACTGCATAAAGAAGCCATGTGCTTTTAAAAACTAGAAAAATAGATTCTATTAAAATGAATATTTTTACTTATTATGCTCCTCACAACAAAGCTGTTAATACCACCTGGCAAAGATCAAAAGTTGGCATTGTAATATCGTCCAGAATTAGCTGTAACAATGTGAAATAATGCATTTTCTAGATAGTCCATAAAAGTGATAATCCCCCTAGACTGTAGGAAAGTTGAAAAAAAAATGTCATCCATGTCATCCTTGCACAGATTAGATGACAATGAGCAGGTGTACTGCCAGAAAACTAACAGGAAGGGTGTGTGACCTCTCTAAAAAAAAAAGTGACTCTATAGGACAGGGAATCATTGCCACTATCCCCTTTACAGTGTCACCACTTTAGCTTCTTCCCTGTGCAAGCTCTTTTCTGCTCAGCTCAACAGGGGAGTATGAGGCTCAAGTAAGAATATAAATCAGAGGTAGATCTTCTCAGCAGATGGCATATCTTGATGTTGATGTTTAAGCAGAGCTTTCGGCATTAACACGTTGAATGGTTTGGACTTGAAGCTGCAAACTGCCTAAAATTATGTCTTAGGAATTGACAAGGGGATGGAGAAACTGTGAGCAAAATGGAAACATCTGAATGTGATAATTTATTCTCTAGTCTACTAAAAAGATGCTTTGGAAAAGCCAAGTGAACAAAAGTACACCTCAGCCAACAGTGTGTAGGGTTAGCCAGAGGTATCTCGGTTGATTTGGTGGCTTATTTCTGAGAGGCCTGTTGGTATCAGGCCAACACAGAGATTTTACTGAAGCTTGATATTTATGCTCAGGTAACACTGGAATTCTCTTCCTAGCACTAGCACTGAAAACAAAGGCTACATATATTAAAAGGAGGCCAGCAAGAGTTGTTTTGCTATCTTCAGTTACATTTGATTATTTCTGGGAATCCATCTTCCTTCTTCAACCTATTACAACCCTCAAGCCATATTCCTCCTTTCTTTACTCATCAAATAGAAATTCTCTCTCCTTGGTTTGAAAGATGTCCACAGATTTGACCCATGCTATCAATCCAATCCACATGAGATCCTTCACAGACTCTGTCAATGGTTACAGCTCAGTCCTCCTCTCCAGCAAACTCTTTAGTGCAGCAATGTTCTTAGATATTTACAACTGCTAACCCTGATGGCCCTAAGGAGCATGCACTGCAGCATGCTTTTTGCATACTCTTCTGCTCTCTATAAGCAGCAATAGTTTCCAGCCAATCAATCTGTGTCTTAAACTCCATACTAGAAAACCTCTTTGATCGACCTCTTAGACTGTTCTTCTAGCCTGGAAGGTCTCTCTGGATGGCATGTGACAGCACCAACACAAATCAACCTCTTTGACTAACATCTTAATGTAGCTTCAATATATATTCAATCATAGACTCACAGGAAAATTCAGGGTAGAGGAGACCTAAGGAGGTCTGTAGGGCCATCTTCATCTCAGAGCAGGTTCTGCTGAGAGATCAAATCAGGTCAGTCAGTACTTTATCTAGTTTGCTCTTGAAAATAGCCTTCCAGATTGGAGATGGCAGAATGTCTCTATCCAGCCTCTTCCACTTAGTATAATCTTATCCTTACATCATATTGGATCTTGATTATTTCAATTTAAATATGCATGTAATCCAAGTAAATATATTCTTGATATATAATGGTTATTTGTAAGACGTCATATTACATAATGATGTTTTTGATTCAGTTTTTCCCTCAAAACTTAAGGGGTAGTTATTCTGTATGTCCATTTCAAAACTACATCAGCTGTTGCTCGCTCATTGTCTTGAGAAGCAATTAATGTACATTCACAGCTATTCTACAACTAAAATGCAATAGCAGATATGATACTTGGCATTTCAATGTCCTTCATAGTAAGAAAGACCCCCCACGCACTTAAATATATATCACATAACCAAGCATTAAATGACGGTTGCTTCTTTGGTGAAAATTGGCAGCTGTTTAACCACAAATAGAAATAAGAAGAAAAAATAGGATGAGACATGGGAAATACTGGAGGAATTTGGCTAGTCCTTCTGCAGTGATATTTCACTGTGAAGAGGCATCATCAGCATTTCTCTCAGAAAAGGTTGGCTGGGGAGAGATTTCAAATTCACATCTGTGCATTTAAATAGCAAAGTTCAGCAATCCCAGTGATGCTGCTAGGAGCTCTTAGTCTCTCAGCCTGATTCAAAAGCAGAAAGCTTGCTTCTGTTTACCTAAATCTAAATTTGATATTTCATGTGAAGCTCCTGAAATTCCAGAATTACTTTTTCCATTTTCAGTCCTGCACACCATTGTACATTGCTTTACTAAACTCAAAAGTCACTGCATACCAAAGCAAACCGTAGTGATGCATGGGAAGCTTCTTGAATTGGGGCCTGAATTGATGTCACTTGCAAAATGCTTTAGAGTATCTTCCTTGTTCAAGAGTGTTGAAAAACAGAGCTCTGCATCATCTCATACACACAGCCCTTGGAGAAAGCCAGAACTAGTATTTTTTCAGTCTGGTAATGGTTAGAAGTAAGGATTGCTCTTTCTCCATCTCAACTGCATGTTCAGATGCTTGCCTTGTAAACATAACTTCCAAATACTTGCTACACTATCTGTCTCCACCTTTGCTAAGGAAAACTAATAGGGATGCCGTATTTGCTAAACAAGCCTCACGCTCTATCTTATCTCTATGGTGTGTTTGAATGGGTGACATCAACAAAGTTCCATTTTTTTTCTAACATCGTTCAGTTCCATGGATGATAGCTCATATTTTTTGGCAAGCTGGAAAGAGAAAACAGTGCAATGAAGTTGGGGAGTGGGGGTTTCCCCTTTTAATGGGCAATTTATCACAATGAGAAAGATCAAAAAAAAGGAATGAAATAACTAAGTAACCTCAGTGTGTTACCAGAATCTCCCAGGAGCTGCCTGATGAATTTAACACCTGTTGAATGTGCCACCCATAGCAGCTAGCATGGTTTTGTGCCAGAAGCAGCACGTAGAACTCCAGAGCTTTAGATTTAATGCCCCTAACCTTGATTACCATCATCCTGTTTCACTTTCCATCTGTGCAGAACTTCTCTGATATTTTAAAGATATTGCTCCCAAAATTGTAATGTTGAAGCCATCAGGACCTAGAAATGGTTAATACATGAGCAGAGAAGGAAAGTGAATATGTACTCCCCACAAGTGCTACCAACACCACCATGTCACCTGTGAGAGAGATTCTCCATCCATTGCCCACTTGGATTAGAGCATTAAACTGAAGGAAAATCCAGGTTCTCCCACCTAGCCTCCCTACTAGGCAAGAAGGTCAAGCTTTCCCTTGCTTGCTCAAACTGCTCTGGTCCTCCTCCACCACTGAAATGGTGAAAAATGTTCACAAAGAGGTCTTTGCCAAGGCTGTCCTGTTTCCAAAAGACAAAGATCCATAGGACCCTTATAAATAGCAGGAAAAAGAAAATGCCTCTGTACACAGATGAATTCTGTGGCAAGGAAAGAATACCACACCAGAAGCTTTTATCAGGACTTCTAGGGTTTTGTTCCAAATATTCCTTGCAGGGGTCAGAGATTTTTTTTACGATGGGTTTTCAGACAGGATAGAATTAGTTCATTCAAAGCATTTAAATAGTTTGATTCTTTCCTTCAGTTTCAAAACACTGTGATTCTTCCTTACATCCCGTAGGTGATTTTTTCTCCCTCAAAGAGCAATTCTTCCTTGTTTGTACTGGTTAATGTTTCACAAGAGAGCAAGTGCCCTGATGCCAAAACTAAATCATATTATGAGAAGCACAGGGGAGATTTCAGTAGGCAAAAAGCTAATTATTTTAATACCCCATGAATGAAATTTTAGCTGTCAATTAAAAGAGAAATACTTCCTCTTATTTTTAATTCAAGAGAGCAGAATTAATGCCACAGCCCATTTTCTATGGTACAATGTAACAACACAATTATGAAGCTGAGAAAAATCCTAAAACCTATTTTTCTTGGCCTCCAGCCTGACAATTTTCGGAACTGCGTGCAGTGCTTGGGAATGTTTCCTATTAAAAAATTATTTGTTGATCTTCATTCATTCAAGACACAGGAAGACACATAATTCAATGACTTATCAATTTCATCTGAACATCACTTGTTTTTTTTGTTGGCCTGCATTCACATTATGGTTTCCCTAAGTAATTGCAAAACGCAGATTTGGATAATGTCTCCATCCTTGTACCAGACTACAATGAAGTACAGGCCTGTTCAAGTCTCACGCGCTGAGCATGAGACTCCCGCATGCTCCCCTCCACAGCTGGGCTCTTTCCTTGGACGTCTGCTGTGTCGCATCTCAGCCCCCCTCCAGCTCTGGGACACCAAAAGCGCCAAATTTGCAGCTGACTAATCTGCTTCATCAAGCACAAAGCAGGAGATTTGGCTCTGGACTGAGACACCTAATGATAAATGTCCACGTGTGACTACATGTGCCCTAGATTACAGTCAGTAGCAATCTAGGGCTGCATTTAGTGCCATTACAGATGCCCTAGGAGGTCCCACATGACTTTCAGGCATCATTCCAGCAGGGTATGACTTCCTCCTAGGACCATATTTTTTCCAGATCCATCCAGACTTCTCGAGTACTCAAGGGCATCTCATACATTATGAAACTGAGTCCTGCCCTACTTCTTGACTAAATCCCACCCAAAGAGTTGGAGAACCAGAGCTTTTCAGCTGGGGAAGAAATCCAATCTGCATGTGGCCTGTTTTCTTTGTAGTGAAGTATTAGACTCATTACACCTCATTAGACTGTATTCAAAAGAGAATGATGTGCTCATGCTGCAAACCAGCCCCATTCAGAGCTAGATCAAAATCTAGAACACATCGAAGCTAGGAGCTGCACAGACCTGGGAGACTGGTTCCATCCTTTGGAAAGATGGAGTCTTTAGGAAAACAAAACCTGAGATTCGGATTCATAATCTTGTTAAAAAGATAGGAATGTTGGAACATAAGGATTGGGTCAGGCCAATTTCCGAGTACTAGAATAATATTAGAACAGAATTCATGAGCAAAAAAATCTGTTCAATGGAGTAAATAGAAAATGTGAAATAATAAATCAGCTACTTTGTTTGAAATGGTTTAGTTTTTTTGCAGCTTATCTCCATTCTGGCTGTGGCACAATGCTGTTGTGTACTATTTGTGCCTGAAGCTGCTTATGATATTTGTCTTGAGACCAAACTTGTCCTGTGGCTTGTGCAGCCCGTTTTCCATGCTGCATGGTTCCCAGTACTAGTTCAACCAAGCAGGAAGGAGGGATGCAAGAGCTCACTAGCAAAGATTTTTATTATCTGGATCAGCCTCATTTTGTGCAGGTTGAACTCAGTTGAGAATAGGGGCTCGAGAGCTCTGGAGCTGAACTGCCTCAGGGTAGCTCAATGTCTGCTCTGACATTGGAAGGGACCCACCACATCCCAGCTGCCACCAGACATGTGTTTCACACAGCGTTTACACCCCTTCCAAAGAGAGCAGAGCATCCAAGGGCAGCCCCAGCCTCCAGCTCAAGCACCGCTGCAGGGATGGGGACAGGCTGAGGCCAGGACATGCAGTTACCTGCAGGCCGAGGGGCCCAAGGCTGGGCAGGGGTAGGGTCATGGTGAGGCTGGAGCGTGACACCACTGCAGCATTGTGGGGCAGGGACATACGGCCCCAAGTTGGGCTGAAATGAGGCTGGGTCTGGGGAATTGGGGAGGCCTGGGGAGGAAGCAGGGACAGGAAGGGCTGGCCGTGTCCTCAGTAAATACTTCCTACTCTGAACTTCAGATGTCTGTAAACATGTGTCATGTCAGCAGGTGTCCAAGTTCTCTTTAATGGCTCTGGAGTCCTTACACCCTATGGATCCTGAGGAGCTATCCAGATGATCCACCAGTAGCTAGAATATTCAGCCAGAAATTAAGATAGCTGCATGTAACCTTCTACATGCAGATCCAGGTGTCTCCAAACTCACCGAGCTCATCTGAGAATTAGACTTCAATTTAGCTGCCTACACACATGAATCTTGTGAAACTATGAAGCAAGACACTATCAAGGGTGACACAGGACCAACAATGGACCATCAGAGGTCAGGAGCAATTCCCTCAAGCATCAATTATCTCTCAATAAGGGTACATAGGCACCTGGGCAGAGTTCCTAACAGCACATTCAATGGTGTGATTCAGCTATGCAGATAGTGCAGTGAGTGCCTAGCTTAAGGTAAAATGGATCAGTTTGCTTGAAGCACTACCAGCTCTCACAGAAGGAGTGAGTGCTCCTTGGGAGCCAGAACCAGAGGCAACGTCTGAACTCAGCTGGGCAGCAGGTCACGAAAGAAGACCAGGGTGTTACAAAATAAAACTATCCTTGGAGTTTTCTGCTAAATAAGGTGTATTCTAACAGTGGAGGATGATGTGCACCAGAAGAGAGATGGTGTGAGAATAAGTTAGGGGTAGGACATGGTAAAAGGGCACAAGGCCTGCAATGCTGGGCAGGGAGAAGAAACATCAGGGGATATCCAAATAATTTTACAAGTAGCAGCCAGAAAACTCCCAGAGCTGATATAAAGACATAAAAGCTCTGGCACCAAAAGTTTAGGCTGCTTTTTCTTTTTCCCCCTCAATACCACTCCCATAAATGTTCCTAAATAAATCATAATGGAGGCTTGCTGACTTCTCAGTGCACAGCTACAGTCACGCAGGGTGTCTTTGTGTCTTTCATTAACTCTTTTCAAGACAACGGTGCTCTCCAGGCATGTTATCTAACCACAGACTAGTGGATGATCCTCTCTAGCAGTTTTTCTTGTTTTTGTTTCCCGTCTGCTTTGCATTTACTTGGCCTAATTAATATTCAGTCTGAGGAGCTCACTCTCTACTTGCTCAGATGAATGAAGCAGACAGGATTCAGAGAAAAGAGGCTGTTTGTTAGGATATAACCAGTGGTCAACCTACAAGCACATGTGTGTGATATGTCATCAGGCAAGAGATCATACACATCAGTGGTGTAGCACCAATAGTCCTGAGCTCGTTGTACGTGTTGTATGGAGAGAGACCATGTACCTTTTAGGAAAGGAAAGATTCCGTTTCCAAGGATAGGCTGGAATATATCAGGGAATCTGACCTCAGTTGCTATCTCTGCTGCACCATATTGAGTACTGAGCTGCAGTTCTTCAGTTTTCTAGCACTCTGAAGGGTGCACAGGGTCTTTTCACCTGCAGAGCCCATAGGCCATCCTTGTCCTGTCAGTCCTGCTACATATTGCATTTACATATTATAATGAAGGGAGAGTATTGGGGATTCCAGTGCAATACTAGGATGGAGGCACAGATGAGGGGACTTCTGATGTGAACAGAGATAGAACTCAAAGTAGCTGTTGGTAGCCACTTCTTTTGGCCCAGATCTGGAACAGCTCTTGATGACTCTGGGTATCAGAGCACCTAAAAATTAGGCAGTTGTCCCTAGCAGGGTGATTGAAACACCAGAGCTAGAGTCTAGACATTAGAGAGAGCCAGATACTCCCAAAAGTAGCCCAGAAAGCCAATATGCTAAGCAAGAATCTTTCCAGATTTATGTAGTGTTAAATATCAACTCTGTCTAAGTCCTGTCCCTAGTCAATCCAGTGAAGTAATTCCAGATCAGGAGCATGGGTCCTTTCTATGGATAAGCACTAATCTGGGCAGGCTCACTCCTCTGACGCCAAGGATAAAACAAGAAACTCCCTAGAGCTCCCTTTTCCCCTCTGCAGTCCATTGCCCTGAGATCAAAAAAGGATAGTTTCGACTTTGTTTAGGCTACAGGAGGACCTGAACCTCGGTATCCCATCTTCTGGTGAACCATGAATCCCACTATTACACCAACAGCAGACCCACTTCTTCCTCAGTGGAAAGTTTTGTTCAGCAACATACAGGAGCTCGGAGGCTGGGCAAGAATCCAACTCTTCAGGGTGGTATTTAACTGCATTAAACATTAGGCCACACTTTCTCTTTCTGAAATCCCTTAATTTGCTGCCTCCATGCTTTCCAAATTCTGTAACTAACGAGTCAGGGATGCTACAGACAATAGCCTTAGTCCCATACTGTCTCAATTAACATCTTTCATCTTTTGCACTGAATGAAGCAAGTGTCCTGTGGAAGAAATAATATATGATAGGTTATTATATTTTTATGCTCTCTCCTTATCCCAAGATGGATTAGTTCTCCTTTATTACAAATCCTTTGTCAGCCAGCTCAGAGAATTATAGTGTTATAACTATGAGTTTAAATAATTATGCATGCCTATCCTAAAAAAGAGAAAACATGGTTTGGATTTTGTAACAGATGATCTTGAAGACTTTGAGCTTGCTCTGTCACTGCAGTTGGCCATAACTGTCAAACTGACTAGCTCTATTGTGAATTTAAATTATGAAAATCTCATTAAGTTCTGAGCTTTCACTATGACACATGCATCATAGAAATTGTATTTACTTGTTATGCACATTTCTATGGTGCTAATCATCAGAATATCCTCCTGATGAAAGAACATACCTTCACCTCAGGTCAGAAAGCATCGCAATGCCAAGAAAAACTCTAACCATCCAAAATATTTTCTAGGTTGAAGAAAAGACAGTGCCTCCTGCATCAATACTAGCAACACTAATGGTCAGCTCCAGATTTAAGAGACCAACTATAAAGAAGCAGCTTAGCCTGTTCTTGCCCTACTGCAATATGGGAAACTTACCTGCCAAAGTCTGGATAGCAAATTAGTACTTTTAGAGTAATCTAATAACTATAATCTATGGAAATTTTTAGACAAGTCTAAAAGTGAGCATGTGATGCTGAGATGATTTAATCATGCAGAATTAAACCTAATACATCTGGGCTGAACCTACTGCTTCATCTGACCAGTGTTGGAGGGAAAAAGTAATAGATCTGTGGAACAGATCTGTAAAAACGAGGATACTTTCAGAGCTTTGGAAGAACTTATGAACTAAGTAGAGTCCTGAACTATTATTGCTGAGATTAGTTCATTTCTCTTTGGTGCCTTGTAATTGAGTGATTGCAAAGGTTTACAATAACCAACATATCGTAGCACAATACAACGCTGTAAAATTGCTTTGTTTTCCTGCCAATTATGTGGTGAGAAATATATGGCTGACATGTCTTGCCACATAGGGGAAAAAATCATTTCCCAATTAGCTTTGTATATTTTTGGCTAAAAAGTTTTCTCATGAGTCACAAATCATTTTCTCATGGCATCAGTAGCCTTATTACATATGCAACTAATTTTATTCTGTAATCTAAAGCAGTAACAAAATGAAAAATTCTGGTATCTCTCCTGGTGTTCAGTTATGAGAAGCTGCAATATTTTTTTGCCTGTCTACAAATAGCAGTAGGTACAAAGGATCTCAGGAACAGGAATAGCATTGTGCTTTCAGCTGGCAATAAGTGGTATAATCAGTAGCATGCAATGCTCCTGACCTCAGTGCATCTATCACCATTGGCTGTTTTCTGTCACAGCTCCAAAACAATGCCACCTCAAACAAACATTTTCATAGCTCTCTTCTTGTACTTATTTATCACATGGAATTAATATTGGACCTAGCCTATTCTTAGCAACAGAAAAATTAAAGATTTCACTTGCTGACCCTTGAAAAAGAGGGAGTACTATTAACCACATCAAAGATAATAAAAAAGAATGTAAGTTCTTGGCTGTCTATGATACCATAAATAGAAAATATTTCATTTTGATGAACATGAAAAAATCTGAACACCAGTGTGGTGCTTCCTCCTTGCTTGCTCCTTCTTGATTTCTCTATTCCTGCCAAGGAATATTCTTGCTGTCCACCATAGGAGCCCATCCATTGTGAAACTGGTAAGGTTTACCACAGAACATGCCTTTTGCAAAAGACAAGCCACTCAGGATATCTGAAACTAGTAACAACCAGACACTTGATGGTGGAGTTTGTGTTGCAAAATGGCTAATTTTGCACTGGTTTCACACTGAATTATTTGTCTTGATAGCGCCTGAGTCCTGCTCTTTCCATAGATCCTGAATCTCTTTTGTTGTAAAGATGTCTGCTGCAATCTAGATCTTTACGGAAAAAAACACAGCCAAACTCCTGGCCATGACAAAAATACCCTGAAATGTCAAGCCAATCACAAGTATGTTGAAGTTGGCATATTGAACCTCCAAAGGTATTTCATGAAGAGTTTTGAAAAAGAGGTAAATTGTCCCTCTTTCTTTTTCCTCTGCAGTCCAGTGCATGCAAGTAAAACATCAGTATGACTATTTCACTGCAGGCACTAAAATTACACTAATGGTTTAACTCATAACCTGGACCTAAGTAGAAATAACTCACTTCAAGCCTTCAATTTTTAAAATATCTCTGTACACTCTGCTGTCAGTGAAGCCTTTAAGTGGACTTTCAATAAATGTTTTGGGCTTCAGTTTGTATCCCTATAGCAGGCGAGAGGTGAAGTATCTCAGATACTGTGTTCAGGGTGGAGGGCAAAGAAGAGCAAAGTCAGAGTGTTTCCTTCTTGAATTAAGCCTTTTCATACAGGATCCCACAGCCTCTGCCTTCACCCAGTACCTCCAGTACCTCTGTCAGCCTCCAATAATATTTTCATATGTAAGAATTGAACAACAGTTCACACTAATGAATTATTCAGATCTGTCTTTCTTGCGGTTGGTCAGTTCTGTTTTGGCAAGGATCGGTGATGACTGGTCAGCAAGTTAAGCGCAGGCCCTTTTTCCTTATTCCCTCTGGGTTTATACTGGCCCAGCAAAAACAGAGATGCCAGGCTGGCAATATGAAATGAAGGCTTCTGTATGGCAATGCAGAAGCCTGCATTTGGAGAAGAACTGCCTTTTTAAAATGTTTTCCCCTTTAAAATATGCTATGTTGGGCAAGTCCTTTTCTGCCCTGGAGACTGCTCTCAATTGCATAGTATCAGAAAAGACTTTAGAGGCAAGGAAGGCTGCCAGCACCATCAGTTCCACCACTCTTTCTCCTGCCTGGATTAGCAAAACTCATAGGGGTGACATCCTTCAGACAGGACTTTAGACAGGCTGTTTGCAAGGCAAGTGTTTGGATGCAAGGCTGGGAGAGACCAACACGAGCAGTCTCGCTCTCCAGTACGAAATGGTTCTCCAGATCTGGGATCATCAGGATTATGAATCCAGTGCCAAAACCACTGTCGACTTGCTTATATTAACTGGTGAGGAATCAGGCTGTCTGTACAGCAGAGGCTGTGGAGTTCAATTTCTTCTCCAAATCAGCATACTTTCAGAAATTAGTAATGAAAAACGTAAAGAGCAGACATTTTTAAGGCAGGCATGCCTCAAAAGGAAAGTACAACCTAGTCACTTGAAAATATTTTAGTTTTGCCCTTCTGTTGCTGAGCCCTGGCTATTTGGGGTTCTCCAGATTTTGTGCACATCAAGCACAAGTATGGTCCAGTGGTGCAAATCAGAGGGTTTTCTTGTTTATCATCCACCCAAGCTCTCGTCATAGCACTTACAGTCACTGGTGGCTTGAGTCCAAGTAGTGACAAAGCTGAGGGCCTGTTTCATCTTAATCAACTGACACTGACTAACTTTAACTACCTCTTATGGATTGGCCTTACAGCTCTCCAGTTGTGTTTTTCTTGCCAAGATTCTTCATTTCAGCATGTTTCTTTTGAGTGTCTCAAGAGCATAGTTCATACAACTCCATATAAATCTCCAAATTTACAGCATGTCTAAGTTATACACAAGATGGTTGGGAAATTATGCCTAATAGAAAACTGTCAGCAGCAGATTATGAGAGAAGTGTGTGGGACAGGTAGAGGCAAGAGAGAAATACAAAGATGTGCAGGAAAAAAAAGGAAGAGGAGTGGGTCTGGGTGCAGAGGTCAGGTCAACATGTGACACTCCTGCTGGTTTAATCATGTCAACTAGTGGTGCTACACTTATGGCTTTTCTCTATTTGCAAAAGCTCTAGCAATCTTACCAGTGTAAAATGCCAGGCCTTTCTTTGCTCGAGCACCCTCCTCCTCTGTGACAATTCCCATATCGGACTGGGAAAATTGTCCTGCACAGATGGGTAGTGAAAGGAATAATAAATATGTTAGCCATATTTAATAATATGGCTAACAGGAAGAACTGAGACTGGAGGACCTATTTATGGTAACCTTGGCTCTTTCCTGTGTTAACCTTGATAAGAGGTGAGTGGCAGAGAAGTAAGTGGATGGATTATGAGGCTCCTGGTGGCTGAGCATAGGAGGAAATGTGCTCAAGAAGAAAGAGTAAGAAGGAGATGGATGTGAGACAAGCAGCTCAGGAAAGCAAATCCAGGTAGACACAATAAAGCACTAATGTCAGTTTCCAATGTTTAAAAATGCACCTGTGTGTTCCCTTCCCATCCTGCTTCCTTGGATGTCTCTGCAATAGGCCCATATTCTCATAGTACTTAAGTCTGAGCTTCCAGGAGACTGATTTGGTTCTGAGCAGGATAGGGGAGTGAAGAGGCAACCCTGCACAGTCCTGCTGGTTGGAGACACACGGTCACAGCTCTCTGCAGCCAGACCTGTCATCCCAGACAGCCATAAAAGTGCTCCTCTGTTAAACACAGTGCCTTGTAGTTAGAAAACATTCAAGGCTGGGTTTCAGTAAAGCCAATGGGTGCCTAAGGTTAGGCTGCTCTGCCATTTATGCATTTAGATATCTCATTTTTCCAAGTGAAAAGAAAGGAGAAGTTCAGCTCTTCAGCAGAGATTTTGTTCCATCTTCCTTGTACGACTATCAGCCTTGCTTTCCCAGACAGGACATTTATTCAGCTGACTTGGACCTACTCAGAATAATTTGTTCAGCAATGTTTTGAAGTTAAGACAGCCTTTTATAAGTGAACATTGCTGTGAGGAAGTTTGGGTGGGGGGAAGAAGATTAGTACTATTACTAATAGTAGTACTATATTTTTATTTAAAAAAAAAAAAGCTCAGCTACTGTCTTTTTCCCTTTAGCTCTTTTTTTCCCCTTTACCCTTCTTTCCAAAGGGCTGTGATAAAGCGGCCAGATATCCATCCTTCTTCACTTTTATTTCTAATAGGCTGCAACCACACAGTGAGGAGCAGTGATTTTTCCCTTCTTCAGACATCTGAAACAGCAATTTTATTCTGCCCTCACCTAGCAGAAAAGAACAATGCCCTTGTCACAGCAGTGAGGCCACTAGTAAAATGGGCATGGAAACAGGAACATTCACTACTTGGCTGACATGCAAGGCTTGCAGCTATTTTAGCTGTTAATGCCTGAGGTATTCGAGCCTTGAAAATCAGTTCTAAAACACATGTCCTAGTTCTTAGCTTCAAGCCTATGTGCAATACCATCTAGACCTCAATGAATAGTGAAAAGGATCCTTAATAGAAATACTAACGGGGGAAAAATACTGTCTTTCGCTCAGCGTTAATGTGCTCGACTCCCTCCCCTTTTCCCAAATGAGAAATCAGAGCTTTTTATTTGCATTTGGGTCCCTCTAGTGGGATAAGGAGGAAGCCTGATAACCTTTGCAAAACCTGCATGCAGCTTCCACTTCCCTTTAGGTGGGACATTTATGTGGCTTCGCTTCAAGTTTTATCTGTTTGGCAGTGTGATATAAACTAAACTGGGGTGTCGATAGATGCTGAGTATCAGCTCCCAGCATCAGCATCCCAGCCTATAAGGGATGTTACCCATCTCAGACCCCTGGTTAGCTGTATCTCCGGATATTCTAAGCCTTTTCCATCATACAAGTATCCTGGGATGGAGCAAGTACCGGGACAGGCTGGAAAACAACTGCGGACAATATCCAAAGGACCACTGTAGATCCAGATTCATTCTCCCAAGCTCTAGGTATTCACATCAGTGTGGCTATGTGGTTCTGATCCTTTCTGATTCCTCCTCCTCTCTCTTTGTGTCTTAAAATACCCGAGCTTTCCAAAGCAGGGGTACATCTCTTCTTCACCAACATTGATCATCCTCAGGGCAGCGCTTTGGGAGGGCAGTTCCCGTGTGCTCAAAATAGAGCCGCTTTGCTGTTTAGTGAAGAAATAATTGAGTTTGTTAAAGGGTAAGGACAGGGGGAGTTTTATTGCTTTCCACAACTCAGCCAGAAAGACAGAACAGTTACGTTCATTTGGAAAACAAATTGCTGGCAAACCTGCTTCGCACACAAGTGGTTTCACTGTTTATTTTTTTGCTAGTTATTTCTTCATTCTTATGCTTTTGTGTCTACATAATGTTGTTAGGAATTAAAGGCCTGTTTTTGTTCTCAGTGAAGTAAACGGAAAACTCTCACTGATTTCTTCACTGCCAGATTGTGATTTTTATGGCCTGATGTGGGCAGGCTTCCACTGTGGTCGGCCCGATGCACACCGTTGGCAAGGGAGCCGCAAGCCTTTCCCCAGAGCAAGGTGCTCAATCTCCTAGCAGATGTCTACGTGGATGCCCTCTCCCTTAAAGATGGACTGAGCAAGGTCTCATTCCTTCGTCTCAGCCACACTGAGCAGTCTCTGCTAAATCTTTCAAAATATTCAGCCTGAAGCAGACTGTTCACATGAAAAGTTGTATCTCCAAGGGTTAATATTTGGCAGAGCTATGAGTGGGAAGAAATAACAGGTAATTTTAATGTGTAAGTTGCTATGAGAGAAACTTACTCTCATATTGCAACTTGCTTGCAAATTGCAAGAGCAAGTCCATTTTGCTGGACCATGTTAGCAGCATCTCTGTGTAGAAGAGTGTAGAGCAAGTGCCATCGGGGGAAACATATAACACCAAGCTCATTTGTTCTGGTTTCAAGCTGCCAAAATGCCAGCAGAGGGTCATACAGAAACAGGCAAACTCCAGGACTGGCCGTCAGCACAAGAACCTGCTTGACTCCAGCCTGGGCCCTGGTGTATGAGAAGGGAGAAATACAACTAAAGCCACAGAAGGAAGAGATAAGGGTTGCGGTGAGAGAGAACCTTTCATCCTATGTCTTCCTGAATCAGCGACATGAGCTGATAATATTACCTTGAAAGAGACCTTTTCTGACGTGGAATGAAAAGAGTCAAAATGAATCAAATTACCCTTCTTCCTCAAATTTACAGGAGACAGAAAAGACCCATCTGATATCACTGAGCAACTGATCACGTGCTTTTGATACATTTAAGGCACCAGACCCGAGCATGCGAACAGTTCCGTCTTCAAAATTACACAGTAACCCAAAACATTACACTGATCTAAGAACCAGCTCTCAGATCCACAGTATCTGATGTTCAAAGTAGGGTGAAAAATGAAGACCCAGGATCAAAATATCAAAATTCTTAATGATACCTGCTATTCAGTGTTATGGATCCTTCATCAATACTACAAATGCAAACCAGAAAAGAGGAGACTTGTCTCCCGTTGATAGAGAGGCATCAGTTTCCTTCAGCCCCCTCTGGAATGCCCTAGGGTGAAGCAGGGCAAAAAGACATGACGAAGAGAAGATAAATCAGAGGGAGGATGGGACGAGGCACAGAAGCCAGGCATTAGGGCAAAGGTGCAAGCTCTTTGCATGAGCAAACTTTTTGCCAATCACTCTCCCAGAGAGACAAGCTGGTGGGCCTTGAGTATAATTTCCCTAACCAAAGAATCTGGATTTTAGGCTAATTCTGCTGGCCAAAAGCTTGCCGTGGAGCCATGATATCTTCGGCTCTGGGGCAAGGATTGGAAAGCAGCACACAGGGCCTTGTTGGAAACCATGTATGGCATTGCTTTCGAACACTGCTATAAGCCTCAGTTAGAAAGGAAAGGAATATGATATGACAGCTATGTCTGGTTCCTTAGTTGCTATGTGTCCATGAAGTAGTTCTCCACATCTTCACATTCCACAGCAGATATCTTCTTGCTTGCCTTCTGCCCACATTGGTGCTTCTCACCATCCTGGAGGCTTTACTGCCATCTCATGGCTCACCTACCTGAGACTGACAGCACCCATACAGGATCCCTCAGCCTAGTTTGTGGCAGAAGACCAAGCTTCCTTCCTAGCTCGCATGGCCAGGTGGCCTCTGCTCTTTTGACCAAGTTTGGATATAATTCTTGGGAACAAACAAAGACAAGAGACAATGTTAAGAAAACCCTTACTGTGAAATCTTAAGCCATTGCTCCCAGTAGTGGAAGTTCTCAAGTTTCTGAGCAAAACACTTTTAGGAAAGCCTCCACGAGAATAAAGCAATGCTTTTCCCCCCAGTTCAGCCTGCAATTGGCTGAAATTTTCTTTTAAAAATCACAGCCTAAAGAAGCAGAACTGGTAAATATCAATTGAAACACTTTAAGTTTCAGAAAGCCCTAAGTGAGAAAAGCAGGGCTGATGATGTTGGAAAAATGTTTGGCAATATAGGCTTAGCAATTGCTACCAGCTCCACCTATAACATGTTATTAGTGCATACTGCCTAGTAAAAAGTAGATGAGAGAGTCCAAGTGTTTCCACTACTATTGATACTTGCCATGAGAATAGTGATGTTTCATCTATGAATAAAAACATCAAGCCTAAGCATTTCTGGCATTACATATAAAACTTCCCTTTCCTCCCACATGTTAACATGGAGATCCACAGGCAACATGCCAAGAAGACTGGAGAAGCTAAAATTCACTATATAAATAATTCAGGATCAAAACCACTGGTGGTAAATCTGGAAAGTCACCATCTGACCTGCCATATGTGGTTACTATGGAAATAACTTTCTCCTTTAACTTAATGTACTCAGTAGTGGGAACTATTTCCTCATGATTCACATGAATGTCTGGCATGTGCTCCACTGCTAAGTGCCAGCAGAAAGCTGTTTGTTGCAGTAATGTTATAATACCTTGACAGGTTTACAGGACTGGAAATGGGCACTGTTCACGTCTGGATTAACCAGAGTGAAGTTAGATTGCCTGTCAGCAAAAGCAAATTAGAAAATTTGTTTGGCATCCAGGATCACTGTGTGGTCATGGCAAATGCCAGTCATAGCAGTCCCAGAAAGACAATAAAACCATAGCTCACAATAAATAAACACAGCATCAGTTCAAAGGCAGAGATGAGAAGCATTGCCACCCGGGCAGAAAGTGCTTTATTTGGGTGTAAAATGTCAGGTTTTTGATGTGAAGCATTGGTATAACAACCCAAGAACTCATTACTTCATATCCGGCTTCTGCTCCTCCCTCATTCCACAGTCTGCGTAAATTGAGTCACTTGTCTTTGCCCTAAAATGAAAGTGAAAATATTCCTTATATCACAGTGATTAAAGTTGCAATGAAGAAGAAAAGAAAAAAAAAAAAGAGAGACTAAATCTATAGGAGGGATCTGGGGAGGGCATCCCAAGGAGCAGCAAGTTCTGGTGTGATTCTGCCAAGTTTCAGCGTTAAGAAGAGCATAGCAGTGTCCCCGAGCCCATTTCGAGCAGTATGGGAGGCAAAGCACGGCAGGAAAGATCATGGAGTGTACATGATTGTTACAGGAGTAGCTTTCCCAAAACCTTCTCCACTTCTTATGTATGAAATAAGCTACATCTTGTGCTAAGTTCCCTGCCTCTACAATAATGAATCAAAATTCTGCATCACAGATCCTGGATTTTACTAAAATGCAATGGCTTCTGGGATGAAGCATAGTTGTTGTTTTACTGTTTATATTAACACTCACTATGTCCAAGATATCCCATTATTTATTTGATATTTTACAAACCCAAATCATTAAAACTCTTGGTTATTTACCAATGCTCCCTGCAGTGGCAGTCTGTCTAAGGGCCAGCTTCTCACTTGCACCTGCAGAGTCCTGTCCTCTGCAAAAACATAAATTAAAAGTTTTGCACTACTTTCCTATTTGCCCTCAGCCTAGGAAAGAGCATATGAGCCCTGCAAGAGGGGCTGTCCCTCAGGAGAGCTGGGATGCCCCAAGTCATGAAGACCAAAAAACGGAGGAATGCTACAGGATGAGGGAGGGTGCAGCAGGACACAACCAGCAGCAGAGCTTTGCTTCTCAATGTCACATTCCTGGAGCCTGGAAAGGTTTGCAATCACACGCATGGAGAGGGTTCCATTACCAGTCATACAGATACAGACCCAACTGGGGAATCTTGCTCACCTTGGAGCAGTTACAGAAATACCCCGTGGCTCCCAAGGTGACCAGTCATGGATAGTTATAATGTTGCTTCTTATTCTTCACCCTTGTCCAAGACTGCCTCCATGATTTTTAAGGCTTAAGGTTTTTAAGGTTTTTCCATGATTTTTAAGGTTTATCAGTTGTTCTGCACACAAAGGGCTCTCAGACTGATGGGTTCAGCAGAGCAAGACGGCTGAAAATGTGAAAGCATCGGCATCGCTACAACCTTCAGATCGTTTGGTACAGCCAGAAAGTCATTAGCCAGTATCCCGCAAAGCAAGCAGACACGGCTCTGAAAAGAGCCTTCTTTTGTGCTGCTGTCCTAATTCCTGCCTTCCAAGGCCCCTCTCCAGCTCCTCACTCTGCTGCTCTTCTGGAGACATCAGTGGGAGCCGTGGCCTGTTTATGAGAACGTGGCAAATCTCAGCAGCTTCGCTTACACCCACAATTTTCAAATGAAGTTTCAGGGGGTGGTTAGGAGAAACACTAACAACATTTATGAATCCTCCTTGTCCTAGAACTGCGGAGGTGAAAACTAAAAATTGCAAAAAGTAAATGTGCCGGAATGAACCCTGATGCTGCCTGTTAGGTCTGACTGAATTCAGCCACTTCTCTCTGGAGTGAGGTGGCTTGGGGATACAGCACATTCACAGGCAGCGTGACGTGTCCTTCCTGTGCCAAATGCACTGCTCACCCACAGCCTGTACTAATAGTCGTTCATCTGGGACATGGGGGCATTTGGCAATGCCAAAAATTTGAGGGAGAAAACATGATGTAAAGGTAATTTAGGATACAATGTACAACAGCAGTCTGGTAATTTGACATCATCTGATACATAAAGTCATCGTTTGTACCAGCTGGGTTACACTGCTGCCTACAGACTCAAAGGCCACTGACTACCCTGAGATATATTGCAGTCCAAGCTGTTAAGATGTGCTCATCCTTGTGTAGGCAGACTCATCAGTATACTTAAAAGTGCAGATGGGATGGACAAAATGTAGTCATCAGGAAGGTACTCAAGGTACTTACAGACAAAAATACTGGTCCAAAGTGCAAAATGTGATGCCATCATGAGGCTTCCAGGAGATAATTTTGTGCAAAAATGGGAGCACCTATCCTTGGGTGGGGGGATTTTTCTTTGTTAAGAAAAAATAACTGTCTATGGGAAAATTGTGAATGAGAGCTGGTGACACTGTCCCACATCAAACCATACCTGATACGCTCCTCACTTAGGCAGCCATGATCAAACAAGGGCTTAACGGTTCCCCAGCCTCAGCAGAGAGGTAAGAACGGCCCCAGAATGGGTGCATGTTGACGGACCTTTCTGTGGCTGGTTGTAGAAGCACGTGTTTTTGCACATTGCAAGTGCAGAGTAAACATCCAGGTGAGAAGGTGCCTGAGTTTTATAACTCTGGCAGCTCTTGAAAGAAAATGGCCCTGATTCCCCACTCTACTTCCAGTCACCTTAGTTCATTGCTAGCCTGTTTGGACATTTCAGCTCATGTCCAAAGTAGAAAGGGTAATACTGTCTTCACAGTTTCTGAAAGATTTAAGCATTGCTCAATATGCTTTATGCTCAGATGAGATGAAGAGCAATATGCATTTTTTTCTGAATTCAGAATCTTTTTTCCTTTAGAGTCAACTGGTCAAACAGAGGTTAAAACAAAAAACTAACAAACAAACCAAAAAGAAACACAGTCAAATGAGTCACTAGCTTTTCCAGAACCTGCCCTAGCTCTGTAATGGGAAGACAACCACAGCCTCCCAATTTACACCCTATTTCCTGCAGCACTCATGTGCATTTTTCAAACTCAGGAAATCTGATCGAACTGATGATGCCTGCTAAAACAGCGCCAGCAAAACATGCATCAAAAATATTTTCACTGTGGATAGCAGTGATGAGGAAAATCTTTTCACTTGGTCTCATCTCAGCATTGCCATTTCCAAAGCACAGAACAGAGCATACACTTTCTTGCAGGGACTATATCTATTCCCTGCACATATCTTCGTTATGTTTGCTAAGTGACAGCAAAGGCAGTGTTGCTTGCAATGCTTTTAGGGCATTACCTGGAGAGAGGGGTAAAGCAGGAGAGGTAAAGACAGTGGATCCTGGAAAGGCATCTTGTTCTCTGTGTCTTGAAGCAGATGGGCTGCCCTGCTCCCTCGCAGCAGCACAGGTGAGGGACAGTTCCAAACTGCCAGTGATCTCCCAGGGGACAAGGTGGCCCTCTGCACCTTCATCCATACGACACCTGGAGAGGGTCTAATCACACTCTCTACTACTGCCTTGGTCTGGCCAATGTGTTAAGTGACCCCTCTGGCTAAGCAGTCACTAAGATGTATAATTAGTCACTCCAGGTGTAAAGATTTACAGGCTTCAGGTTAGGTGTATGTCAAGAAACAACCATTCTGTAGGCCTAGCAAAAAGAAAGAGTTTAAAAGGAAAAAAAGGGGTTTTTTATCTTATAGGATAGCTAGTCAAAAGCGCTGCCTCGGGCACACAGGGGTAACCTTTCTCTGGATGTAGCCCTCAGCCCAAGCAGATCTGCCTGGGGAGAAACAGCAAGGAGGCACTGAGGGACTGCAGGCAAGAGCAAACCGAGAAGCTGGCTGGGAGACCTGGCCTGCTGTGCTGGCCATCTGAGCAAGGCACTCAGGGGCAGAAGGCAAACTCCCCAACTGCAGAGCAGTCCTGCCTTGGCTTCATCAAGGTGACCTTTTCCACTCTCTCCAGCGCGCTCCCACTCCTCTCCCAACTCTCCTATGGGTATGAGCTCCTGCTCTGTATTACCTCCAGAGATTTGGGAGGACAAGAGTCCTCTCCACCTGTTAGCCCAGCTGGCTCCTCACACCCACAGGTCACTTGGGTGCAGCTTCTAGAACCAAGACAGCCCTCATAGCTCCATATTTCAGTTCCCCAAACTCTGCTTTCCCTATTCCAGCAGCATCTCCAGCTCTTCGCATGCTCTCAAAGCACACGCAGCAACGTCCATGTCAGTGCTCTCTAGCTCCAGCTCCGCTTGGGACAAATCAGCCAAACTGCTTCCCAGACTTACTCAAATCTGGAAGCAACATCGTCACAGTCATGCAGCCCCACAGGTTGTGGTAATAAGCTCTGCTGGTGCCAGAGGAATCGCCCCTGCCTCTCTGGTCCTGTTATCCATGGGGCACCAGAGCTCTTGGGTGTCAAGCGAGCAGCACCACGCTCCCTACACCAGACAATCTGTCTTGGAGCTCCGAACGCTGGAGGTGTCTCCCTGCAAGGCACAGGAGGGACCTCTTGTAATTAACTAATGAGTCCCAGTGCTTTTTATCACCTTGCAATCACACACTATCATGTTGACTCTGCCCACCTCCCTTCACTTCCATGTGAGAAGTGCTCAGATGCTTAATTATGAAAATGATGGATGGCCTCTAAATGGGCAAAGAATCTCAATTTCCTCCTATGTGATTAATATTATCTGTCCAATCAGACCTGCACTGCACATCTGCATACAAAGCTTCTACTGCTTTCCCACAGCTCACTGAAATTCAAAGGCTGTCCCAAGGAGTCCAAAATTGTAAAAGACGAAACTATGCATTTTTCCATCATGTTTCATGGTCTTTCTGATGTCCAAGTAAATCTTTTAGTAAAATAAATCTTTTTGCTTGCAAGCTTAGTAGGCAAACTCTGAACTCTCGGTTGCCACTAGGTGACGAGCACGCAAGGCCATATCCACCCTTTCTTGCAGGAGGTGCATTATTAGGACATCCGTGTGTTTGCATTCTCACAAATAATTCAGTGAGGTTTTTTTTGTTTTGTGCAAAAAGTTTTAGGTTCCATCATAATGAAAAACTTTGGCTCTTGACCCAAGTTGCAAACAAAAATGTTCTGGCCTTGAATTGTCATGAATCAAACAGAAATAATCATTTAGGTTTATGCATTGTATATCTTCAAAAAAGAGAAGAGTTTTCCACATCAGTTTCTATTTTGACAAGGAAATTATTTCTTTTGAATTAGTATTTCCAAAGCAAAATTCCACCTGGCTTCAGCTGTTCTTTTTTTTTTTCCCCTCAATAAAGAAAGGGAAAATGTCAATGCAAGAGATAAAAGCTGCAAAGTCACACAAGGATGAGCAATCAGGAAGGCATTTATTTGAGTATTTCCACTGTTCTTACTCATCTACAGATCTCAGACAACATTCCTAAGACAGTCCTTTATCCCTGAAATAAGAAAATCACTTTTTTATGTACTTTTAAGAAGAGTTTACCCTTCACATGCAAAATTATTTCTAGCCACCCACACTAACTCCAGTAACCACATATTCCGATTTCCATAACACGTTTTCTTCTTCACACCTTCTCCTCTCTGAATTGTCAAATCCTTCATTGCACTACAATCTCCTTTTCTATGTAATTTCCTCTCTAGGACTTCATCTATTTTCAAGTGCTATCAAATAAATAAACATTTTCAAAATTGATCATCATAGATAAAATCTGTGTTTGCTGCTGCTCTCTCACTATGGGTAATTCACAGTCACCTACACATGTATTCACTGACATAGAATCATAGAATCACAGAATGCTTAAGGTTGGAAGGGACCTCTAGAGGTCATCTAGTCCAACCCTCCTGCACACGCAGGGTCACCTAGAGCACGGGGCACAGGACTGCGTCCAAGTGGGGTTTGAAGATCTCCAGAGAAGGAGACTCCACAACCTCTCTGGGCAGCCTGTTCCAGTGCTCTGTCACCCTCACTGTTAAAATTTTTTTCCTTAAGTTCCTGTGGAACTTCTGGTGCTTCAGTTCGTGGCCATTACCTCTAGTTCTGTCAGTGACCACCATTGAAAAGAGACCAGCATCATCCTCTTCACTCCCTCCCTTGAGGTACTTATAGACCCTGATCTGGTCCCCTCTCAGCCTTCTCTTCTCCAGGCTGAACAGGCCCAGCTCCCTCAGCCTCTCCTCATAGGGCAGATGTTCCAGGCCCCTGATCATCCTTGTAGCCCTGTGCTGGACTCTCTCCAGCAGCTCCACATCCCTCTTATACTGTGGGGCCCAGAACTGGACACAATACTCCAGATGCGGCCTCACCAGGGCTGAGTAGAGGGGCAGGATCACCTCCCTCGACCTGCTAGAGATGCTCTTCTTAATGCACCCCAGGATCCCATTGGCCTTCTTGGCCACGAGGGCACACTGCTGCCTCATGGTCAGCTTATCATCCACCATGACACCCAGGTCCTTCTCTGCAGAGCTGCTCTCCAGAAGGTCAGTCCTCAGCCTGTACTGGTGTCTGGGGTTACTCCTCCCCAGGTGCAGAACCTTGCACTTGGCCTTGTTGAATTGCATGAGTTTTTTCACCACCCAGTTGTCCAGTCTGTCCAGGTCCCTCTGGATGGCAGCGCAGCCCTCTGGGGTATCGGCTACTCCTCCCAGTTTGGTTATCATCAGCAAACTTGCTGAGGGAGCACTCTGTGCCTTCATCCAGGTCATTGATGAATAAATTGAACAGGACTGGACCAAGGACTGACCCCTGGGGGACCCCGCTAGCTACAGGCCTCCAACTAGACTCGGCACCACTGATCACTACTCTCTGGGCCCTGCCATCCAGCCAGTTCCTAATCCACCTCACTGTCCACTCATCTATCCCACACTTCCGGAGCTTGCCCAGGAGGATGTTGTGAGGGACGGTGTCAAAAGCCTTGGTAAAGTCGAGATACACGACATCCACCGCTCTCCCCTCGTCTATCCAGCCGGTCATTTCATCATAGAAGGTTATCAGGTTAGTCAAGCAAGATTTCCCCTTGGGGTTCTTGTCCTCCATGTGCTTGGAGACAACGGCCAGTATGAGCTGTTCCATCACTTTTCCGGGGACGGAGGTGAGGCTCACTGGCCTGTAGTTGCCTGGGTCCTCCTTCTTGCCTTTTTTGAAGACTGGAATGACATTGGCCTTCTTCCAGTCTTCCAGCACCTCTCCCATTCTCCAGGATCTTTTAAAGATGATGGAGAGCGGCTTAGCTATGACCTCTGCCAGCTCTCGCAGCACTCTGGGGTGCATCCCATCAGAGCATCTCGATCAGAGAGTATCGAGGTTCCTTAGGTGCTCTCTGACCCAGGGCAAGTCTTCCTCTCCTCCGGCTTCTTCTCTTGTTCCTAGGGCCTGGGACTCTAAAGGGCTGCTCTTGGTAAACACCGAAGCAAAGAAGGCATTCAGCAACTCTGCTTTTTCTGTGTTATTTGTAACCAGGGTGCCCGTCTTGTCCGCCAGCAGACCCACGTTTTCCCTGATCTTCCTTTTGCTGTTAATGTATTTGAAGAAGTTTTTCTTGTTATTTTTAACGTCCCTTGCCAGATTGCGTTCCAACTGCACCTTAGCTTTCCTTGTCGCATCTCTGCACTCCCTGACTATGTTCCTGTATTTCTCCCGGGGGCCTGTCCTTTTTTCCACATTCTGTATACCGTCGCCTTCTGCTTGAGCATTGCCACAAGCTCCTTGCTCATCCACGCAGGTCTCCTGCCCCCTCTGCCTGCCTTCCTACACACAGGGATGCACTGTTGCTGGGCATGGCGGAAGTACCGCTTGAAAACTAACCAGCTCTCTTGGGCCCCCCTACCTTCTAGAGCTCTAGCCCATGGGATTCTTCCGAGGAGGTCCCTGAAAAGGCTAAAGTTGGCCCTCCTGAAGTCCGTCATTGCAAGGCTACTTACAGCCCTGCCTCCTCCTTGTTGGATCCTGGACTCCACCAACTCATGGTCACTGCAGCTGAGGCTACCCCCCACCTTCACATCTCCTACAAGGCCCTCCCTATTTGATAGCACGAGGCCCAGTAGCCCACCTCTCCTCATTGGCTCCTCCACAACCTGCGTCAAAAAGTTATCGTCGACGCTCTGCAGGAACCTCCAGGACTGCTTGTGCCTGGCTGTGTTGTCCTTCCAGTTGATGTCGGGGTAGTTGAAGTCCCCCATGAGAACCAAGGCCTGTGACTGTGAGGCAATATCCAGCTGCCTATAGAAGGCCTCACCAACCTCCTCGTCTTGGTCAGGTGGCCTGTAGCAGACACCCACCACAGTGTCTCCCACATTAGCCTGCCCTCTAATCCTTACCCACAAGCTCTCAACTCGCTCATCCTCTACTCCCAGGTTGAGCCCCAGAGAGCGTTCCAGTTGCTCTCTCACATAAAGAGCAACTCCACCACCTCGCCTTCCCAGCCTGTCCTTCCTAAAGAGCACATAGCCTTCCATGGCAGCGCTCCAGTCATGCGAGCTATCCCACCACGTCTCTGTGATTCCAATGAGAGCATGACGCTGGGACCGCACACAGATCTCCAGTTCATCCTGCTTATTCCCCATGCTTCGCTCATTGGTGTACAGGCATTTCAGGGAAGCAACCGAGCCCGCAGGTTTCCCAGGAGGGGTGAAAGAGGACCCTCCGTGATCATTTCCTATCCTCACTTCCCCACTAGCATACTCCTGCTGGACGCCATCTGACCTAGGCTGCGCGGTACTGCTTGCTGTGTCTGTGTGACACTCCCCTTCCCCCTTCTTGCCTAGTTTAAAGCCCTCCTAACCAGGTTGGCCAGCCTTTTGGCAAAGAGACATGTGTCCCTCTTGCTGAGATGGATCCCATCATTTCCCACTAGCTGGTGGTCATCAAACAGAGTCCCATGGTCATAGAAGCCAAAACCCTGTTGCCAAGCCCAGCGGCGCAGCCAGTTGTTAATCTGCCATATCCGCTTTCTCCTCCTTGAATCCGTTCCCCTCGTTGACAGGATAGAGGAGAACACTACCTGGGCTCCCGTACCTTTGATGGCCATCCCTAGGGCTCTGAAGTCTTGCTTGATATCCCTCATTTTCCCCATGGCATCATTAGTGCCCACATGAAATAGTACCAGAGGATAATAGTCAGACTCCTGAACAAGCCTTGGGAGCCTTTCTGTGACATCCTTTATTTGGGCCCCTGGCAAGCAGCAGACCTCTCTGGATGAGGGGTCCGGTCTACATATCGGTGCCTCCGTGCCCTGTAGCGTGGAGTCACCCACGACGATCACCCGCCGCTTCTTCTGAGTGCTCCTTTTCTCTTTAGGGGGAGCAGTCTTGCAGCATGGACCAGACTGCCTCTCTGTACGCAGCCCCCTAGATGGGCCTTAGTTCATGACCTCCTCTATCTGATCCTCAAGTTCCAGGGCCTCGTACCTGTTGAATGTGGTCACAGGTGGAGGTGAGGTGGGCCGTGGAAGGGATCTTCTGCCACCTCGAGTGGGGACCTCTTTCCATTGTTGATCGTCCCTGGATACTGTTAATTCTGCTCCTTCTGCCCTAGGGCAAGAGGGTACTGGATTTTCTGACTGAATTGTGGGGTTCTCAGAGTGGCTTTCTTGGGAAGACTGCAAAACGCAGCTCCACCAGTCTAGTTTTTTTTCACACTCCCTGATGGCCCTCAGCCGTTCTACCTCCTCCTTTAGCTCCGCCACCAGGCTGAGCAGGTCGTCCACCTGCTCACACCTAAGGCAGGCTGCGTTTTCGCCACTCCCCAGTAGCATGGAGAGGCTCAGGCATTCCCCACAGCCAGAAACCTGGACCGCTGCATGTTTCTGTGGCAGTTCAGTCTGTGTCGCCACAGTCTTCCTGGTGGAAGCTCTCTGCCGAGTGGAGACCATGGCTTTACCTGATCTCCCGCTGCTGGAAGAGTCTGGGGAGAAGATTCTTTTCCACACCTGGGGGGAGACTCCCTGACCTCTGCCTGCGCAAACTGCCGCGCTAACTGCCGCGCCACACCCTCCCTGGCGCACCACGCTCTGTTTGCCCACTTTTGGAGAAAATTAAGCAAGTCTGGAATTAAAATATGAAACTGAAGTGATTAAGGACCTGCAGTCTTGGATTTTTTTATATTCTGTTAAGGTTATGAGAATACTGAAAGTAGTAGTATTTCACTGCTAATAATATAAAAGGAAGCAGCCAAGGAACATAGTTCCACCACAATTTTAGCTTACACATCACACTACATCCAGCCCAGATGATTGACTGTCTTCCTCCAGATGACTTAAATTCCCATTTCTCTGTCTCCTAAGCCGGTGCTGGCTCCTGATATGCAGTGTGATATACCTGGTGCAAAAATCCATGTATAAAGATATTCAGACAGAATATCTTACATCACATATAACATCAAAATGAATAGACACAGCACACATTACAAGAAACTGAATTATTCATTTTCTTATTTAACTTTTCTGTCTCCACTTTTCATAATAAGTGAAGGAACTATAGCATCTCTAATCCACTACAGTCATATAAATTCATTCACTAAGCTACAAAACGGGATAATAGGATAGCAATTTCCAAAAGTGCAAGCAGGAAGGATCCAGCAATGACCAAAATTCACTGGGATATACCAAAAGCTGGGATCCCCATCTAAACCAGTGCATTTTCCCAGAGTGTCCTGGTCAGACATAATTCTGCTACTGTTCACTTCCTTTGACTTCAGAGTTAGACTAGCCATATGCAGGTATCAGTCCTATCCCAGAAGAACTGCCCAGATGTTCAATCCAAGGGCGTGCTTGCAGTAAGTGTGCTGGCTGGCAACATTTCATTAAAGTATTTCAGGGGGCCAAAAAAAAAAGATCTGATTTTGTCAGAGTTATTGCATTTTCTAATCTGTTGATTCTGATAATGATTACTCTACAAAGAAATTGAATAAAACTTTGTGATCTTCTATTTTGTCATTTTGGAACAGCAGTTTTGGTCTTTCTCCTGAAATGGACTTGCAAAGCAAGATTCAGTTACAAAGGTTATAAAAGACTGAAATGAACACCAAGCATTTTATCTCATGTATCTGTCTTTCCGGAATTTCACTCTCTGGGAAAGGATTTTTTTTTTCCTTTCCAAATGAGAATGGAACATCACAGTTTCCTTGAGGCAGAAGATCTAATCTCCTCCACTCATACCATTTGCCATCAAATGCTCTTATAAATTCTAGGAAAGGATTTTCTAATAATCAGAAACATGTCAAAATTGCTTAAGGCTTCATTGCATGCAATATTAGGTGGAATGATGACATGATCACTGTGATCAGCTTCCATGTCACAGGGGAGCATGTGAATCCAAACAGTCCATCTACCCCACTGTGTTGCTTGCAGTAGAATAATCTCAAAATCACACAAGGTAGAAAGCAACATCCAGCTTGTATAGGATTAGGCACACAAAAATTGATCATATCCAGAAGAAAGTGGTCACATTTACAAAGAGTTAATATTTGTGAGCTTTGCGGAAAGATTGAACCAGAAGCCCAAAGAATTTCATGAAACAGACAGTGGCTGAAGAGTCCTTTGATGATGAGACGCTGGTCTAATTCTTCCTGTACATGATGAATCTCTGATGTGTCTAGGAAGAACACTCCCAGAAGCCACTTTTGCCAAGACCCTGAAAATATAATTGCTAGAGATGTCAAAGGGACATTTAAAAACAGATAGGATAGAAGGTTGAATCCATTGCACAATTAATTAAATGAATTCATTGATTCATTGATGACTTTGGATCAGATATATAGTGCCAAAATTCTGCAGTCTCAGTCTTGTGTAAATTAGGGGTTGTCCTCTTAGATAATGCATGGGGAATTTTTTTTCCATCCACAAGCAATTACAAGGAAGATGAAAATCCTCTGCTGGAATGAGTGTGCAAGTATCCAGGAACTGAAAGGGATGCTACCACACCCAGAGCAAATGAATCACGGGAGAATGTTTTGAAGAAAATTACACTTTATGGAAAAGATTCCCACATTTTCCTGAACTATTTCAGGGGAAGGAAAAAAAAATGGCTGTGACATCACCAAGCGTGCCGGGTAGTTCCAGTCCAGACTTGCACTGCCAAGTACGTCTGGAGGCATGATTGAATTCTGGCTGTGTCACTGCAGCTATGTCAGCTGCACTGCCGGGCAGGCCATGGAAGCAGCTCCAGTGTCACTCCTGCCAGGCTGTTGCTGTCTTTCAAAACCCTTGTTGTGGGTTATACTACAAATCAACAAGTGGACAAAGCACTAGCTCAATATAATATAATAATAAACTCTATTTTGTGTATATGGATATCAGGGATAATGCCTAAGGCGGCATTAATATACTTAGCAGTTGTCATGGGGCCAAGTCTTGGGCTAACAAAATTGAACAGTAGGTTCAATAATATGAGCTTTTCACAGATTCATTAAGCAGGTGTATAAATGCTTACCCACTCTAGACCTCTGAAGAAGAGCTCAATGAGGAGAGGCTGTTGGTGAGTACTTTGCCTGGGAAAATCGGGCTTCTGATCCTCTTCATCCCAAGAAAATTGGTTTATTTTTCTGCCTTACAGGGGAGTGCGTTATTACAGCAAATAAAAAGTGGACTAATCAATAGCTTTTATCATGTGATGGACGTAGAAACAGGAAATTTTCCCCAGCTCCTGTTCAGTCATGAGTTCACTGGTTTTCCCGTGGTAGTTCCAGTAGATGGAGCACTTTTATTCCTGTCGCCAAAGCCTCTCACCCAGGCTCTCTGCTGTGGCATTTTCACTCTCCCTGCGCCTCTCCAGAGCTTCGAAAGCACATGGTGACTGTTCCTTAGGCCTCCAATCATGTATCTGAAGAAAAGTGAGGAATGAACTTCATTCATTCTGGAAGACCAATATAGATCCCTAAAAGTACAAATGAGGAGGTAGAACAGATACTGGAGTAAAAACACTTTGCTGAAAAATTCAAAGAGATGCAATTTGAATGCATGCAGGACTACTGCAGTGAAGGATCATCTTCTGTGTGCTTTTACATCCTTTCCTTCAGGACCATCTCCATACTATGGTGCTGACAGGGCCTCATAGGACCACTGGGGACAGATCTTCAGCTTCCAGAGACTCCAGAATATGGGCCATTTAATGACAGGCTGCAAGCTGCTGTGCCTCAGCTCATTTGACCTCGATGTCCACATGCATAGCCTGCAGGTAACACAAATTAATGCAAGTTTTTTTCATTAATCTCTTCTAGAGGAAGGTAGACTCCCCAGATGCAGGGTAGTGAGGAAGAACTACCATATCAAACACAGCTTCTCCCTGTACCAAGGAAATTCATATTAACAAAGAAGAACCCCAAAATTGCAAGCTTCGGCTTGTTCCTTCTCTCCAGTTCATGGAACCATAGCAGGCAGCATGAAGCAGAAGCCACCATTTGGTAAACAAAGATAAGGAAAAGCAATCATGCAATCCTGAATGGAAAAGAAAGAGGGGAAGATTTCACTAGGAGCAAACATATCAAATAGGTATCTCCCAAACTATAGCAAGTTCACTTGGCCTGAGGGTCAATCTTCCGGTTGCATACTGATCTTACACCATTAAAGCAAATGAGCATTTCTTCCTTGATTTGAACAGCAGTATAAACCCATTCTAGCCTAGAGAAACACACTCACATGGCTGTAGTAAAGGTAAATCTAGGACTATGGATTTAACTGCTGGCTATACACACAGATAGAAAAGCTATGATCTATCTGTCTGAATAATATGGGCACTGTCAATAGAACATATTTTGACACATTTAGGGACATATACATGGCACGTAATTGGGAAGAAAGTATGAAAAGCAGAAGAATATGTAGCGACACCAACTGAACAATTTGAGATAGCTCCATGGTAAAAGACAGGTAACTAACATGATGACAGCAAGAATGTAATCACCCGGTGTACATAAAATAAACCAGATCTGCTGTCTTTGAGGTCAGACTGCTACAGAGTAATTTTATCAGTGGGATGGTTTATTATTCAATGAGTTTCTCAAATGAAAGAACTGGGGGTCAAACTGAAACTGGAACTGAGGCTGTGATCAAAGATGACAAAAGTGATATAGGCCAGCTTGGTTGAGGGAGACAAAGGCTATGGAGCGATCAGGATAAAGAGAGTAAGAACAAGCACGACTCAGAGCTCATCAGATTTACTGACTTTTGGGTGTTTCTTCTGCAGTCAGTGGTTTCTTTCATTAGACCCTTCTCCCTCTGTTTTCCCACTGAATCCACCATTTTCACACTGAATGATTTTAAGAACATTTTTCTGGTCCCAGATTTCATAAAAGAGAAATATGTGTACATGGGGAAAATTCCAAGAGCTCTTTGCAGCCATGTAACAACAAACTCCTTCACTATATCAGTCAGCTTCTGAACTGATGATGGGATTTTCCTTTCGGTATTTACGAATGATCAGGGAGGTCTTTCACATGTGTAAATCACATTTTCAGTTCCTGAGAAGTATTTGCAAAATCACCAAATTTTAATAAGTCTTAAATTTTAGGATAGAGAAAATTATTTCAAATAGGTCAAAGAAAAAATCATCATCCCTTCAGCTTTATGCATATTTCTCTCTGCTCTGTAATTTCATCTTGGGAAACTCCAGAAATGTCAGTCAGAACAAACTGGGAGTCCCAAAGAATAATAAAATAAAACAAAGTACTCAGTGTTACATCCAGCACTACAAAACCCTGAGGAAGTTTTATGTTTTGTAGTGTCAGCAAAGAAGGAGTAACTATCCCTTTGCAGAAATTCACAATGAGCTATAAACATCTATTATAAATCTAAGAATTGTGACTACTTCTTAAATTAAATGTGTTGGAGGTGTTTTGTTGCAACTCCCAAGATATCCCCAAAATTATTACATTTTATTATACTACTTGAAAAAGCTTTAAAATATATACATGGGACTAGGTATATTAACTTCCATGGTAGCTCTATGCTACTATGAGATTTACAAAGGGAAACAAACCTCAGTAAAGTATTTTTGATATTAAATTTTATACTTTAGGATAAGAGCCAATATTGATTGCTTTAGCCTTGGTGCTATGTGTTAAGGCTAGAAAGTCTCTGGAACTCATACCCTGACTTTCCGGTTGTAAGAAAACAGCTAAGCTCTTTTAGGGAATGGATAGCTGAAGTACTAGCCACTGCCAGCCTGAACACATGGCACATCCCCTCACCTGAAAGAGAAGGATGAAGAAAACGTAGATAGGCAGAAGTCTTCCTTGCTCTTCTTCTATGAACAGGAATATTAAACAGGCAAATAGGAATATCAAAGGAAACAGAAATGCAAAGGATGCTGCTCGAGGGAACATCCCAGTGTGAAAGGGCAAGAGAGAAAGCCTCCAACATAAGCGCCACAGCAAGGGGCTTGCAGCTGCAAGAAAATCCATTGCCTCTTGTAGCCTGTTTGGTGTTCAGAGAAACCAGATTTTGTACCTTGCTTATAAGTAAGCAAAATTGCCCGAGAGATCCCCTGCTCAGCTTCTTCTCTTCTCCAGAGCAATCCAATAAAGTCCACCATTGAGCCCGACAAGCTCCTAATGAAGAAAATCAAGACAGTGGCATGCTGTTCTAAAACATCACGTCCAACAGCAGTAAAATGTAATGTTTAAGTCAATTATTATTCTTTAAATACTGAAATTATAATGTCACTTAGAAACCCACTATATTGGCAGGCACTGAGTTATCAGTCTGGGGGCTCTGTTGCAGCAGAGAATGCCAATTCAAAGAAATACCACTACTCAAAAAACCATTTGCAGGCTACACAGAGAGCACATGGTTCCCAAGAGACAGTACACAGAGACAGAAGCTGTTATGCTTAGGAAACCGCCCAGCTCATCTTTATCTCATATATTTATGAAAAAGCCTCCAATGAAGAAAGCACTACAAACTCCCCAGGCAACCTGTTGCACCATGCAAATCAGCTGCCATTGGGCAGATTTTCATCATCCAGAATCAAACACAGTGTGCTATGACTCTGCTATGCATCTTGGCTGTTGTCTGATCCTTTGTTTTTAATGTTATAAAAGTTATCACAAAAACATTATTAGATAAAACTGAGTAAATGTATTAATTATGCTAGTTTTATTTTCAACACTTGTCTACTTAAGAAGAGCTTGCCTAATTTAATATTAATTAGTATCTGCTAATTTGGATGATTATTCTGTAGCAGAGGGTGACAGTTAATTTACAAAGTTGTTCTTTTCTTCCAAATCTCAGGTGTCCATTTGTCTGGAGTTACCTTGCTTTCCCTGTCTCCTTCCATACATTGCCTTGAGTGGGGTCATTCATGCCAGTTTCAGATCCCGTAAGAGGGGCTGTGAGTCAAACGCAGACCATGTTGGGTTTTTTGGTCTGTTCTGTGCCATCCAAGGTGACAAACAAGTTACAGAACCACGTAAATGTCCCATTTTTATGTAAAGCTGCAATTGTGAGATATAAGGGAGTTTAGTGGGCTGGTGAAAAATTATCCTAGGATTTCTATTTTGAATCAGAGTAGGTTCCATAACCCATTCTGAAAATAACAAGTCCCACATACTTCAGAAGAAAATATCAAAAATATCTTAAAAGCATGTGTTGAACTAAACTCTGCCTCCCATCTCAGTGTTAGGCCTAATTTTTAGAGACTGAATTATCTCAAAAGAACAAAATTTGATAATAAAATAAAAAAAAATTAAAAAAAAAGAGAGAGAGAAATAAATGGCTTTAATATAAGAGACTGTTTTAGTACTGTGGGAGGAAAACAGTATTAGAAGGGGACAGGTGGGCTAAGACTCATCCGTTCTGATCTCAGGTCCAAACCCAAAGCAGCATTCGCATTCCAAGCTGCTCTGTAGGTATGCAAATTTCAGTGAAATCATTGGGATCACGTCCCCCAGATGGCAGTTACGCACTTATGCTCTCATGGCACTGTGCCTTCTCCACTCATTCATAGCATTCTTGTACTCCACTTCCTCCAGACTTTCATGAATCCTTATCCCAGGAAGATTCGTGTAGGTGCCTAATCTTACAGCCCAGCTGTACTGATCCCACTGAAGACAGACAGAGATTTCCTACACTCTTTGACAGAGTCCAGTTCTGTAAAATCACCCTGTCTTCACCAAGACCACTTCCAAGTGATAAATCTAACCTTGTGTATATCTTTGTGGATGAGAAACCCCAGCAGATCTTCAGGGAAGATTTACGCTCTTACCTCAAGCCTCTTAACTTCAAATTTAGTGTTAGAATGGACAAATAATCCTTACGTGGCAATTCAGAATTGTTTGATAAGTCAACATTAGAGAATGACTGCAGACATCTCTCTTGTAGAAAGGATATATCAATAATGCTACATGATACTGAGCTCAACTGGCAGACAGCAGTTTTCTGAAGTAAGAGAAAATCTCACTCATGTTTGTCTCTGAATAATAACCAGCCATGACAGAAATGGAAATTAAAGGTACCTAACTTCAAGGGTGGAATTCAGCTCCAGATTCAGGGCAAGAAGCTTTGCTGTCCACACTAGGCAAACACAGCAGTCTAAAGCTGTTTGGTATACCCCAGGTAACTCAAGACATTCATGTAAGATAGGATGAGATACCCTTGGACACAAGTGATGCCCAGTTCCTCCCTAAGCAGCCTCAGAGACCAAGGATGATCTCCTAAAGGTATATCCCAGAACATCTCGGATAGTGTTTAGGCAGGTGACTCAGTCACATAAATTCAGGCACCTAGTGTCATCTGAGATGCCAGGCCTCCAGCTGCCATTCCAGAAGGGGATGGATTTCTTGTAGGTCCTATGCCATGTGTGTCACATGCACTACAGCATCTCACCTAGCATGTGTGTACAGTGAACTGAATCAAGCCCTATGTATTCCTTTATAGTCAATGGAGAGTGCTTAGCAGTTCATCCGAGCTACTTTGGTCAGCTACCTTGTGATGTGACATGAACCACATCATGGATGTGTCAGATGTGTCTGTTGGTATCCACTAAATATAAAGAGGCTCAGATATAGACATCAGTGCTGATCAGATGAGTGATGCCGCAAAGCACATATTTCCTTACAGTTCAAATTTTTCCTGAGGGATGTTGTTTTTCCTATATAAAGCCAAAATTGTGATTTTTGCATGGTTGAGTTAACACTTTTGTATTCTTAATCATAAAAAAATGAATACTTTTCATTTGGCAATTTGGCAGAAAACAATGTTTTCCTATCAGTAGAGATTACAGCAGCCCATTTCAGGAAGGAAAGTCTTTGAATGTTTCACAAAATAAGTATCTGAATTTACTAAATTAAGTTACAATCAAAGGTGAAAGAGCATTTGCATTATCAGATACCTTAAACTGCCAAAATAGGTTAAGGAATAAGCATAAATAGAATTATGTTCTTCCATATTCTCTCTACCAATGAATATTCTATCCAATCAAAGTGAATATATGCTTGATAGGATCAAGAAAAATATTATGAGTGGGTGGCTAATTACTGAATAGAAGGTTGACAGTGGAACAAGTAATGGCATCTCATCAGTAGCTCATCAAAGTGGGCTTTTCAGTGTTGAACTGAAGTCTGTAAATAAATAAGACACTTAAGCAAATCCTGTTTTCAGGAGCAGAATGTTTGTAAGGTACCTAACTCATATTGCGAGTATCACTGCTATCTGTTTTTGTGAGTGAGAAGCATTTTAGGATATACAATTCTTCAGTCAAGATCATCACAAAAGCAGCTCGTAGAATGTTTTCTTGTTCTATTATATAAGTTTGTCATAGCTTTTTATATGCTATATATGTTGTGTGTGTTTATACACTGCTAAGAGACAAGTGATAATTAGTGAGGAAAATTGCAAGTTAACCATTGTTTAAATTTCATGAATAACATTATTTTTACTGACCAGAACAACAGCAAGAAATACAGAGAGATTTTTGAAGGACTTTTATAAATGAGGAAGATATAGATATGCTTATCAGACCAAATTAGGCCTAACACAATTCCCTAAAACTTAGAATCGAACAATACTATTGTTTCTCATATCAGATTATAGTCCAGAAATTTGTCTCTTACCTGGTATGTATGAAATTAGTGAAATGTTTTTTTAAAAAAAGGAATCAATTTGTCCCTTATTAGAGCATGAGAGAGTAGACAACCTGTCACAGGAAACTGGGAAGTTCATTAACATGTGGTTGATACTTTTGGTTTCCAATGGACTTTTTCCTTAATGGAAAAATCCAAAATACATTAAACATAATGTATTTACCTTTGATTTGTGTTAAAATACTGGAACAACTTAGGCACAAGATAGATAGAGGCATATTAAATCAGCAGGCCTGCCCTAGAGTCCTGAGAGCACAAACAAAAACAGTGACCTCAATCCAGCTGAAAGTGGCAATTTCCATCTTGTGATCAACCCCATAACTGACTGAGTAGCAGCTCTTCAGGACCCAAGAATTATGGTGAACACCATACGAACAAGCAATATGGTCTCACTAGAAAAAAAAAAAAAGGCAAACTGCATTTGGAAAAACATCGCCAGTATATCAAAGGAAGTCATTATTCTCTGTTTGGTACTGCATTGCTGTGTCCGTTTTTGTGTCCCCAGAGTTCAAGAGGGAGGTGGATGAAGAGGAAAGCATGTATTAATGGATAGCCAGACAGCCAGGAGTCTGAGAAGAAGATATAGGAGGAGAAACTGAGAGAGAAGAGCCTGTACAGTCTGACCAGAAGGAGGCTAAGGAATGATCTAACAGAAGGTAACAACTGAATAGGTGGTTAACAACTACCTGAAGGGTAGTTATAGTGGCAATAGGCTTGGGGAGGTTCAGATGGGACTGTGGGGACAGTTTCATTAAGTGGGTAGACCACATGGAGGATGTTGCCTGTAAAGGTTGCAGCTCTTCCATTCTTCGTGGCTTCCACCAAGAGTCAAACAGGCAAAGCCAAGCTGACCTGCCATGGAGTTTGGCAATCATTCTGCCTTGAGAGGACTTGGACTGGACACTTCCAGAACTTCCATCACACCAACTTTTCTGTGGTCTCTTGCTTCAAGTGACAGCCATATCTTTCCTCCAACCTGACTTATGCACAGCTCAATGGTTCATTGTGGCCCAGGGTATGGGAGAAAGGGCAGAAGTCCCTCAGAAAGAAATGCCGCTTAGGATAGAGCCAGATTTTCCTTCACACTGGGAAGAAAGGTAGCAATTCCCTGTGCATAGATAGCTTACTTAAATTAGTAGAAACAGAAATAAAAACAATACCACCCTTCTTAACTTACTTTGCTTAATTTTATTACTTGAGAATAAATAGGAGCTTCTGGTATTTGTGATTGTTTTTGTCAGGGAGAAAGGGAGGGAGAAGGACTGGTAATTCTGGCATTGGTGGGAAGGCATACATACATACATACATACATATATACATACATCTATAGTGTATGTTGAATTTTTTGAGCAAGCTGGTCTTCCTAGGACAGAATACCTAAAATATACCTTTTAAAGAGAAAAAGTTGAGCCTTGTGTGACACAGAGGACAAGAACTTCTAAGCTCTGTTCTTGCCTCATTCACACTTGCAAAGTGTTCAAGGAAATACTTCTCACTCCTTTTCTTCCTCAAGTGAAATGTCTCCAAACACATATTAAAGCACAGCCTTTTCATGTGCCTGCATGTAAGACTGGCAGCAGAGAGCAGAGCATTTGGGATGCATTGCACTTTGCCTCTCCAGTCCTTCAAACTCAGTGTTCTCTCCATATTTATGATTGCTTTTTGAAAGTCAACGTAAACGAAGGCTGAGCAGCATATGCGGTAAAAACTGTGCACAGCCTGCCCTGGTTATTTTGTGGATGCACAGATTTAGGTCTTCAGGGGACCATAAAAATCAGTCAATCCACCTCACATTGTAGCAGAGGTGCAGAATTAGCCTGCTGTCCCTGCAGCATGCTTGTTAATTTACGCTGACGTGCTGTGGCAGCCCCTGCTATCTTTATAGGGCTGGAATAGAAGGGATCAATGAAGCACAAGTGCTAGGGAGTAGTAAATGCTCCACTCTTGATCTCTCCCATGTGTATAAGAAAATAAACGAAAGCCAAAAGAAGAGAATGGGACACAGAGGGCCATGTTTTCAAAGTGCAGCTCTTAAGCTGTCACCCATTACAAGCCACACGCACATGAGGCCCATTTACCTCACATTTTCACTTGCAGATTGAAGGCCTCTGGTGCAATAACAGTACACTTTACACCAGTCGAGCTTTGGCACCAGAAATGAACACAGCTCTGCAAGCAGCTGAGGCAGCTCTGTGCAAGTTGGGCTTTTTTTCACCAGAATTAATCAGACCTTACTGTTTATCAGACAGGTTCCTGATGATGTTTGAGATGCACCCACCTCAACATACACTTACATTTGGTGTGTGTTTGCAGTAAAAATAAGGGGACGGACCTTCCTGGGATAATCCTGCTGATTTCTGTCCCAGCCTGTGTGCCCTCTCTATTTCTTCTGCCTTGTTCCTTATCTCTCTCTCCAGACTCTTCATCCAATCAAACTGCAGTCATGAAAGAAACATTCAGCGCCTACCTCTCCTCCATCCTTTGCCCCTGCACTTCACTTGTATGGATCTAGCAACTGGACAGACCAATCAGCCCAATGCCGGTTTTAAGGCAAAAATGATTCCATTTGGGGTTTCTTTAGTACAGCAGTATTATTCCAGTACAATTTCCAGTAGTTCAGCAGCTGCAACATGATTGATTGAGCCACCCCTGCAGAGAGAGTGGCAGGAACCATTGCCATGACTTCAAAATCAGATAGACACTATAAGGGTCATAGCCAACTCAATCCTATCCCAAAAAGCCATGACACAATTTCTTCATGCACAAATGCATATTTCAGACACAGAAAATGGCTGAGAAAAAAAAATCAGGACAAGAGCTTTGTATTGAAACTAAGTAAAATAAATAACAACCACAATCAGAATTACCAGGTCTGTGCATGTCCCAGATGGCAGAATGCACGGCCTATCTGCATTACAAGAAAGATTGCTTGGAATACAGATATTTTTAGCTGAAAACTTAGATTATGGAAAGAATAATCCTGGCCATATTTTGCCCATTAAGTTCAGTGAACTCTGGAATAAAGAAACGAATGAGAGAATCTCTGGCCGGATTCCACCTTGGCTTCAATCTAGTGCTTTGCAGCTAATCCTTGTGCACCCAGCACTCCATCAGAGCATTCGCAAAATGACTTAATTTTAAGTGTATAATTAGCCCCCTCCCATTCACACATTCAACAAACATTCAAGAGTTTTGCTGGCCCTCGTCAAGTGAGAATAATCAGAGATATAGCCAACAAAAATCAATACCTAATTCTCTGCATGAGGGGCCCACATATGAAGGACTCCTCTCCAGAGGGGAACCAGGAGTAGGAATGGTTCAGACTTCACCAAGGTCTCTGACATGAGGGTAGAATTCATTTCACATTCAGTAGCTGCTCACAATGCAGCAGTTGACATCTGCTAATCACCTGAGACTCCCCTTATAGGAAATGGAGAAAAATAATGTGTTCTTAAACTACTCTTCATCAGATTATTTTCAGGAGGCCTATTTGAGAGAGGCTGTAATCCATGCAGCGCACCACTGGCCAGTACTCTATTGACTATATGAGAGACTGGCTTGGGGTAGACCCATTGCAGTCAGGGTCCAAATTCCTCCCACAAGGTCTCCTCGCTCTTCCACCTATCTGCAGAAGGTAGGGCCTGCATTCCTCAGCCCAGAGAGGGGAGCTGAGAGTTAGCACTGCCCACTTGTGATGGGCAATGTGTTGTACAGCCAGGCCCCCAAAACCAGACCTGACGCATTGCTTTCTGTTGAGCAGACCTGAGTAAAAGTCACTGCCTCACAACCAGGACCAGACAGATAAGAGTGCAGCCACCATACTGTACAGAACATACGGGAACGGGATAGTCAGAGAGCAGTGATCACCATGACATTGAGCAAGATGAAAACTCAAGGGCAGTCAGTGAGCTTTACCCATGTCAGAGGTAATTCTCACCATGGAGGTTCGCAGCAAATATGCCACAAGAGGGCCCCCATATAACAGGAGTGCTGGGAGACACCTCTGCCCCGTGGTCCAGCCCATCATGTGGGAAGTTTTGAAGCCCCCTTCCTGTCTCTCCTCCCCTACACCTTCCCTCTTGCCCTGAGTCCTGTGCCAGTCCCAGAGAATGCCTCTTCCAAGACACCTCAGCAAGAGAGAAGCAATAAACAATATCACAGCACATGACAGCTCTGCATTTTGGTGTCAAAACCCCAAGTTGGTGCAGGACTGACCTCATATAAATAATTTGCCATGGAGGAGAAAGAACCTCCCAAGGGCGCTGAGTCATGAAGGGCAAGATGACATCAGTCTGAAGGAGGACTGTCCCCCAGATGGGCCATGAGAGTGGCCAACAAGCCTGGCTCAGCAAAGAGGATGCAGTGTCCTAGGCAATGCCAATGCCATGAGGTTGGGTTCAAAAACCAGCTGACCAAAGAAATGTTTAGCTATGGGTAGTGCAAGGATTGCCGCTGCCATTGCAGGTGTAGTAGACTGGAGACTGGGTGAACCAGAGCAGACAGACTCATCTGCAGCCACAGAGACTGACCAGAGGAGATGCGGTGGTGAGAACTGCCTGATAGCCCTAACCTTTGATGTTGCTAACACTGCCATTCTAGCCCAGCAAACTCTTGCTGAGTTCCTGCTGCCAGGTTATTTTAACTTTTGTGTGTAGTTTTCTCTGTTGAAGTTGTTTGATAACTGGTCTAACTCACTTGCAGTTTCTATCCCAGGAGTGACTAGAGATCCCCACTGAGACGAGGGTCTCCTTTGGCACAGCATCATGCCCACACTGGCAGTTACAGTGCTAATAGCCAAGACAGGAAGCCTTTAAGGCTGGGAAGATGAGGTAAAAACGGATCAACTAGCCAACATCACACATGAGGTCTGCAGTGGGAGCAAGGACATAACCCATTCCTCCGAGCCTCAGCCTTGCATCATCCTAGCTAAGGCAAGGACTGTCACCCACTTCATCTTCATCCAGCCTCAGGGCTGCGCAGTTCATGGTGGAAGAGCTGAATCTCCTGTGAGCTGTGGTGCTGACTCCGGCTGTGTCAGACCTATGGCATGTTCATCAGGTGTGAGCATGGCTGCTTCACTCATGAGTGCCTACTGCCAGCCTGGCTACACAATCCTTCATCAAGCCATGCTGAGCAGATGCAGTGCATGCTGTTTAGTAGTTGCTGTGACTGAGCTCTGAGGCTGCGAGGATGCTAGCAGAGAGGCTTCTGCAGCTTGTATCGGGAAGCAAGCAACTGCATTTTCCTCAGGTCAGTGAGGAATTCACTCCTCATCCCAAGCAGCTGTAAACAAAGGTGGTGAAAGCCTTCTGGAGAGCAAACGCTCTACTGACAGTTTCCAGGTATCTCTCCAGTGAGCAGAGAGGCCCATATCAACCATTAGGAGCACATGTGAACAGCTGCCATGGGAGGAAACCGCTCAAGTTATGAGGTTTGTTTTCAATTCTTTCCCCAAACTCAGCTCCATATGTTGCTACATTTTTCCAGCCTCTACAACGTGATTCATGTGGCATGTTGCCTAACATTGCACAAAGTGTGCCCATTCGAGGCTGCACAAGTGCACTGGAATAGCTCCACATGAAGGCAGGTCCCACCTTTCCAAGGACAGGCAGGAGTGACCTCACCACCTTTCATGATTCTGCTGCTGTTCAGCTAAACACAGAAGATCCCCATGGTGCCCAGACCCTCCCCAGCCCAAAGTGCCGTGGGGCAGACAGTGTAGGATGTTCCTGTCCTTTTTTGCCCTTCCGTCATGCTGTTGCAGTTTGTTGAGGGAACGTGCTGTAACTAGCAGCAAATTGTGTCCTTTGGCCATAAAAATCTGGCAAATAATCCTTTGGTATCTTTGGCCCAGCACTGTGCACTACGCTCCCACATAGATCTCTTTGTCCAAGATTTAAAGAGTAGTATGATATAAACAGCAACTTCTATCCGGAAACATAATTGCAAATCCTCCTTTGATTTTGTGCCAAAAAGATATACCATAAAATTCAAGTGGGCTATTAATGAGAAAGACGTTAGCAATAAAATACAACACTGCATATAAAGACGAGCGATTATTACGAGAGTGGGAGACGGACATGCAAATACTGCATGCTGTTTACTTGAGGTAATTTTGCTAACATTTGGAGCTCTGGTGCAATAACTCTTCACATAAACATTAGAAGACTCCACTACATAATTATTCCATCTTGAATGTCATCATCTGTGCTTTCTCACAGAATACAAGTGGTCTGGATAATTGGAGGGAATATTTGGGGCTTCATTGCTCAGTACTGTGTTCAATTGTTTCTGCGGCAGCATGAGCGTATGTTAAAAGTATGTCAACTCCAGGGGACAGAAAGAGACGCAACTGATTTGATCCACACTAACACCACGGCCTGGAGCATGGAATAGCACATTGCAAAGCTGGCCGAGCCTGATTCTGGGCTAAACCGTGCCTGAACTAGTAAAATCTGCTTTCTATGATGAAATGAACTGTGCTGTGGACAAGGTAGGGTGGTGGATGATGTATATGTTGACATCAGCAAGGTTTTTGACCCAGTGTCCCATAATGTGCTTATCACCAAATTGGTGCAAAATAGGACAATAAGGTGGGTGGAAAGTTGCCTGGGCTGCTGGGCTCAGAATGTTGTGATCCATGGTGAGAAGTCCAGGCAGCAGCCGCTAACTAGTGCGGTCACTCAGGGGGTCAGTACTGGGACCGGTACTGTTTGGTGTCCTCATCTGGTGACCTGGGTGATAGGACACTGCAATCTCTGCAGGTTTGTGGATGACACCAAACAGGGAGGAGCAGACTATATGCTGAAGGATAGGGCTGCTGCTCAGAGGGACATGGAGAGGTGGAGAAGTGGAATGATCAGAACTCTTCAGAAACCTACAGTGTCCCACATGATCTTCAAGGATCCTGCCTCAATGCTTGAAAATGCTTCATCCTAAGCTCGATCTCCCCTTACACGTGCTAAAGCCCTTTCAAGTACAACATTACTGACAAGGAGCTGTCCTCCAGCTTGGGCATTTGGAGGTCTAGATACCTTCAAAGCTCTCAGTCTGAGATCCTTGGCCTGCAGTCCTTTGTTTTCAACAGCCACATTCAAGAAGAAAAGAACCAACTATAGTCCATTGACTACAAATACTAAACTTTCAAAATACAGAATTTCCCCCAAAGTGCAATTCAGTCCAAAAGAAATTCCCTGTCATACAGTGCACTGGTCCATACTAGTGCTACAACGGTGTCACTATGCTAAGCCATGGCAGCTCATGTCATGCCGTGGTTGGGAACACCATCTACTGCTGAGTGACAATCCCAGGAGACTTGGTACCAGCATAGTATTTACTGTTCAGCAAATCTGCCTGACAGTCTGCAGACAAGCACACACATAGAAAAATATATGTATATACAATGTGCTGGCAGTGTCTAGGCTATGGTAGCTGTGGGAGAACTTACTCCTCAGTGTCCTCTGAACTCAGGAGTAGTCGTGCACAGGGGCAGCTCAAAGTGTCGTGTCCTCATTAAAGAGAGGCATAAGAAAGGAGTGAAACAGAAAGCAGAAAGAAAAAAGTCAAGAGATTGTTCTGCATCTACAGATGCCACCTTCTCCTTTCCTCCCCTTCCCATTCCTTATTGCTGACATGAAGTGCTGATGTCAGTTACCTGCATCTGCTTCTCAGCCTGCGTCGAAGAGCCTTCTCACGAGGAATCCTGAGCCTGGGTTTTTGATAACTTAAAATTGCAAGTAATAACAACTTCCCCCCCATTTCTAACAACAAAATTTATCATTCAAGGTGCTCCTGGCTGAGCCTTTTCCTGCTCATGGTAGCAAATGACAGGAGGAAAAAAGTTTCCCCAAAAGCCTGACCATAAACCTCAGCATTTCCCACTGCCCTTGTGGACACCTGCGAGTCTCAGCCCCAGGGACCTGCTCCCTCCATGTATTTGCTGGAGTGGTGTGAATTCCCAAGTCGGAGGTGTGAGTTCACAAGGCAGCAGGTCACTTACAAACAGGGCTCTGACGTATGCAGTTTTGTAACATTTAAGTAATGGTGTTGAATCTAAAGATTTCTGTCTTGGCTCATCCATCTGTAAATTAGAACTATAATATCCACTCCTTTTCAAAAGCTATTGAGAGAACATGGACTTGACATGAGGAAAAGCTACCCATATATTCTCCATATGTGAGGGAACAGGTCCTGCTAGGAGGTAGGGTTGCTTTAATTACATCAGGATTAGAAAGAAGCGAGGTGAAGTCTCCCTTTTCACCTCTCCAAAATACGGCGTTCATTCTTTTGCATTTGCTGAGTCCTCAGAGAAAGTACTTGTTTAAGGCAACAAGCTGAGGCATTTAATTACAGGGATGCCATTCATAAGACTACATTAAGCATCTGTTAGCTTTTGCAGAATTACCTCTATTCTTTAAAAAGAAAAAAAAAATAAAATCTCTGGGGCTAATCACAGTGAAAAGCCCTGACTGCAAAGACCAGGAACAGAAAATCCCTCTTTCACTCTCAAGCAGCTCAGATTCATCCTCTCTGAACCATATGTGGTTTGCATGATGACCTGTAACTTTGAGAAGTTCCAGCATAAGTGAGAGAGAGGATACCCTCACTGCATAGCTCTGGTTCCTCCTCACACTTGGCAGTTTAGGCCATACCATAGAAATGGCTGTAGTCTAATCCAGGGAGTTCCAAACTTTGTGGATGACTCAGTGTTCAGGGTCCTTCTTTCACCCCCATATACTGCTTGTATTGCCATGGATCGCTCCCATCTCCATCTTTCTCAATTTTCTGTGGTAAATGCTACGAAAGTGATGTGGTTCTGCAGATTATTTGAATGTCTTAATTGGTCTTACAGATGGCTCCAGGCACAGTTTAGGAGCTTTGAATGGGCGCTCAGAATAAATTGCATGGACGCTTACAATTCTCAAACGTCCTTGCGTTTTCTTCACTCTCTGCTGCCCTTGTTGAATACTTCCAAAATGCCACTCTGGCCAGATAATAGATGTAAGAATCACCCAACCTATCACGCTATGCAGGTATCAATATCAGGTTTTACTGAAGCACCCAAATCCACTGAGAGCAGGTGCTTCACTGGGCATGCAAAGCAAATTGCAGAGTAAGCAGAGAATTAGAAGAGACCTCCAAGGCTATCACATCCCCTCACCTCGTATCCTGCAAGCCTGTTCAGCAGCTATGGAGTTCTGCCTTAAACACTCTTCTGGGTAGGTTGGCTCCAGGGCAGGGTTGCAGACAGTTGCAGCAGCAGCAGTGGCAGCTCCGGACACAGCAGCACACCCAGGACCACCTTCTTCTGCCATGTGTGGAGCCCAGAGCTGAACGAGTGACATGACAGGGATCCTCCACCACTGCAGCACCAAGGGAACCTGCCACAGAAGTCTGTGCAAAGGCCAGGAACCAAAAAGGCAAGTCAGCAGGTGAAGTACTTGCTGTTCCCTTTTTGCAAACAGGAAATTCAGGTAGCAAGAGACAAAATGGTTTGCCCCCAAAATACGTGACAATGTTATTTTCTGCATCCAGTTCTCCAAGGTTGTGACCCAATGCCTTATCTTCCCTGTCAAACTGCAAAGGGAGCTAAACAGTTACTACCACCATCCAGCCTAAGCACCACCACATTAAAAGGGCACTGGTATTAAAAAGGCAATTTTTCAGTAAGCAATTAAAAATATCTTTTGGCAATATGCATCCTCACATGCAGATATTTCTGAATGTTTCCTGGGTGGATATGCTCAAATTACAGCACAATCTGAAAGTGCAAACAAAAAAAAAATAAAGTATCCTCTCGGGTCCAATGGCACAAGAGGCCTGAAGTGGCCGCTGCTGCCTGGGACTGCGCACAACTTCTGGGGCCAAAATTTTATCCTCAGAGGCCGAATGGCTCAGCTGACACATACTCTGGGAGTCATGCGCTCAGAGTCCAAGCCAAAGTTCGGCTATTTTGGAGTCGTTAATGTAAAAAATAATACTTTATTATAGGAAAAATCCCAGGAGACATCCTTGTGCACATTTATCATTCAGGACAGCTATCAGGAACTTATTCAAACTTTCCATCCCACTATTAGTTGCAGAAGCACCTTGGAGTCCCAGCAAGAACCAGAGCCAGATTGCAGTGGGTACTTTGCACACATTTAATAAAGGAGACAGTCTGTTCTCCAGGGAGTTCACAGTGCAGCAGATAACAGAAATAAATAGATCAGCTTTGGGAGAGCAGGCAGCATGGAAAGTGTCAGGCAAAACTGTAACACTCAGAGTAAGCTGTGACTGCATGAAATTGCTTTCTAATTGACATTGTTCCGAAACCCTAACTACACCGCTTGCTTTCGAGTGGACAGAGCAGTATCACAGAAACCCTGAGTACATTCAGAGCAAGCCTGGCAGCTACCAATTAGCCCAGCCATTAACTGAGCAGTTCAGAGGAGGAAAAGGACCAGAGCATCATGAACTTCAACGTTATTGGGCTGATTAATGTCTCTGTAAATTATACCTGGGTCACATGTACGGGTCCTCTTCCCTGCTGTTCAAGATCTCTTTGTTGTTTTTCAGTTCTAAGAGAAAAATCTTCTGATGATGACATTAGAATAAATAAAAAAATCCCTTCTCAGTTATACACAGGAGTCTCTTGAGCTCACACAGTGAAACAGAGCAAGTTTAGCATAGGGAGCACCTGCTTTTATGCCATTTGCTGATGTTGAGTTTCTCTGAGATTAGACTCACATTCACCTTCTGAGGTCAATGATTTCTCTGCTATGGGGCTCTCTGCACATAGCTTTTCAAAGCAGTGGTATCCTGAGTATTAGTTTTGAAAAATCTGTGTTACTGAGCTCTGGATTCACTTTGTCACACAGATTTCTAGGCTCGTGTCCAAAACTTGGCACCCACACTCTCCTGTCATGAATCGCAATTAGGAAGACCCGGCATCGGACTACACTTGCACGGTCAACAGGGAAGGGGGCCATAGGAAAGAAGGCAGAGAAGGTGAGGAAGGAATCCACATTCCTCTATTTTGTTTGGTAGAACTACAGAAAGCAGGGGAGAAAAACAAACTTGAAAGCAAAAGGACCAGTTTCGGGAGGAAAGAAGATTTCTCAGAGAAATACTGTAGGTACTCAGAACAGCAGGAAACAGTAGAAAAAGCTGTGCACCACGTAGACGCAGGATATATCTGCCTGAATCAGGCAACCACAGAGGCAGGCTGAAGTGCAGTGTCCGCATATTGCTTGTACACTGCTTTAATTCCACCTGAATCCATACTGCTTGTAAATCCTGGCTCTTGTTGCCTCATTGGAGTAAGGCTCCCCTTCAGGCTTCCCCTTGGAAATATATTTAGAGATATCAAGGAGGACAGAGCTACTCACCACTTCTAGTCCCACCAGATGAAGGTAGCGCAGTCCAGGACTTCTCATCTAGACAGTGCCCCTATTTCTAGAGGTGCTATGTGTTTATCACTGTGACAGATCTCAAAGGAAACTGTCAGTTCAAAGTGCTTTGGAAAAGAAATGGGCTGTAGGATCTTAACATGCTTGTCCTGGTTCAGAACATTTGGGAATCTTTCATCACTACATGCACGGGGAAGAGATTGCTGCCCATTCTGTGCTTTGGCAGATAAATTAAAACTTTACATCCACTGAAAAAATGCCAAGACCTAGTTTAAAAAGGTGCAAAGCAGGATTCTATAAGCAAAGAGATTCTCCAGCTCAAAAGTCCAAAATCTGTGTTGTTTTAGAGAACTTGGTCATTAGCCAAGAGCATTTTTTTTTCTTTTTAAAAGCACATTAAAAAAATGGTTGAAAATGAGACTGCAGCCCTCCAGCAGCTCCCGGCCTGCCCACCCTCTGGGGTTCAGTTGGAAAATTGTGCTTGGAAAACATGTACAAAAATGTTGGCAACTGCCTATCAGCCTTTCCCCAAAAGACCTATTGGACTTTTATTATCCAAACAGATCAGATGGCTCGGAAAATCCGCATCTATACCAAGCTGCTGAATGGGAAATGAGATCAAAATGTGAAACTAAGAACTTCCGAGAGCTTCTCCATAAGTGGCATTTCCAGCAGACAGAGGGGAATGAGCTTTGGCTTCGCGGCCTCGCCGTGTTCCCCGATTCCCAAGGGCTTGACAGGACAAGGCTGTTTGTTAGTAATGGAACAACCTTCCCACCAAGCGAGCCCGATTCCAACTAACTGTGCAGGGGGAGGACTGGAAAACGAAGGATACCAGGGGGCAGCCCAGCCTGTTCATCACCCACAGCTGCACCTCACTGCAGGGCTATGCCAGCACAGAGAGCTAAATCCCTAACTGTGCAGAGAAATATATACATAAGCACATTCCTCTGCTATTTTATAAATTGGGGCAAGATTTTTCAGGTAAGGCCTGTTTTTATCAGTTTCAAGATTTTTTTTCCAAGACTGGCAACATCAGAGCTCACTACAAGAAGGACTGTCAAGAATAAGCAGAGCGCCTGAGTTTCTTTAGTCATAATCTTTCCCTTCTGGACAATACAAAACCGCAGTTTGGGTTTTTCTTTTTCCTCTGGCAGCAACTACTGTTGTTGTTGCTTTCTCCTCTCTCCGCTAATGCTGCCACTTGAGCATGGAAAGACCCCAGGAGGGAGGTAGTCAACAGGAGAAAAGGCTTTTGGGGTGGAGATTGCCCTACACCACTTGGAGAAGGTTAATGCAAATAGCTCATTTGTGCTCTGAGGGAGGAGGAGATGCAGTGGCTGAAGGACATCTGGCATTTTGGTCACAGATACGTGAACTTTCCATCAGGATGATGTTGAGTTTGCTTTTAGTTGTTCCAGGTGTTGCTGTTCCTGGAGCACAGACCGACCACTCCTGCAGCACATTTGCTCAGCACACAGAAAGCTGAGCTTGAGCTGAATCTCCCAAAAACATCCAGAGAGACCATTTCTGTGATACACAAAAACGAATTAGATACACACTGCCCGAAGGCAGTAGAAAACAATGTGAAGCAGGAGGAGCTTTTCTGCATGAAAAACTCCCTATTCAAAGAGAAAATCCTCCTTAAAGCAATGGGAAAGTTATAACCCTTCGGATTCACAGAGCTACTCAGATCCAGGACAGTCCTGAGATGATGTTTCTCTACAGACATCTTCTGATGTGTAGCGCTGACAAAACCCTTGGACTTGACCATCGCTTTATTCCTGGTGACAGGTAACAGGACTTGTCACTACACAGCTATTTATCTTCAAACAGTTACCAGGAGCCAGGACAGGAAAGCCTTGGTGCCCTTCTGGTGCCTCTCGGCTGGTGTTTGTTTCTGTCTGTGAATTAGCTCCTGTCCCACTAGAGTTACCGAGATTTTTGACATTTTCCTTCACTGGGACCAGGATTTCAGTCAAAGCGCATGCAGAACACACTAGGTTTAAGGATATAGGAAAAAAACTGCTGGATAGATGTCCCAAGATCCATTTCCTGGTAGTAAGGGAGTGCTCTAGTCCTTGGTTTGCAACTCTAGCTGGAATTATTGAGCACTGTGGTAGACCGTGTGCCATTTCCTGCCATGCAACCTTAGGTTTCCCTCTTTCTCCTGTGCCCTCTTCACAGGCTTTGTGTGGTGAGAAGACCACAAGTCACACTCTGCTGGTACAGTCTTCAGATAGACCACACTCACAGCAGTGCTCGTCCAAAGACGCCTCGAGCCCCTGCTAGAACTCAGGTGCGGTGCACGCAGAGCAGTGACACTTTGCATGCATGGATATGGGCAAAGCGCTGGTCCACTCTTCCCAAATCTCCCAGGCTGTACCCTAAAAGCAGTTAGCAGGTTAGTGGCAGCAGGAGCACAGCTGGAGCCCTCCGCAAAGCTCTCGTGTCACAGCCCAGAGCACATCACTAGCTAAATCAACAGGAAGTTCACTCTCAATCACCCATCATTTCTTGTCTGCATCAGCTTCTCCGTCGCGCCGCTCAGCTTCCTTCCAGCAGTTCATTCTGCAAACTGTGGCGCAGCATCAACTCAGATACTTTGCCTGAAGTTTAACTGGAACCTGGGGGCACCTCCACAGCCATCCAGGTCCGCGGCGACGCTTGCAGCGCTCCCCCAGCTTCACAGGGTCAGGCAAGGAATAGCAGATGCTCAACATTTCCTGCATTTCTTATCTGCTGCTTTCTGTTTTCCCTGCAGTCTGCGCTTGTCGTAGTGGTTTATTACTGCAACCCATGCTATCCTGCTTGCACAGTTTTGGGCCGTTGCTCCATGCCTTCCCAGCTTGGTGCCCTGGCAGGTCTTGTCTGTGTACAAGAGCTGCCACACGAGCATCGTGTGTCCCCATGAAGCCCCGCGTCAAACTCAGCCCTGGTTTCAGCTGAGACTTTTGAGCGTTCCAAAATGGGAAGTTTGAAATGGAACAAGAATCTCTGCATGACACATCTGCTGGGGCCACCAGGAAAGGTGGACTGGCTGCACCAGGCATCTGTCTCCCATTGCAATCAGGCCATTTCAAAATGCGTCTTTATTTCTGAAGTGCTAGTTTTACCATTAACTTCAGTGGGGACAGCTGTGCCAGGGAAGCAGACGAGGCCGTCCCCATCCCATCCTTTCTGTTCTAATTTTACGGCACACACACCAATATGAACGCGTCGTCCCGGCCGAGCTCTGCTCGCTGGCCCGGCGCCAAGCCCTCCGCGCGCCTCCTGCTCGGCACTCGCGTCTCCCGAGGATGGAGGGATGCGGTCCAGACCTCTCAGCAACATTAAGTCTCATTCAGTTCACTCTGCTGGGGGACAAGTTACTGCTGTTTGTGAGCCTGCTGTCTATAATATGCCATCCAGTGGCGAGTGTATGGGGAGTGTATGGGGAAGTGTTCTGGGCGCCTGAAGGAAAAAAGGAAATTGCTACGAAACTTACCTGGAAGACTCTGGGGTACGGCGCTGTTTGGGAAGGGGGGTTAGCACTGCCAGCATCTCCTCTGTATGATTTTACACAGTATCTATACTTACATGCAATGGCTGAATCTCTAATTACACATGTAAGGCATGAAAGAGAAATTAGTTTTGTCCGAACTCATTTTTCTTTCCAGAACTGGTTGAAAATAACCAAAAGGGGTAGGAACTTTCTTTTATCACAGTGTAGGAAGGTGTCACCCTATCCCCCACTAAATTGCAGAGATACAGTTAACAATAATTTGCATTTGTATCATTATCTATCACACCGCCCTCAGCATGGCATTTATTTTAATATGTATTTCATTAAAGCGTTAGGATATCGGTAAGAGTGCTGAGTAGAGCCTGGAGACTGAATGTCCCTTTTGCCTCTCTGGCCCGGTCTTCTCTAAAAAAAATCCACCCTGCACCAAGGACATGTTATTAGGGAAATCCTTAATTAAATCCAACTATTACCAACTTCTAAAGAATGTTGTGTAAAGCTTCAAGAGGATTAGGGAGGGGGAATCCCTTCTCCTTTTGTTTTTTAATATTGAGAAGAGCAGTTCTGAAACCAGCAGTTCCATGCAGTTAGCAGTGAGCAAAATGCACACTCGTTCCTTTATAAAAGCATATGCCTTTATAAAGTCCCCCCGTCCCGGTGCCCTTCGCAGGCTTCCCCTGTGTCGCCACCCTGTACTGCACCTCCCCGCTCCATCCTGTGTGCTCAGCAGCAGAGGCAGCTCAGGCGGCGGCAGCACGACGCTAAATTGAATTTGTGTCTTGTAATGTAAATGCACCCAGAGGTTGAGGCAACAGGCGCATGTTTTTATAAATCAAATTTTACATACAGTATCATTTTTTTCTTCCCCAGACACTCTCAGAGTGCAGGAAAAGCAGTATTTTACAAGCAGCACTTGAGGTGAGTTTAACTGTCTCTGTGGAAAAATGTCACCATAAATTTGTCACTGAACCAGGCTGACATTTAAGGTGGCTAGTGTGACAAAACATTTTGCACCGAGGGAGCTGCCTTTCTGCGTTTTATCAAGAGCAGAAAAGCATTCCCCTTCAGTCGTAGTAAACACGCACAGCCTAACCTGTAATTTAGCCCGTTCTCCAGCAGCTAGCTTTTCAAAGGCAGCTCTCAGAAACTCACAGGAGATATTACTAGCATGACCCTCGTGCAAAACAAAATCCTAGGGCCACCCCAGCACGCAGGGAAAATACATGTGCTCAGGAGCTAAGGGCAGGTCTCTTAGGGGAAAAACGGGGTATGAGCTGATGGTGCTGCCACTGTGGGATAACGACTCCACTTTATTCCTGCGAGCGCTATAGCACTTCTTTCTCATTTCTGAGGATGACATAAGAGCACTTTCCTGTGAAAATCAGAAAATCCCTGCTGAAAAAACGGCCAGTCTTATAAATATTTACTAGAACTGGGTATTCCCGCTGGTGTCAGTGGCGGGGGCTCTGTAGCCAGGCCAGTGGGTTTAGACTTGGGAGATCTGCCTGTGGCTGCAGCCTCCGCCACAAGAGCCCCGGTCCTGACACCGAGTGATGGGCACTTGCCCAGGGGCGAAGTCACCCCATGGAGAACCCCGTCCCCAGCTCCCGCAGGCCCCCTTTCCTACTGGCAACTTGGGCTAACCACGGTGCTTCACAACAGGAGCACATTTTAAAGCTTATCAAGTAAAATGTTTCAAGCACTTTGAGATTCTAGCATGGAAGGGCCAGAACAGGGCTAATATTTTCGAGCTTGCATAGCCAAAGAGTAGTAAACTAATTACCCTCTTCTTCAGGAAAGATCCTGGCTGCATTAAGTCTGGCCAAGGTAAACACACTTCCCTGCTCCTGCTGCTAAACTCTCTTGCCGTAAGTGTTGAGTGTAACATTTGACCTGTTTCCCTTGAATCTTCCTAGATTACGGTCAAGACACTTTGCACTTCAAAAGTTCAGGGGCTGTATGATGTTTTCAGGAACAGGAGCATAGCTCAGCTTTAAAAACTTGCTGGGGGCAGTATGATGACATTAAAAAGGCTGAGTCGAGGCTTACTTTTAAAGCCAATTTTAGAGGGAGAAATCATTATACTCCATTCTATTTTTTTTCCTCCCTTTGGTTGTGAGCCTGTAAATTTATGGACTTCTTTGAGGCTGGCTCTCCGAAATGGCTTAAAGACACATATTCAGCACGGAGATGCCAGCTTTCTCACTCCACAGGTAACACAGTCATCAATGCAAAGTGAAATAGCCTTATTAGTCATGCATTTGGGCTATTATTTAAATTATTTATTTAAATTATTTACGCAGCAAAGAGGCAGGGGAATACTGGATGTGTGAGACATTCCAGCTGCCAAACCAGTCGCGAACCAAAGGGCCCAAGAACCTGCAGTAGCCGAAGGCTCAGGGTCGCTGCGCCGCTCCAGACATCACCGCCACGGCACCCTGCGGTCCCCAAGGATTAATGTCCTGCAAAAGTCTAGATCTTCTCCTCTGCACAACATGCCACCAAAGGAGTGGTGTCATTTTCCTGTCCTGTCTCACTCAATTAAGTTAACACATACCCCTTAATGGGAGCAGTGCCTTTATATCCCCATTAACAGCACCAGGTCCATTTGGCAACATATAAAAAGAGCCAGTCTAACCTGCTAACTTTCCCAATCCCCACGCATGGGGCATATTGGACCACTGATTGTTTTATGTAGCAGAATTTCCCGCAAACCAGCATGAATTCCGTTTGCAGCATCTGCTCTAACTGTGCTATATGGCAGTGTAATGGCCAGAGGGAAGCGGACACTCCACCCTGCAAACACTAAAATAAATAAACATATAGGTTGTCTCTGTGAATTAATTACTTCTGCAAATAACTTTCTGGAAGATCAGGCTGAATTTGATAGTGAAAATCTGACACAAAATCCATAGAAATCAAAAGAGGGAAAGGAAAAAGAAAAAAAAAGAAAAAGGAAAAAAGAGGAAAAAAGGAAAAAGAAAAAAGGGAAAATTAAAAACAAAAGAAAGAAAAGGAAAAAAAAAAGGGGGAGGAAAAGGGAAAAGGAAAAAAGAAAAGATAAAAAATAGAAAAAGAAAAGAAAAAATGAAAAAGAAAGAAAAGGGAAAAAGAAAAAATGAAAAAGAAAAGAAGAGGAAAAAGGAAAAGAGGAAAAAAGACAAAATGAAAATGAAAAAAAGGTAAATAATAACAGGAAAAAAAAAAGAGGAAAAAAAAATCCCCTACTCTGAACTCGGGACTCCAATCCTGGCTCACTGAAGGCGGGTGACGTTGGCTCTGGCACCTCCTAGGCAGCCTTTGGCCATCGCTGCCCTCCGCTTGTCCGCAAAGAGGAGCTGCAGCGGCCGCGCGGCCGGCAGGCTCCGCACGGCTGTGAGGTGAGTTTCCAAAAAACCCAAGGGCTTCTACTGAACCGGCACCAAAAACAGAGAGAAAAATAAATAAAAAGGGCTTCTTTTGAAGACAGCAAGTTTCTCTCAAGGGAGAAGCGCCGCGGTGTCCCAAGGGGAGGCTCGTCCCGCTCCCCCGGCCCGCGGGGAGGTCACGCGCGGGGCCGCTGGCATCACGGCGCGTCGCCATGGCGACGCGGGGCTGCCGCCGTCATCCCGCAGCAGATGGGCTGTGAGGGAGGAAGCCCTCATTTAAATTTTAAAAATTGCCTGAGCAATTAGCAATGGGCAGGAAATTTTTTTAAGATATTAAAAAGAAAAAGAAAAAAGGAAAAAGAAAGAAAAAAAGAGAAAAAAAAGGCAATAAAATAAATATCCCGCAAGCCACAGCCTCAGCAAAGGTTACCACTGGGGCAGCTGTTTTCACAGGCTGCCCCACCAGATCTCTTGCTATTTGGCCCACATAAGGATGAGCAACGCGTAGGCCTGCGCTCAATAGGGAATCTTCCTCCCACCTGGTTATCCCCAGGTTTTAAAGGATCTTGCATGGATGTGAGCTCACTCTCTGCAGGCCAAAACGTTGGGCTGCTCCTGGCACTTGAGGTTGTAGATCCGTGATGCTGACTCAGCACGTGGCCCTGTAGGATGCAGGGCGCACAAGTTAAACTGAGAAAGGCAGCAAATCTACCTGCAACCTTCACCTCCTCCCCATTAAAAATATGTATGTACAGATCAGCACAACAGTTTATCGTCTCTCACCGAGGAATGATTTTACAGGGCAGCTTGCAACTTTAGCTGAAGTATTTATGGAGCAGATGCCGCTTAAATCTACAAAAAATGCTCAGAGGAACCAAGAGGGCACTGGATTTAGTTTTCCCAGGAAATCGTGCACAGGTGTAACGTGCTTTGCCATCACTGTGGCTTCTGTTGCAGCATTGACCAAAAAGAAGGCCTTGCACACACAAAAAAATGCAGCCTTTTCACATCTTCTGCACGAGCAGTTTCCATTTTGCCACATGGTCCTGTATCATTTTAATTTTAGGCTTGCACAACCGAGCTGCATCCTGAGAACTAGCAGGAATTCTGACATTATATCCACCATGGATATGTTGGCGGGAGAAGATACGATTTACCAAGGAATTAAGGCTTTCGTGATTGCAAACTCTAGCCATAAACTCAGTTCTCCCATCCCTCAATTTCAGTTAATATTGACAGAGTGGTGGGAGCTGGAGGTTTTATCTTACTACAAGTTTCCTAGCAAGTTCAGTCTGCATAGAAAAGCCACAGGAATTGTCCGTCCTGGAAAGGTAAAGGCTGCAGTCACTTATTGCGGCCTCCCATCTGCACAGGAATAGCTGGGAGCCGGTTACGGCACCTGCTTCCCATCGTCTCCCTAGTTTTCATCCTCCTCCCTGGCCTCTTCCAGGAGGCTGGAAGAGAGGCATTGGATGAAGAAGTCACAGGGATGTGAAAAAGGGATGGAGGTTACCGTGGTGTGAGAAAAAGGTACTTCCAGTGCCAGTATTAAAGGAGACTTTAAGCAGAGGAGAAAACTGATGACCAAGTTAAACAGTATCATGAAACAGCTCTGTACACTGCATCCTACACTCGGATGCGGGAAAGTGCAAAATCACACATGTCTGGCAATTACGGGGTTTATCCATGTCATCTCAGCAGGTTTTCCGGTTTATTCCAGATTGAATAACCTGTGCTCAGAAAAGTTGCTTTTAAATTTGTTCATTTACCACAGTAGTAACAACTGTTGCGTTTCCTCCTATCCAGAGTGGACCCCGGGCCATTTTTAAGGACCTTCTGAGTTCCTAATTCAGGGCACATCAGCCAGGATTTGTGGAAAGCGTCTCCCCAGGTGCCTTATTTAGCACAGGGATCCCTCCGACCTCAGGTTAGATCTGTCTTTGCAACACCCCAGGCACCAAAGTCAGCCCAAAGCACCGGGCCCGGCTCCCACTGGCATTTCTGTTTTGCACTTGAAAGGCAGCATTAACCAGAGTGTCAGCCCAAGGAGGCAGAGGTCCTTTTGCATTTTGCAATGCAAAGGAAGTTAAAGAGGCCTTCAAGTAAGTGTTAATTAGGACAACTATGAGCCGATGATTCCCCCCACACCCCCCACCGCTTGCTTTCCCATTGATCTGCACTTTTAAGAATATTTGTGCATTAATGAACATACTGGTCATATTAAAACAATTTGGCTTTTGCTTTCATTTCCCAAACCAGAGGCGGGAAAGTAATTTCAGATAGCAAAAACAGAAAGAATTTATCCGGGAAATTCCCCCCCTCCCTATCCAAAATAGCTTCTATCTTTCCAGTCACCCTAAATTCAGTAACACTTCCAGGGTTAACATCTAGTGAAGAGTTAAAATATACTCAGCAGCATTTCTAAGAAGCACTCCCGTCAAGAAAAACCCTCCGGGAAAGGAAATGGGAGCTCAGCGAACACTGGAAAGCTCTCGCGGTCCCTTCTGCGCGCTGGATGCGCGCGGGGAGGTTGCGGATGCTCCTTCTCTCCTCTCAGCTCCAGCCTGGGGAGCAGAGAAGTGAACGGCAGAGTGGCAGATGCTACTCTGCTACCAAATGCTTGCAGAGACTGTACTCAAGCAGGCAGTCAATAAATAAATAAATAAATAAATAAATAAATAAATAAAACACGCCTACGCAGATTAGGGTATCCCTGAAAATAAGTCTCCTGACACCGCTTTGACATATTTACTCTCTCCGTGCAGAAACTCGGTGCGTCTCCTCCGACACTCACCAAGCCCCAGCACTAGACCAGGCAGGGAAATTCAATGTCCCGCAACGCCGGGACCCGGGGCAGCGAGAGCGGAGCTAAGCGGAGCCTCAAAGTCTTCGGAGGCTCAAGGTTACAATCAAAGTATTAATTTAATATGATCTAATCAAAGGTGCCTCCTCGCAGGGAAAATACCCCCGGAGTCAGAATGATGTTATGCCTCTCACAGAAGTCCTCTCAGCCTGAACTTGTCGGAAGATCTGCTCTCACGGAGTAAGATGCAATCGCTAAATTATTTCTTGCGATTAATTCATCGCGGTAAATAGGAACTAGCGCTGCTCCTGCCTGTCCTGCACAGCTGAGGTGGCAAAAGGCAGAGAGAGGCGGGTGCTTAACGGCAGACGGGGCGGGAGGCGGGCAGCCCCGTCCCGCCGCGGCGGAGCCACCGGGCGCCGCCAAGAGCCCCCCTGGTCCCGTCCCGTCGCTACGGGGCGGGGGGGCAGCCCCTATCACCGGGTCCAGCCCCCACGCCGAGGGTGCGAGCGCGGGAGCCCCGTCCCCGCCGCCACCCGCGGCGGAGCGGAGCGGAGCGGAGGGGAGCGGGGGTGGCAGCTCCGCGGCGGCCCCGGCTCCGGCGCGGCGCAGGGCGGAGCGGCAGCGCGCGGCTTGCCGCCCCCACCCCGGACCGCTATGGGACAGCGGGGCGCTCCGCGGCGCCGCGGGACGGGACGAGCCGGAACCGGCGACGGAACCGGCGACGGCGCCGGGGGGCGGCGCGAGCCCCGCGCGCAACTTCGCGCGGCGCGCAGGGACCCCGCCGGCCGCGCCGCCGGTGGTACCGTATGCAAATACGCACGCTGACGTCAGAGATCATGTGGGTTTTGGCGTAGATCCCCGCCGATCGAGGGCTTTTTTTTTTTCCTTTTTTTTTTTTTCTTTTTTTTTTTTTTTTTCTTTTTTTTTTCCTGTCGGAGGGGCCGCGGGCGGAGCGAGCGCGGAGCCCCGCGCGCCGCGGCCGGGACAGCGGGGGCCGCCGCCGCGCTGGGCGCAGGTAGGAAACTTCCCTCCCTCCGCCCCCCGGCGCGGAGCCCCGCGCACAGGCACTTGCAGCGCGCCCGCCCCGGCCGCTCGCTCCAACTTTTCTCCTTTATATATATACATACTAAAAAAAAAAAAAAAAAAAGCCGCTTCATTCCCGGGACTCCAGCGGAGAGAGGCGATGGGATCGCGGAACAGGGGGGCGGGAGCCGGCAAGGGTGTTTAGGTGGGTGTTTTATTATTATTATTTTTTATCACATCCTCCCGTGTCGTCCCCCCTCGTCCTTCTGGCCGCTCCCCATCGCGCCGCGGCTGCAAGTTTGGGGAAAGGGGGAAAGAGAGGAGGAGGAGGAAGGGGGGGGGGAGGAAAAAACATGTCTACGTTTGTCTATGTCGACATCAGCAACACAAAATATGGCGTCCGCTTTCGACAGGGCGTTACGTAGAGGCGAGCAGGCGATTTTGTCAGTGCGAGCTTTAAAAAGGAGCCGCTCGGTTCAAGGTGTGTGGGGGGAAAAAAGAGCCCGCAAATGGGGGTGCTGCGGGGCAGGGGGTCCCCGCGCCGCTGCCCCGCGCGCGGCGGCACCGCTCGACCCGCGGAGTTGGCAGAGATTTCTTCCTTTTTTTAATGTCCGTTTTTTATTATTATTACTGTTATTATTTTCTTTTTTTTTTCTCCTTTCGCTGCCGGTTCGGGTTGTTGGTCGGGTCTCCCGACGAGCATCCCCCGGTGCTGCCCCCTCCCCACCGCGCAAGCGGGAGCTGCGGGGAAACTTGGCTGTTGCATCCACTTTGGAGAAGAAGAGCCTGGGGGCAGTGACTTCCCCTTTTGTTTCAGCGTTTTTTTTTCTTTTTCTTTTTCTTTTTTTTTTTTCTTTTTCTGGGTGCCTCTTCTGTTCCCCTCTGGGATGGGGCATACAGAAAAAGCCGCCCATCTTCTCCCGCTCTGTGCTAGGACTAAACCTGAGTTCCCTGGAAGCGCCCTGGGGCTGGTCCTGTGCTGAACCCTTGAACTCCGCCGAGTTGGCAGAGAGCCCCCGTCTCGCCCTCCCTGCGTCTCCCGGGCTTCCTCCCAGCTCCCAACCCCGTCAGGTTGGCTGCACCTCTGAAACACTTGGAGGTTGGAAGAGACCTGTGCACAGCAGAGACCCAGCAGAAGTTTTGAGTCAGAGAACAGAGTGGAAGAGGGAAAAGGCAGAGGAGGCTCGGGAACCACTCCTGGTGGTCACAGGAGTGCCGAGTTTCAGTGTCTCGTGCCGGCCATATCCCAAGGCAGCAGTGACCCCAAGCAGCAGGTGATGCTGGAGAAGTGCAATATCTCCTAAAGTGCCATCCTCTTGCCAAAGTGCTGCAATGCTCTTAACTGCTAGAACACACAACTCATTTCTGCTGTTTGGCTTTTTTTCATCCCACCTGGATTCAGAGGTGCAGATGTCAACATCCCTCCCTACTCACGTGAAGTTATTCTATTTCAGGGATAACTTCAACAAAACACTTCATGAACCAAGGCTGAAATCTAGAATGACAAATGCCTCAGCTTAGCGATTTTTAAAGAAATGACAGCTCATCATCGCTGTCGACTATCTTGTCGTCGGGTTTATCTACAAATAATCCACAGCTTGTTGGCTAATAAATTGTGTCTTTCTAAAAAACCCCACGGGTTAAACTTCAGGATCTGGTGGCCCTTGCTGGGGCCAGGAAAGCTTTGTAGGTCTGGATGTGAGTAGCTAAGGTCCAAAGCAAACATCTCTGGTAGGAGCATCCCATGGTATAGCTGTGCTGGGAAGTTTAGTGGCCTGGCAGAGGAGCCGGGTTGTTGTTTAGGCTGTGTCCGCCACAGGAGCACTTTGCCAGGTATGATAGACTCGTGGCCCGGTGAAGCCTTTCTGATGTAGATGTAGCTTCAGTCTTGGGTATGGACTCAGCAACCCTTTGAAACACAGAATTGCAAATCGATCTCCTGGTCAGTGAGTGCACTGACCAGCAAACAGGAAGAATGTAAATGCTAAAAGGTCGCTGCGTTTTTCAAGGTGTTGGCCATTCCGTATTTATCGTGGAAGCCTTGTGTGTGTTCATCCCACCACAGCCTTGTGTGTGCGTAGAAACAAATGGTTCCTGATCTGCACTCTCATCTTGTATCTGTGTCAGACTTGGTCTGAGAAGTCACTTAGAGATGTGCTTAGTGCCAAGGTGTGAGCCCAAAATCGCTGTGATTTCTCACCTTTCTAGAGTGATGTCTTCCCTGCCCAGGGGCTCCTGCCAGAGCTTGATCTTGCAATAACTGACCTACAGTGTCTATAAAATCAGGAATTCATTGTGTGAGACATCCCACATTGGCAGTGTTTGAATCTTTCTGGGAAGGGAATGCTGTTACATTTTTAATAAAAGTCAGGAGGTGGGAAACTCGAACATAGCAAAAGTACTTGCTTCCTTTTGCATATACAAACCAGTGTAAAGCCATTGCAGGCTGGAATATAGAGCATGGCAGGTTTTGCTCATCTCTCTCCATGCAAGAGGAGAATTTTAATGCCAGGCCTGACATCATGGTATTTGCTTGTACGACATCTTCAGTTTTTACTCCTTTCATAGGCTATTCCTCAGAGGTACCTTTTGGACTGTCTTCTAGCTAGGATCTTTTGACCCACATCTCAATTATTTTCCCATGTGTCCACTTAAGGCATGGAAACATCTACCAAAATTAAATAAAAACAGCATGCTGATTATAATTCATTTAGGAATGAGCAGTGTGACATCTGAATTCCCTAAGATTTCTAGCATGGCTGTGATCGTGCAGCAAAACTGCATTTACTTTGTATGTAATGTAATTTTAGTGTAAATTTTGGTTTTGATTTTTCTGTCAAACATAAGCATGGTCTTGCAAATATGTGTTTTTTTTTTGTCTAAAACGCAAAGTTATAACATGCATAGCTGCATGGTGGTATCTATGGTATCTAAAGGAAGTAATGAACAAAATTAAGCATTAAAATACAAAGACATCAGCAAATTCAGTTCAGGTAGCTCCTGTTCTGTCAAGGTGTGTTTGCATGTGTCATGTCAGCTGGAACTAATGTTTGTTTTGACAGTATATTTTATCAACCTTTCAAAAATGCCTAGGTGTGAAGTTTATTAGTTGTTATTTTGTGGATAAGTCACAGGGCAGCAGTAAGTTTGGGCTTATTATGTAAAAGCTGACAGAACTGCTGATCTCCAGAATGTTACAAACACTTTTAATATGGGACAACATTTGATTGTTTGATTTAGAGGTGGCAAAATGTGAATTAAGTGAAAAGAGTCCTCAAAACGTTGAGAGAGGTCCATGCCAGCACTGCCATCTCGGGACGCTTCAAAAATCACAAATACAGCTGTCATTCCCCCCAGATGACATGGCTTTTCAAATCACAGATTGCTTTTTTATTTGTTCTTTTCACTCTTTTTTTTTTTAAAGAAGGCATTTGGGTACTTTTAGCAACCACAGTGGTTTGCAAGCTTTCCTCTGCAGCTGGGAGGCCCCCGAGGTTTCTGAGGGTGCAGGCTGAGGTTCCTCTTTGACTGCAGAAAGTACCAGGTTGAGCACAGGAGCCCATGAGGACTCCTCCACCACACTATGTGAGGTGACGTTTGGGACTGGAGGAGCTTGGAACAAATTTGGTTGTTCTGGTGAGGGACAACAATGTGGTTGAGCAGAGGAAGCTGGAGCATCAGTAGATATGAACAAGAGGGGACATCTAAAAAGTGCGGGGACCCCTCCTGGCAGTTCACAGTGTGTTTTTTGAGGTCAAATCCACATCAAAGTGAGACAAAGTTTTCTTCTGAGTGCATGGAAGAGCTGTCGTGTACCGAAGCTTTGTGGTGCTGCCCCAGGACAGGCCACACCGTCTGCAGTGACCGGTTTGGTGATGGTGCTGGCTTGGGAGAGGGCAGCTTTTGCCCCCTGGAGGTGACAGGAGACTGGAGGAAGGATCGGGAAGAGAAGGGGAAAGGGAGGTGGTCTGTGAGGCCCAGGAACGGCTCAGCAGAGAGGGGCTTTGACAGCCTTTTACCAGTAAGGCCCTGTGGACGTCAGATGTGCTTGGACGTGAAAACGGCGCTGGTGTGGAGAGAGAAACGTCGCTCTGGCAACGTGTCTTCCGAGCCAGTTCTTATCTTCTCCAGTTTGCGAATCGAGGTTCAGAGTAATGTGCAGAGCTCAGCCACCAGCAGTCCGTAGAGCGTGGGTTGAAGAGCACCCGTGGGCAGTGCCAAGCAGCCTGTGGCCCGTGTTCGCCTTCGGGCTCACTTGCCGTCTGTGTTGCTCACGAGCCCAGGGCCGAGGGAGGACCTTGGGAGGAGTCCACACAGCCACCCAGGTGGGCACAGCCAGGGCTCGCTCCTGGGGTGGCCTTGCAGGTGGTGCCTTCATCGTCCCTTCACTGCAGGCAAAGAAATGTGCTGAGGTGATGGCTTCGCTACGTGTGGGCTTTGTCAGCGCGACTACGTCAGAGGCAAATGCTGCCCCGGGGTGATACAACCGCGTGGTGAACACCCAGACGTGACGCGCGCTGTTCCTGCGCAGAGCTGTCTGCTGCCATATGCTTTTCAGCTCTTGATGTCTGCACATCAACACTGCTCCCCAGGAGACCCTTTTTAATGCTTCGCTTAAGCACAGCTCGGTGGCATCCATGCAGGAGGAGGTGTCGGAGGCATAAGGATCCACGGTACACACGGATATAGTGAATCCTGGCCAAATGCAGGTGGCTCTATAGGTTTCTCAGCGTTGCTTCAAGACTGGTTTTAACTGATCCACACGTGGTTTGGTTCACTTGGGACTTAGCCCTGAAGTTCATCGTCCACAGCAGGAAAATTGGCTTTAGTAGCAAAGCTGAAAAAATGAAATAACTTCTTTAGTGCTGCTCCACTGCCTGTCCCCTTGCAGTGGGACTGCCCTGAAGCAGTTTGGGTTGTAAAGAACCCTCTGCTCCTTCCTTAAGAAAGACTTTTTTAAAAACCCTCCCAGCCTTGCAGTGATGTGATCCCTGCGGGCAGCAACGGTGAGGGCCGCTCCGTGTGAGCTGCTTAGAGGGGCTCGGTGGAAACTTCTCGCGCTGCCTTCCTTGTCTAAGTCTGCATGGCAGCGGCCCGCAGTGCTAGCTTTCCTTTCCAATTTTCCTCCTGCTCTTCCTGTGCTGATCCTATTCCCCCCTTCAATTCTAAGTACTTTTAAAATTCATGTACTCGGATTACCTGTAGATTTTGGCCATTCTTCTTTCATTGATGTTAATTGTCTCTTGTTGCACAGTTTTTGAGGGAAAGCCAAGGCTGTGTGTTTGCCTCAGTGGAGCTCTAAACATTGAAACACCCGGAGAGTGCTTTTCTTGCCTGTTTTTGAGACAGTGGCCGTGCCCGAGGAAGCTTCACATTCAGGATTATTAAACTCTCCCGTTCAGTCTGGTGAGCAGAGGAAGAAGTCAGTGACCCAGTATGCATCTCTGTATGGCCATAGCCATGTGGAAAAATGTGATTCCTTCTCATTTAAACATACACATATATATATGTATATGTATACGTATACGTATATATTTCTTTTTCTCAACAGCACCCAAGAGAAGCAGAAGAGGTGCTAGAGGCACCCTCAGAGGAGTTTAATACAATACCAATCATTCTCCAGAAATCTGTGGCCCTTTTCCTTGCTTTTGATGCACATGTTCCCTTTTCTCACTCTCCAAGCTTGGCAGATTTTCTTTTTTATCTCTGAACCTACATTTGGTGCTTATTAGTTTCAGTTACTTAATGTTACACTTCACTCAGATGGCAGAAGTGGGAAAATATTCGCTCTTCCTTTTTAATCTCACTTGCAAGAAAACACAGGATTAAGAAGTTGGAAGCAGGAAGTTTTCTGGCTTTCAAAGGCTGCAGGGAGCTAGGTCCTGGGAAGCGATGCAGGGAAGCGGTCCTGAGGGTTCAGCAGCGCTTGCTCCTGGGTAGCTGGTGGGCAGGAGGCATGGTAGAGGGAAGTCCTGATGCTTCTGGCCTGGAGAGTTGTTGACGAGATTCTTTTCCCACTCTGCTCTCTGCCTCCTTCCTCTAAAGCAAATATGTTTTTTTTTTTTTTTTTTCCTCCATCATCCTCTTCAGCATGAAATTGTCAGGCTCTGCAGGGAATTCTGCCTCATCTTTTGTCTCTCCGAGCCTGATTTATTTAAATGATATGCTCAGAGCATGCTGCTCCAGCAGCCGTCGGTGCTAATCGTCTTCCAGGCTTTGTTTGAGTTTCCTTGATGGGAAGATCGGGGTTGCACAGCGGATCGTGGTCTCTCAAAGTGAATAACCATGTCGCGTTTTTGCCAACCGATTTCCCTTCCCTGTCTGTGGGCAGCAAGGCCTGAAGATTTGGGTCCGTAGCTACTGGTCCATCAGCGGGGTTTGGAGGGAACTGCTTTCTTCTGGTGTTGTCTAGAAAGATGAGTCTGTCCATCAATGTAGGGAGTCACAAGTGCTGTGTTCACACACTTCCCTTCTTTGTGAAAACACTTCTTGTCTGCAGCTGTGTGGAGTTTGCTCCTTCTGAAAAGTGTGTATTTGCACAAGGAACCAGCACGCAGCAGTGGACTCCTGAATTCACACTTGAACTTACTGTCTGCATTGATTTCCATAGACAGGGTTGGGATATGACCATTTGTTTCTGGCTGCTACCTCAGACTTGAAGAATCCTTTCCCATGTGCCTCTATACTGACACCAGCAGTGTCTTGTGATTGGCATTGCTCTTGTAGGACTGCTCAGACCGGCTCACATCCTCATCTAATGTGCTTTTATTATTATTATTTTTAATCAGCCTACATTTTTGCTGCAGAGATGATAGTTTTATTTCCTCCCTGTAGCTCTCCTCCTATTCTTCCTACCAAATCTCCGGATGGGGCCTGCTACCCTGTGCTGCAACGTTCCTGTCACATTTACTTTGTTTTATGCATCTGGGCATTGCAATAGCTTCCTCCTGGAAGACCTCCCATTCCAGATTCCTGGCACAGACCACTCTTGGAGACTGCTCTTCCGCTCAGATTCATTCCTGTTGGTCAGCGCTGTGGAGAAAAAGGACTATCATTTGCCATGGTTCATTATTGGTCTTTTACAACATGCAGATCCTCATCCTGCATCGCTCGCTTTTTGCTGCGGCCAGTTGGCTTGGTTTGGGTCATGACTTGATTAATTTTTGGCTAGCCCTAGAAGGTCCCTGTCCATTTGCTGGATTTGAAAAAGAGTTAAAAGTAAAAGTACCCACAGAGTTGAAAAGAGCAAGCTTAATAGACATATAGTACTTCAACTTTCACAATGTAGCTAGCAGAGGAAGAAAAAAAGTTATTACATTTCTTTTTCCTTTTTTAAAATAAAACAGTGAGACAACTAACATGGGAAGCTGATTAAGAAACATTTGAAATTGGATGATATTTTAGACTTTAAACTGTTTTTGGCTTGTCTGTGGTTTTAAACATATTCATTCTCAAAATATGTAAAATATATGGTATTAGGAGAAGAATAGCCCAATGCACATCTGAGTTTGGCAGGATTCTTTCATATGTGAAATTTCATCATTAATGAGATTTAAACAGTTCAAGCTATTCAAGTCTTTAAATCAAGCATTATAATGACTTTAAGATGCTCCACACTTACAAAAGGGTGTTACGTGCCATGATTTAAGAGGAAACACTATTCATTTACTGCTAATTACATATTTTACTATTAAATCCATATAGCATTTTTTTCAAAGTATGTTTGTTGAATGATTGCTTTAAATCAAACTACAAAAACTCTTGTTTTACAAGTCTTAATACAATGAGGATCTATTGAGGCCACCTTTGATCTTCGTTGAAATGACATGGGCAGGATCTTTGAAGGAAGGCAAAATCAAGGACCAGTTTTGTTAAAAACAAGAAAAGGATCTTCCCAAAAGCTGTTTGTTGGGATGCACATATATTTTAGGTGAACATGGTGTGCTGAGAAAAGAAAGTCCCTTTTGTCTCTGCAGTAAGCACATGCAGATAGAAGAGGGAAATCCTAATTAATTAGTTAACAAAGGGTCAGATGCTGCAGGTGTCTTTGGCTCCAGAGTTATTCAGCAGCACTGTGTTGGAGGGTAGAATTACAACTATAACTTTGAAGTTAAGCTTTCCTTCTTCAATTCTTCCCAATGATTTTAAGGCTCCCGACCACTGATTTAGAGCATTGCAGGTGAAGTACAAGCTTTTGCACTTTGTCATAATGACACTTGTATAAAAGCAAGATAACGCAGTTTACTTCCACAAACCATTCATGGCTCTTCTGAGAGCTGATGCGCTACAAATTCTTGATTTTTTTTGGTAGACCTCTTCTTGTTACGTAGGAAAAACTTCATCTCTGTGACAGTCCAGGTCTGATCTGAGCAGAAATCCAGAAGACTGATCATTTCTGGGAGCAGCAGAACTGATGTAGCCTTTCTTGCAGTGGATTTGAAGCTTCAGTTTGCATCCTGTGTGGGGCTGGAGGCGGGTCAGAATAACTCTACATCCTGTCCCCATAATGCTACCGTGGATCAGGATCTCTCCTCCACAACCTCTCAGTTTGGTTTACCTGAAACTGGTAGGAAGATGATGTCTCCAAGACCTTGACCTCCGACAAATGTGATGGACTGGCTGGCTCTGGAGTTTAAAAAAAAAAAAAAAAAAAAAACAAGTAGCACTGGGATTGATAGAACCTTCCACAATTTTACACAGTTCTTGCTGTTGCCCCCTTTCATTTTGCTGTCTTGGCTGGAAGTCTAGGTCTGTTGGCAGCAGGGTGGCCATCGAGGCAGCAGGTGCTCGGGCAAAGCTCCTCGTACGTGGAGTTACCAACCAGTGAGGGCTGAGGGAGGCCCCGAGCTGGACTCAGAGGTCTGCAAAGATCAAGCAAAACTGCCTTCCCACCAGAGGCACCTCTGCACGCAAGGTTGGAATCAGAAGTGGTAGGAGCTGTTCTTTGAAATTGTCTGCCTAAGCGTATTGTGAATTTGGCTTTTAAAGTGTAACTTTGAATGAGAAAAAGAGCAGATTTTAAAAAGCTCCCACAGCTTTCACTGGCATTTTTACAAGTTCATGGCCACAGGGTGCACACATGTGTCCGCACACATGCATTGCCTCTTCGTACCTGCCCTGCATTTGTATCGTCTAAGTAAGAAGTAGCGCTGAGGACTTTTTGCTAAAGTGAACGTGCCCAACACACAAGGTCTGCTCAGACCTTTTTGGGCCATTTGCCTTCCTGAGGACCCCTCAGCACAGGGTGTGCAACGTAGGTGAGTGTCATCATATGAAGGTGCCTGGCTGGACAGGTTGGGTGCAATTCTGCTGGATGTCCTGCAGTCAGCCCCCTCGTTGGGCAGTGACAGAGCAGGTTTGATAAAAGGATGGAGTCATCCCTCCATGTTATCACACTGTAGTAAATGAGCAAACATTGCTTCTCGCAGCGTTCTCATCTTGCCTTTACCTCTGAGATCACCAGCAGCTGTTTCATTAACTATTAATGGCCTGCTCATTAATGCTGTAAAAGGCAAGGACCAATCTTGCAAATTTTCTGGACTCTTCCCCTGAAATATTTATGATTTGCTCACTGTGCAAAAGGGCAAGAGCACCAGTGGAGAACATGGCTCTGAGCTTCGCTGAGCAATATTAAAGAGTTCATGAATATGAAGGTGGCTGCTTCTCTTTTTGTGGCTCCCTGAGCTTGCCCTGCACGTCTCGCTGTAGGTCAAACAGTCTGTCTGCAGCAGAAGGTTTGCAGAAACATCAATGACTCAACTAGCCCCTCACTGAGCTGCTTCTTCAAGCAACTTACCTTAATATAGCAGATTCATAACCAAACTAACCTGGTCTGGTGTCCTGTCTATCTTCTCTTGTGTCCTGCCTAACTTCTCAGCGGAGTTCTGGCTACGATACGTGTGTTCTGTGCTTCTTCTAAGACTTTGACTGCAAGATGCTTTGCATGCACTGTGATGTAAATGTTATGCCTGTGGAAGTTTGTATTTTTATAGATAGGGAAACTGAGGCACAAAAGTTAAACAGTTTGTCTGAAGCCAAGCAATGGGAAGTCAGTAGAGGATGGAAATGTTTTTGCCAAAACTGTAATTTCAATTAAAGTCTGTGTAGTGTGAAAGGGAGTGGATTCAAACCAGTGGGCAGTTGAAGGTCTCTTCTGTTGCTCGAGTGAATTCTCCTACTGGGATCCAGAGCTTTGTGTCCTGCAGTGACCCAGGGTCCCTCTTTCTCCGGCCTCCACCTTTTTGTTCTGCTTGGGTCTAATGGGCTGCACAAGCCCAAGGAGACCTGCTGAACCATGGATGGGCTTCAAACTCACCTGCGGCATCCCAGGCAACACTGAGTCCCTGCGTAACGGGTCCTAGCGAATGTAGCTCCGTCACTGTTTCTTCTCTCCCTAAGTTTGAAGCCTGTTGTGATTCTTGCAGAGGCAAGGGCTGAGAAAGGCCCAGTCCCAAGGAATGTCCTTCTATCATAGGGACTTTTGTCCAGGGCAAGGGTGCTTGTCTCCTCATCCCCTCTGCTTGCACCTCAGTGATGCTCAGATACTTTTAGGTGAAGAACCAGATACTGTGTCTCTGAGCTTGAGTTATGAAACAGAACAGAAACTTTGGCAGAATTGCCAAGCCTCTGTCAGAAGCCATTGCTCCAAGCTGTTCTCTTCCCATGCAAGATAGAGCTGCCGTGAGACCACAGAAAGGAAGGAGAGTGCTGAGTAGTGCTCTTCCTAGAAAGGTGCCAGTTGTCTAAGCTTCCTCCTGCACCAAGAAGCAGCAGTGAAGCTATTTTTTCCCTCTATCCAGATTTTGGAGATAGAATCAGGTTCTTCGTGTCACTTACATGTACCAGCAATAAAGAGTCTGTCCACTAAATCCCAATTGCAATTTAGCTGGTGATACGCCAGGCAGATTAGTATCTGTATTTCCTTTTCCACAGCCATCCTCAGAGAAAACACCACTGTAAATAAATGTGGAGGCCTTTTCTTAAAAAAAAAAAAAAAAAAAAAAAAAAAAAAAAACAAGTAAAGCAGGGAGCTAGGCATACTTCAAAGACGACAGGTAAAAGTACATCAGTCTCTTAAGTGTGACTGCACTTCAGAAGCGGGGGCCGCATTGTACAAAGCTTGGTGTCCTCCATACGCACTGCTCTCTAGAGTGAAAAGGCTCCCCTGCCTTTGGGAAATGGGGACTGTTTCAGGGCTGACCAGCCTCTCATGCTCTTAGAACTTACAGATAGCTCTGGAGTGCAGCCAGGCAGCAAAACTCATCCCTATCAGGAACATTTCCTGATAGGACTCTCTCGTTGGTTTTTCTTAGAGAGTGTAAATATTTTATCCCACATCATATCAAGTTAAAAAGGAGGTTTGGTTTCTCCCTTGGAGCCATTATTTTTGATTGACAGAGATAACTTGGATGGATCCAGGACAGAGCTTCAAAGTCTTATCCTTCAGCTAATTTGTGTTTAAAGGATTCACAGCATAATTTTATACTACTAGGACAAGGTGACAAGTCTCTACTGTCATATGGTCTCCAGAAAATCCTAGCAAGAAGATGAATTCTGCCTGGCTTTGCTCTCAGAACTAGTCTCGTTTTCTCTGGGAAGGATTGCTGGGATTCTTTTGGCACAGGAATAGCATCCAGATCTTGAGCGATTCCTGTCACTCTTCATTTTTTGAAGTTGTTCGTCCAAAAGGTGGAGAATAAGTAGATGCTGAAATTGGGTTCCTGCCCTTTTGCTGGTGCAGCTCTTCCAGAGACAGCTGGAGTGGAGGCTGCAGAGCAGATTATTGGTTTTTAGTTACCCATCACTCCATTACAGTTCCATGTGTAGTTCTCAGTCTCATGGAAGGTCTCCCCTCCTAACCCCACCAAGGCCATGAAGCTTCACATAAGCTTGGAAGCCCTTTCTGTGCTCATCCCTTTGCAGGTAGGAGTCTGCCCAGCACAGGGACTGTTCCTCCTCACTGAATTTGGGATTGAATCACAGGTGTAAGATGTAGCAAAGCCTTCATTCCAGAGCTGCACTGGAAGACTAGTGTAATTCAGAATACTGAGGGTTGTGCCAAGGATGACTATGATTAAGTGCCATCGATGGAAGAAAAATATAGTGCTGATTAATATTTTCGCTAAGTAGAAACTTGACTGTATCCTACAAAATCCCTGGAGAAGGGAGGGGTTCTCTGTAGAAACATCATCTCTGGGTTCTCGGTGTCACAACTTGAACTAAAAGAAGAGCCGCCTGTGGTCAGAGAAGTTCCAGATGTGCTTGCAGTTTGAGCTGGGGGTTGCATTTCCAAGGAAAATGTGTGTCCGCGCTGTTAGGCAGATTCCCAATTTCAGCACTTCCAGGCTATGGACTGGACTGCGCTTTCGAGGACGCGACAACTCATTATTCATTCCCCTTTGGTGCCAGTGTCTTCTTGTCATGTCCTGTCAAGATAAAAATGATTGCTCAGTTTCTTGAAGAGGTTTCTAAAGTTTAGCCTGTAAATTCGTGTTTTGGCATCTAAGCGAGCAGTGGGATACAAGTAGTTCATTGCAGGTATAGGGATTTTTTGATAAAACCAGCTGTGCACTAGCTATATCTGAGATTGCCCTGCGTCCCTGGGGAGGTACCCAGGTTTTGAAGCATCCACTTCAATTTTTGTGGACTGTAGACACGCATTTAGATTGGTAGCTACTCGGTCCAGCAGTCAGTTTGGTGGATGATAAAATCTGACAGTCTTTAAGGTAGTTGAGGAAAACATTACACAGACCTAGATTAAAAGGAAGAAAGGGCAAAATCACTCTCAGCTACACAGCAGTTGGACAGAAATTGAGAAAACGAATCCCCTGGTTAAATGAGATGGGCCCAGGTTAAGGCTGTGATGAAGCTTTTGGGCTAGACGTGGCCTTTTCAGAATATTTTCGTGATTCTTTACAATTTGCTGTTTCTGATTTTTCCCCACTGATACTGCTTGCTTCTCGTGCTTGTTGTGGCTTAAGGAATGCCAAGGCGCCTTGTTACTCCCATGCTGTGTAGCCCGATACTTCTGCTCTAACCTAATGTGACAGGGCCAGAGTGGTCAATGCTGCAGGGCAGCGCGCATGTCGTGCGCATTACAGCTTCGTTCGGGGTGCCAAATCCTCTTCCAAAACAGTGCTAAAATAGAGGTTGTGCATCAGTGAAAATGGTCCTGTTGGGCTTTTTATAGCAGCTTTTCTTTCACGGCATCAGCATCTCGGTGCCTGCTTTCCAGCCTCTGACAGTGTCTGCCTTGGGTGGACTGCGAAGCTCCGTGCGGAAGGGAACAACAGTTGATTTTTGCGTTTTCCAAAAGGCAGGTTGTAATGTATGCTGGAAAGTTAGATTTCATCTCACTTTCTTCTGAAAATAGCTTAGGGTTAGGCTGTGCCTACACTCCAGACTTCTGCCAGCAAGTCTGTCCTGGCCAAAAGCGTGAAGAGGTGTGATTCCTGAGTGACATAACTGTGCTGGCACGGCCCCAAGGGAAGGCTTGGTTATTTTAGAAAAAAACACCCTTGCTCACTCCAGCAAGGTAGTTTTGCTATGCTAGCAAAGAACGCAGTTTTGCTGCTATAGCTCTATCTCACTGTAGCTTTTCGACTAGGTTATGCAGATATTCCTCTGCTGAAGTGCTTCTAGTGTCACTGTGATCATGGTTCCTGTAAATTTTAAAATGTGTGTTTGTAGGTCCTCCTCAGCAGGAGAGAGGTGAAACCCATGTTTTAATGTAGTCAGTTGTCTTCCTTGGGAAACTGTTTCTGAAGTTCCCTCCACTTTGTGGAATGGGGCATGCACAGCTGTTACGCTAGTCACCTGTGATTTAATACTGGATAATGTTGCAAGATCCAAAAATAAGAAGTGGAAGAAAAATAAATAGAAGGGTGATCAAAGTGCAGCTTTACCTCTTGTACAGAGCAACTCCCCTCTGCTCGGTGTAGCGTCATCCCCGGGGTCTTAAAAGGCTGATAACTCTGCCGGGTTTTTACTATGTTCTGGCTTTCCATGTGCAGTTTTTATTCCTTCATTTCCTTTAGGAACTTATGCTATTACACGTCTTTGGTGACATATTGTTCCTTTCTTCCTCCCTAGTCTTTTACCATTCCACATATCTTTGCTCGAAAGAAAACACATCGAGATTGTTCTCAGCCTCAGTGGAGAATCAGAGAGAAGAGCAGTTGATACCTGGCTGCGTATTTTCCATCCCTGTATCTCTATGTGTGCGTAGAAGGACCAGGGAATGAAAATGGTTTGCACAAGTTCACGCAGCGATTGAAAACTTTCTCTCCCATAGGCCTGTCCAGGGTCTTATATTTGCTTGTGCTTTTGCTTAGTGTCCCCGTGCCCCCGTGTGTGAGTTATTACCTGCCTAGCCAAGTTTCTCAGTGCAGGATGCACTGATTTCCAAAGAGATCCCTAAGGATGTGCCATTGTGTGAATGGCAAAGGCCACATCAGACTTGAACGTATTTTATTAATCTGTTTGCTTCTACACATAAAGTTACTTATTACCTTCAGCAAAACTAGGGCAGTAATTCGGTCTACTGAAATTGCGCAACTAGGTCTCAGATTAGATAAAAGTTTATTGCGAGGTGGATATGGGCAGGGAAATGGCAGCTTCCCCAAGGCAGCCTCCGTGGAGAATGAGAGTTGGACTCGAGCAAGCAGGTAGCAAGGCTGGGGCTTCAGGAATTGTGTCGTCGTCTTGAACATTTTTTTCCCCTCCCAGTGAAACTCATCATTTTTCCTTCCTGCAAAGGGGACCCAAAGATGGTTTTGCAAGAACAGGGTCCATTTGAAATACAAAAGTGTTTCAGAAGAGTTGAGCCTGAGATGTCGCTGCTATCCAGCACCTTTCCCACAAGTACATGCCAAGTCTGCTTATAACATTGGAGAGCAGGGATGTCCGGCTTCCCAGTGCACGATGCTTTCGTGTTTGGCCCCTCCCTGTAGATCACAGGACCTGAATGTAATGTCCTTAATAACAATATTTTCCATGTTCTGCAGCTAGGAGCTCGTCATTACTATTGGAGTTAGTACTGACATGACAGTGTTCAAAAGCATTTGCCATTTTTACCTCTTTATTGATTTTTGCAGCCACATACTAAAGCAAGTAAACAAGTCAATGAGGAAAGCATCCACATGAGTGTGCAGTCATTAGAGCTGTTATCAGGGCAAAGTAGTGCAAGTCGGCAAGTCCGTGGCTTGGTGCATTTAGCTCCTGACCCTGTTTTGTCTTCAGTTTTGAACATAGGGGATATGACTATATCATCACAAAATGCATGTTGCAAATCTCTTTCAGATAATGTTGTCATAGTCTGTATGCCATGTATGTCATACATGTCACGGATGTGTATTGATTTATCACAATGTGTATGTACCCACATGACTCCAAGCATTCTTACATTTTCTCTTCCTGTGGTTTGTCAACAGTAACAATCGTTTTCCATAACCTTCTGCATCCGTTCTGAATAAGTTTGATATGCGATTTCACTTCATTCAGTATGAGCGGAAAAATTCATAGTGGGGAAAATACAAAGGTATGACAGAGAAAATGCTAAGCATGTGCTTAAGTATCATTGATGCTGATCAAGCTAAGAGGACACTTAAGTCTTAGGAGCTATTAGCTCTTTCCAAGCATTGATCTTAGTGGAGGGTTCTGGAAGAAGAGGGAATTGATCTCCAGTCGCAAGGCCATAAGTACTCCTTGAGATGAGGAATAATCAACAAAAGCTGATGCATGTATTACCATAAAAGTTGTCTTGGTCATATCTTTTCATTTTCCAAGGGTAAGATCCTTTCTGCCTTATTTCCAGATTCTTTCCATTTTCAGAAGTTTTTTTCCTCCCCTTGTGATTTGTTTTCCCTTATTTTTCTTTTCACGCAGTCACATTTTCATAGTCTTATCAAGGCTCCGAAGTTAACACTACTTTGAGGCAGTGATATCTAGGCCAAAGAGGTTCACGCCTCTTTGGTGTGAGAGAATTCTTGTGATTTTGAGGGAGGGAGTTCGTGTGATGAGGACAGGGAGGAGCAGGGAATGAAGACTCATAGGTCCAGATTCAATCTATGGTTTTCCTTCCTGGGAGCCTTGGGCAAAGGAGGGAGTAATGCGGATTCCATATGACCATCTTTAAAATAGAGAAGTACATCTCGCCTGGGGAGAGCGCAGATTAATTAACATTTCAGAGGTGCCTTGAGTTCCTTTGATAGGTGTTGCAGAAACACACAAGGTTGTGCCTGCCTTGCTAGACACAGACTTTGTGAGGCTTAGATTTTAATCAAGTTGGTTTACCTCCTAAGAGCTGTTTTTCGGTAGAAGACTATTTGACTTCTTATGTGTGTTTTTTTACCATCAGTTTAAACCAAATAAAATGTACAGCCTCTTGACCAAGACTGGATCTGGTATCTTCACAACACGGACACTCATGCTGGTAATCTGCAATAGCCGCGGGGCTCAGAGAGTAATTTGCCAGATGCTATGCTGAACAAAACTTGCATCTGTATTTACATAAATGCTTTAATTAAAATTATATGCAGTAACCTGAGGTAGATGAGCAACACTGCCTGCTATTTGTTTACATTCCCCAACAATAAAGCCCTACCTTAGTTTCTTCTTACAGATCATATGACTTGACAGAGCTTTTCAAGGTTCAGACTAGACACTTGGCAGATTTCTAGTTACCTTCTGCTGCAAACCGAGGAGAGAGCTTTACAGAGCCCTTTGCAGCTCAGACTGCTCTTAGTACAGTGATATTTCTGTGTCCAAGTTGGGTCTTAGTCATTTTGGAGGGACATGTGAGAGCTTGTGGCCTAGAGAGAGTGAAGGCAGTGGAGATGCTGACTGAGGTTTTCGTTTAGATGCTCTATTTGATATGGAAAAGTGCTATATAAATAGAAATAAATTGAAGCCTGAATTAAATCTAAGCTGTTCTATTTCCATTTGGAGAGCAGAGGATGTGCCAGGGAATTCCCCTCAGTTCATGTCACCGTGTTGCTTCGTGGTTATTAGGGAAGATGTCATAAAATGTCGCAAAGGAAACAAATTGGCAAAGTTACAGCTGATTTCCCCAACCACTTGAAGATAACCCAGAGGACATGCTGAAGAGAGCTCTAACTACCCGGGGTGGATTTGGAGGGCTGCTGAGCTTTATTTAAAGCCGTTTACTTAACTTACTTTACATAAAATGCTTCAAATCTACTTTTTCCCCCTGGCTTTGGCATTGCATGTAAATCAGAGTGTTACCAGCCCCTTTCTCCAGTGTCCTCGAACTGAATTTGTTGCAGTCACATCTGAGTAATGCTCAAGACAACCTGCTCAAGCTTTGACCTGTGGCCTGGGTCATTCAGTACATCTCTTCTCCCCACCTACAGTAAGGAGGTGAAAATCTTTGCTGTGTTAAAGCCATGCAGGCAGCGAGGTGCTCTGGGGCAGGATGCCCCACAGGAACCAACAGCCCACGGCTCACGAATCCATTTTTCCCATGATCATGGCACGTGTTTTGTACAAAGCGAAGGAGCTGGCTAGGAAAGGAATTAAACATTGCTGGGTTTAGAGCAAAGTCTCTTCCAAAACCCTAATGCCTGGCTGGCTCTAAAATTCACTGCTAATGCTTTAAGTTTCCTAAGTGCCTTAAGCCAGGCTTTAATGGGCAAGCAGTGCAACAGTGCACACGTATTTTAAGACTCATGGTCCCCATTGCTGTTTCAGAGATACCTGGAGACTTGGTAGAGCAAATCTGGCCTAGTTTCTTCAGCACAGCTCGTACTATGTTTTCATTTCCCTCTTTAGTATGGCTCTGTCTAATCTTATTTTCCAAAGGGTTTTCTGTGATGGATCGCAGGGCTCCAAGCAATCAACATACGACGGCAGAGAACAGTTGGGGTGTGATGCCCCAGCCATGCCGCGATTAGAAGTGTATTTTAAATACACATCTCCACATACATTGTAAACGTGGAAGTGTGGCGTGGCGTGGGAGGGAGGCAGGGAGGCCAGGTCAGGCACCGGTCATGCCTTACTCAGTCCCCTAATGACATAGGCAGGATGGAGCCTTCTCATACAGCTGTTGGAGTCAACTCACCTTTGCAGACAGAGGAGAGAGGGCAAAGCACCAAGGTGGCCAAAGTGACAGCAAGTGACTTCTCATGCACCAGGTGCTGGCGAGGATGAGACTGGAGGAAGAGCTGGTGGCTGCTCTGGGCAACAAACTCTTGGGTCCCTGTGAAAGGCGCTTGCCCATGGCTGGACGTCATCTTTCTGCTCATGGTCTTCATGACCAAAGTCTACAGGCATAAATTTCCATAGCAAAGATGAGGCTTAATTTGGCAAGAATGCGCAGGAAAAGATGCTGAGGTTTAATCATTTGGATATCAAAAACTATTAAACCCTTCATTCCAGTGGGACTGGGATATCTGTTTGCATTACACGACCAATTTGGTGCAGACCCATCTTCCAAGTCTAGCTGTGAGCTCTCCAGGCTGGGAAAGTGGAATAGGAAAATGAAGCTCTTCCACAGCACAGAGGTCCACGCTGATGATCCTGTAGGCCTCAAGCATGTTGGATGGGCATCCAAGAAACAAACATGCCCATCAGGTTCTCGGGCAGCATTTAGTCATTGGGCTGCGCCAGCGACAAAACCTGCAAAAGATCTCTCAGAACAAAAAGGAAGAAACACTTTAGAGCCAGTTCACTAGCTCTTCCTTTTCACCAGATAAAGGTAATTAGGCCTCCCTGCCACTTCTTTTCTGCTGTCATCTAGAATTGCAAGTGAATTCGCTGAGTTGCAACTGCTACAAGTTGTTGGCTGTGTGTAGGCATTTTCCTAGAGGTGTCACTTCTCCATCTCCCACCTGGTGTGACATTGATGTGACAAATCAAGCTGTCCACAACAGGTCACCCCTTCCTAGGACAGGACTCCAGCTTCTGTCATCGAAGGCCAGTTCTTATTTATCATTTCTATTTAAGAGACACTCAAGGCATAGGCAAGTGTTGATGAAACAACATCGACCAAAGCTGGAGGCTCTTTCCTTAACCACGTAGTGAAAATTGGCAGGGGGCAGAGAGAAGGAAAGATGAACTGATGGTAAAACATGTGCACGAGAATTTTTACTATGCTTGTCTCTATATTAGCCTTCCTAGACACTGTCAGCTGTCAAAGTTTTGCATACCTCACGACACAGTTGTTAAACAGTCTTTAATAAAAACAGATGGAACATGAGAAGAGAGCATTTACTGAATTTAGAAATTTACTGAATTTGCTAAATTTATTGGAATTAGGAATCAAACCATGTGCTTTTTCACTGTGAGTTATTCTGCATTAGGACAAAGAAAAAAGTTTACCCTTTTGATTTGGAGTCGCCCAGCAAAACCAATCCTTGGCTCAGGTGGATGTTTGACTTAAGTGCTAGTGCTCCCTTTCTCTTCTTTTTGAACTAAAAAAATCTTAGCTTAAAAAAAATCATACAGTATTTGCAGAATCAATAGAAAAGCTGACCCAGATAAAAGTGTGCAAAAATTGGTTTCATGCCCTGGAACTTCTCCTGTGTGCTTTTTGATGCAGTGTATCTGATCCTTCAAAAAGGAGGTAACATACAGTGATCCTGGCAGCTTTGAAGAATTGTTCTGGAGGAATAACAAGGATTGCTGGAGGAAGGGGTGTGCACACGCGCTTTTCTCTTTTTTGCCCTTATTAAATGCATTGTGGGAAGGAAGAAATTAGTGTCAAGTTGCAGGTTATGTCTAAGGGCAGGATAAATTTTGTTTGAAATCATTTCTGCCCAACTTTTAAACCGCAAAAGTGCGTTTCTGCTGGATGGCTGTTCACAGTGGGATGCGAATTGTTCTGCATCTTCCTTGGGTTCTAACTGGCTCCTGCTGCTGTGAATGGCAAAGCCCAGTCTAAACGGTAGCTGGGTTTACTCTCAAAAAGTCTAATTATGCCCTAGATTCTTAATAAGTGGAAAGCTGTAACAAGCATCTGTTGCTACAGATTTACTCCAGCATAAGTGAGGGGCTCAGTAATGCCCACTTGTCTGCAAGAGCAGAGGAAGCACCGGCTCAAGTACTCAGATGGAGGAGCAAAGTCTTTTCTTGCTCTTTTTTTACACCCTCTGCTTATTTTGCTGCTTTTACCACTTTTGCACCAATGGCTGCTGCATTTGGCAGGCAGCCGCAAACACATCAGCGCTCGCAGCCAAGACTAGGAGCGGTCAGCATGGCCGGAAAAGAGATACCCCGTCCTCTCTTATTTATTTTTATAGTAACAAAATGTAGATATTGGCTTTCCTTGGTCAGCCATTTTTTCCCTTTTTATTTTTTCTGAGTTGCGGAAGAGGGTGGTCAGCTGTGATGTTGAGGGAAACAAGGGAGGAAATTAACTAAGAGATCAGGAGAGAGGGTCTTCGGGGCTGCTGAGTGTATAATTTGGTTAGAAAATTATTATTATGGCTATAACTGGAGAGAGACGGCCAATTCCAAGAGTGATGCTGGGGTGCATTGGAGTGTGTCCCTTGAGCAGTAGACAGGAGTCCTGAAAAAGAGATGGGGACGTTTCTGGCTGCAGCCTAATTTGGGCAGACCTGTGCACACACAAAATGAAGCCCAACAGTCTGGACTGCCATGCACGTCATCTACCATGGACCGTGCATGATGCCTCTTGGAGGCAATCTCCAGTATTCGCCCCCTGTCCTTGGCAGGTTGGTCCACTCACTGTAATCCATGGGACTCCTTTGGGTTGGGTTATTTTTGCAACCTGTTCCGTTATTTGTCTCCATTGGTCTTTAGCCCTGTCGTTGTTACAAGCTTAAGTGTTTCTGGAGGAGAAACAGGAGGGTGTGATTCTTGGCCAAGGCCGCTGGGTGCAAGGGTTGTAGCTGCAGTTCATCCCACGGGCTCTTTTAACATCCTGTCTCGCAATACCTAAGTTGGATGTCCCTTGTAGTTGAAAATTCATCAGTGGGTGAATAATCTGCAGCTTAGTCATTTAAAAATAAAAAGAAATACATTGCTGCATGTGTGCTGGGCAGCAGAAGTGTCCTGTAATCAGCACTACAGTAGCAACAACGACATTGGAAAATAGCTATCAATCACAGTGCTGGCAGAAGAGCCTCTGACAACTGTTTTCCAACACGTTTGTGACTCTGGGCAAGCCTTCAGTGCCCCATGTTGTAGGTAACTATCCAGACAGAACAGGCCGAAACACAAGGGATAAAGAGGAATAATTTGGAATACTTCAGTCTACTTAAAGCCAAGCAAATTAGCAATGAACTTTCCCCTGGGCAAAGCCCTGCAGGACATTTGCTCTCTCCCTCTCCCTCTCTCTCCAGCTGAAATTCCTTATGCGATCAGATATTCCTGACCTTGCCTCAAAGCCTTTGCTGTCAGTTTGAAGTAGTATATGAAATTGAGCCTTACTCCTTCAAGGAAACACTTTGATTTGCTGAACAAAACTAGGAACAGTTAAGAAAATGGAGAACATAATATACCATTCTCATGTGCTGAGAAGGGAGCCTGGGGATGTGCTGGCAAGCAAACACGTGTTGCTTTGAGCAACGCCTTCCCTTCTTCATTTCAGCTCAACTCCTTGGTTCCTGACTAACATGCTTTAATGATGCACAACCTGCGTGGAGTAGCCAGGATAGATCCCGACACTTCCTCCCCACCGCACCCCAAGGGAACTGGGAGCTCACTTCCCAGGGAAGCCTCAGCCCCAGCTCGGTCCCGTGGTCTGGCTCGGGCAGAGGTGACGTTTCATCACGGCGCTCCTGCTCCTCTGTTTGGGACAGCTTCCTGCAGCTTTGGGGCATCTGGTTTGGGCTTTTCCATGACGTCAGTGATGGAATGACCAGCTGGATAGATGAGGGGAGAGTGGTGGATATCATCTATCTCGACTTCACCCAGGCTTTTGACACCGTCCCTCACAACATCCTCCTGAGCAAGCTCTGGAAGTGTGGGATAGATGAGTGCACAGTGAGATGGATTAGGAACTGGCTGGATGGCAGGGCCCAGAGAGTGGTGATCAGCGGTGCTGAGTCTAGTTGGAGGCCTGTAGCTAGCAGTGTCCCCCAGGGGTCAATCCTTGGTCCAGTCCTGTTCAATTTACTCATCAGTGACCTGGCTGAAGGCACAGAGTGCTCCCTCAGCAAGTTTGCTGATGACACGAAACTGGGAGGAGTAGCCGATACCCCAGAGGGCTGTGCTGCCATCCAGAGGGACCTGGACAGACTGGACAACTGGGCAGTGAAAAACCTCATGCAATTCAACAAGGCCAAGTGCAAGGTCCTGCACCTGGGGAGGAATAACCCCAGACACCAGTACAGGCTGGGGATCGACCTTCTGGAGAGCAGCTCTGCAGAGAAGGACCTGGGTGTCACGGTGGACCACAAGTTGACCATGAGGCAGCAGTGTGCCCTCGTGGCCAAGAAGGCCAATGGGATCCTGGGGTGCATTAAGAAGAGCGTCTCCAGCAGGTCGAGGGAGGTGATCCTGCCCCTCTACTCAGCCCTGGTGAGGCCACATCTGGAGTATTGTGTCCAGTTCTGGGCTCCACAGTACAAGAGAGATGTGGAGCTGCTGGAGAGAGTCCAGCGCAGGGCCACAAGGATGATCAGGGGCCTGGAACATCTGCCCTATGAGGAGAGGCTGAGGGGGCTGGGCCTGTTCAGCCTGGAGAAGAGAAGGCTGAGAGGGGATCTGATCAGTGTCTATAAGTACCTCAAGGGAGGCAGTGAGGAGGATGGTGCTGGCCTCTTTTCACTGGTGGCCACCGACAGAACTAGAGGTAATGGCCACAAACTGAAGCACCAAAAGTTCCACAGGAACTTAAGGAAAAATTTCTTAACAGTGAGGGTGACAGAGCACTGGAACAGGCTGCCCAGAGAGGTTGTGGAGTCTCCTTCTCTGGAGATCTTCCAAACCCACTTCGATGCAATCCTGTGCCACGTGCTCTAGGTGACCCTGCGTGTGCAGGGGGGTTGGACTAGATGATCTCTAGAGGTCCCTTCCAACCTTAAGCATTCTGAGATTCTATGCAGCGCAGCAGAGAGCCAGTTTGATGCCAAACAGGGTACGGACGGCGGCGCTGGGTATGGAGAGGGGAGGAGGAGCACGTCCCGGCCTCTCGGAGAGCATGGCTGGTGCGTGGCACACTGCGTCCAGAGGGACCTCGAGGCATTTCTGGGTTTTTAAACAACTTTCTGGCCACATTTTCAAGCAAATGAGCTAGCTCGCTGAAACGGTCTGGAGGTTAAGGCTTCTGCTCAGCATGTTACTGTGCTACACCAAAGTTTGTGAGGCTTCAGTAAAGGTTCAAAGAGGATCTTTGGCAAGGAAGGACCACCTGATAACGCTTAAGATCTGCTGGGGAACTCAGGATCTGCCGGGATAATTGGAATTTGCAGCCTGTCGATACAGGTGACTTTCAGAAAAGCTCGTGTCTGCTCATCATACCCCAGTAACAGTATGTGAGCTCCAGGCCTTAAACCACGTTTCCTACACAGTTGTAAAAATTTAATTTTATAGAAAACATTCCTATTTTAGCATTAAGAAATAACGCTAAATAATGCTTCACAAGAAGAAGGTTGTAATTTATAGCATGAAAATTTGTAGAGGAATCCAGGCGTGAGCAAGGTTGGAATGTTAACACCAAGACACAAACACCGAGGGGACAGTGGCAGCACGAGGATGGTGGCAGCGAAGGCAGCCAACGTGGCAGCCCCCGTATCTTGTGTTTATCAGGTGGGAGCCGAGGGCTGCAGGGCAGACAGAGGGCCATGATGTCCCGCGAGTGGCTGGCACCTGATAAACACCAAGATAATTTTTCCTTTCACTCAAGCACAGTTGGGGAAAGCGTCGCTTTCAGGACTCCCGGCTCTGTTTCTCTTTGCAAAACGCTCTTTTGCAAAATTGATAGTTTGCCTCAGTTGAGAGCGTCTCAAAGGGATGTCACTGTCAAGCTGCTAAAAAGCACAGCTATTTCTCTTTGCCGCCCTAACAGCAGCCCCAGATTTGCACTTTGTCTCACCAAATAGCTCTTAACAGTCACGTTATTTGGGAACTGGCGTTATGAACAATGGAGAATAATCCCATTTCCAAGTGTCTGGTGCTGCGGCATCAGGATTGCCAAAACCACGCAGGGCGCACACCTTTCTCAAGCGAAATGCTTCCTACAACCTTTATGATTGACTGTTTTGTTTTTATTTTTCACCGTGTCACGAGCTGCAGCTTATTTGCATCTAGGGTGACAAGGCAGGATTTGGGCTCATGGTTGAGTCGCTGCGGCCATCACGCCTGAGCAAACTTGCTCGGCCTGCAGGAATGGAAGGAGAGCTCTGTTAATTTGGATAATTCTCCGTAGGCTGCGGCCTGGGATTACGTGCCCGTCTGCACGCGCACAGGCGGAGGCAGTGCCCGTGAGTGAGGTGGTGAGCGCCCACACATGGCTCACACCAACCCATTTGGGACACGCGTTTGCTATGGTGTGCCAGCAAGCGAGTGCTCCGCTATGGAGCGGAGAGCTTGTACTCCCGAGTTCATCCCGCAGCCAGGACACACCTGAGGAAAGTGATGTTTCCATGGCAAAGTGTGCAGCTTCCCTGATTTAAGATGATTTAGAGGCAGGGTGCCCACCTGGGAGCTTGTTCCAGAAGAGCCCTTGGGGATATAGCTGCCTAGGCAGGCAAACTCAAGATGAGCGAACCTGGGCAAGAACTGTTTTCTTTTCATAGCCAATTACTGACCTATTGCAAAAATGTTGACATTTCTGGGTGAAATGTGTTTGTGATTACTTATCTTCTATTTAATTTCAATATTGCCCAACTCAATATTTTTCAAAGGCAGCAGCAGATCTCCAAAAACCATGACACTGCTTAAGAGATCCCTAAGGTATAAATATGAGAAACTTGTTTCTGAGTTGTTACGTGATACTCAAATCATATTCTCCCAGCCACAAGGCCTATAAACTTTTTACATAAATTCTGAAGTTCTGAAAAACTGTGTGATGAGAGCGCAACAGCAAGGGACTGGATTTAATAACGCTGGGGATTTCTTCCTGCTTTTCTTTTCTGAGATCATAGCAGAAACTGCTGCCTTCAACATCTTGGCCTTCAGGAAAAGCACCAAAGATTGTGAGGCTCATTATACAATCCTAAATAGCAGCAAAGCCATATACATGTATTTTTTTAATTAACCTTCTTTAGAAAGAGTTGGGTGACAAGGGCTTTTCTCGAGGCCAAGTTCCCAAATCAAAGCATTTTACAGGAGAATGGCCTCATAGCAGAAGTGTGGTAGATTGGAATCACTTCTGGCAATAAGTGGATATTCTGCAATGTTTTGGGGCCAAGGGTAGAAAAGGGGGGTGGGATATGAGAACACAGAGTTAATTGGCAAAGAGGCAAGAGCTCTGTAGTTCCAAGTTTTAGCATTGAGGCTGTGCTGAGCTGCCTGAGGTGGGATGGGGCAGCAGAACCATGGGGGATCCAGATAGCCAAGAACAAGATTGCCAGATTGCAAAGACAGGCCCTGATTAGGCTTGGGGACAGACAGGAAGAGATAGAGACCTGGTTTCCAAGAGGTTGGAGGCCAGGGGAAAGACAGGACTATTTAGCATTAGAGGTGATTTTGTTGTTCTTCAATGTGTTTTATTCATAGGGACAGGTTTGATCCTGCTGGCAAGACTGGCCAACTTTGCGGATTGGTGACAGTGCTGAAACGGTAGGATTCCAGATAGTGAACTCAGCAGAAGACTGAGGCACCTAAAGTACAGAAATACTCTACCTCAGCATAACCTAGTATAGTAAAATGAGGGATTCTGCCCCAAAAGAGGGAAGGGGAAGTCAGAAGTCACCTGTTGAGACCCAAAAAGTGGCAGAGATGCAAATAGCACAAAATCTACAGCTTTTTGTGTTTGTTCTCTCCTGCAATTCAGGGAAACTAGCATTTTCCTTACTTTTGAGATGGAGCAAAATGAGAAGCGTTTTCCTCTTCATCTATGAATAAACATGCAGCTTTTTCTATTCTAAGCCTTTAAAAGTGATTTTGGTTGTATAACAGCTCCTGGCCTCCCAGTTACTTGTATAGCTACAGTGTTCTTTCAGGAAAGTAATTTGTATGTTCCTTTAGAAAAGAGCCAACAAATACCTTCCTAACCTCTTGAGAAGGAGCAGAAGGCTCTGATTTCTTTCTGATTTCCCAGCGAACCCTTCTGTAGCCAGATAACAAGGCGGGTGTGAAGCTTCAACCTCAAATTCTTTGGTTTGAGTCGAAAATGAAGGTTGTGCTGAAGCGATCAATAAGCACCTGCCTCCTTTCTTAAGGCACAAGCAGGAGTTTCTGCTGGATCTGTTTCTTTTCCTTGGAGAAGTCCCATGGTCATTTCTTTTCTCTCAGGCCTCACCTATTTCTTGCTGGCCCTTGGGCAAGCAGGTTCTCACCTGTGTGTAGGTTCACATGTGCACAGTGGCTGCCAAAGTGGAAAGGTTTTTATATCAAATTCTGCTACTAGAGCTGCTGATGACAAACCTTATTCTCTCCTTCTATCTGGGTTGCATCGGCAGTATCTTAGGGCATCAGTGGATGAGTTTTCTCCTCTGGCCTAAGGCACATGTGTTTCTTTTCCCTGTGAGGCTCTAAGCTGTGTGTGTTACTGCAGCAGGACTGGGGCTCTGAGCTTTGGAAACTCCGCTCCCGTCCTCATGGTGGTCAGTGAAAATGGGAGTGTGGGAATTCCTCCCCATCAGCATTCCCATGTGCTCCTTAAAACACTAAATTACCGGTCAGAGTGGAATGGATGCACATTATTTTCTCCTCGACCATTTCTTTTCCTGACTTACACAGATTTATCTCCTCTTTTGCAGGTACCTGAATTTCTGCTCCCCTTCAAAGTATAAACATTGAGATTCCCAGGATGTGAGAAATATATTACTGTGAGTAGCTTTTTTTTTTCCTATTTCACTTTTAAGTGAGAAAACCAGGCTTGTGCCAAAAAAAAAAAGTTTTTTTTTTTTTTTGGCCTTTAAGGAGAATTTAAGAAATGTTTTCAGCAAGCAAATCTAGTATTTTGGAACCAGCTGCATGTCTTTGGCACCTATTTGCAACCCACAAAAAAAAGTCAGCACTGTATTACCACATAGGCTGGATAATTACCTCACTGCAGATAGGAACCACATGAATGTATTTAACTGAGAACATGGTCCACAGAATGGACCATTAGCCCCATCTGAAGCTTGTTTGCTGTTTTCAAGCACTACCAGCCATTGAAAGACAAAAATCTTGTTGGAGTCTTGAGACAGGGGGTTGTTCCTTGGAAGAAAGCTTGCATACTGTGAAAAGGGAAAGGAACATAGGTTGCCACAAGGGTTTTTGTTGTACCTGTAAAGCAGCCCAGGCTGTTACCAAAACAGAAAAGTAGCCAAGTAGCAGTGCTGGTAGGAAGCAGTATTGGTGCTCCTGCCTGGTGAGGCAGAGGAACTTTAGAGGAGTTTTTGCACAAGGTGAGACACACCTGAATGCCTGAGTCTCTCTGCTTGCCCTAAAGTGGTGGGGATTATGTCTCATGTGGTTAAAGAGCATGGGCACCATGGGCTTCTTCCCCATGCTGCTGAAGGAACCAGGGCTGTGGCTGCTCTACCAGCTGTGGGTGGTTTGCAGGATGGCCAGGTGGGAGAGCCTGGGCTGCACTAGGACCAACCTCTTAAGGAAGGTTGGCCATAGGTCCTAGGTGGGTGCTTTTGGACTTGGAGGTAGGTGCTGAGGAAGAAGAGGGCTAAAAACCATAGTGGATGTTTGGGTGCTGCTGATCTGGTTTTGTTTTTCTGTAAGTTGTTTGTGCTGACTTGAGGTGTAAGGAAGCAGTAGGAAACAGGCAAGGAATGTGCTGGTTCAGAGCATTAGACCTGGGATTTAATAATGATGTTGTGCCTGGCTAAAGAAAAGCTACATGAAGAGCAAAAGGAAGTGTATGTGTTTTTTTGTTTGTTGTTTTTTTTTTTTTCTTTCAGTAGAATAGTTAAATAGACTTTTTTTTGAGTTTTAAAATCAGTTAAATTCCTATCTCATTTTCATGTGTGCTCTGTGGTGATGGAAATCTATGGTAACTTGGAAATCACCAGAACTTTGTTGCCATTTTTATTTTGGTAGCATACAGCCTGTTTTCTATTACACCAACACAAATCTATTTGGGACAAAGCAGAATAAAACTCCAAACTGAAATAAGACTTAAAAAAAAGAAATCTGTGTTTTGTTAAAAGGAAAGAAACAAAGAAACTGAGTCTAGCAATCTTCTTAAAAGTGCTTAAAAACTGAAAAACAAATACCTAGCAGGCATTCAGAAATTGTTAAGGGGGAAAAAAAAAAGGGATAGGGAATCCTATTTTGAACCTTTTGTGAAGGATAGTAGAAATGAGCCTGGTAGCAGGGAGAAAAGGGATGTGAAGTTACCATAATTCATCATCTTCTGTATTTATTTTTTCCCTTGAGTTTCATGGCTCATGCTTTTCTTTTTGAATCAAAAATGTTTTCTCCCAACTCCTTGTGTTTAAACTGCCACGTGAGGCTTGCTAATCAAGCTGTGGGTTTCCACTTACCTCAGTTGCTTTTGATGCCTTGTGCAGAACTGGCTGTGGCTTCTTTCTACAGCCGTGATGGGAGGAGGAGAAACTGGGTAAGAGAATAAATTGAGCAGATGTACCGACAACTGTCTCAGGTGTATCTGTTAGAAAGGTGCCATGTTTACATACTAAATCTGAATATATCCATATGTTAGAAATGCTGCTCACTTGTCTTTCAAGTTGAAGTTTGCTTTATATATTTATATGTATATATATTTTTAAGCAGGCAGTGATGCAACTTGGCACAGTTCTGCTTTGCATTTCCTAATCTGTTGTCCTATTGCATCCTGGTGTCCTAATGAACACACGTGCTCTTCGCTGCCCTAAGCGGAATAAACAAGGGACTCGTTTTAATTGGGTGCTCTGCTCTCCAGAGGCAGCCGGGCAGTGCCCAGTAGAAGTTGTAGTAGACTTAGCCCAGTGTGCTAAGTCTAAACAAAGCTGTGATGCTGGCTGAGGTGGGCAGTCTGCCCTGGCTATTTCATAGCTGTGTTACGAGGGTGAAAGATAAAAAGCGAGTAGTGTGCTTCTTGGAAACTGCCCCAGTAACTTGTGAATGTTCTCAGGTGGCTCTGGAATGATTGCAGTGTGTTGTAGTCATTGCTCAGCAGTGGAAGGAGATTGTAAATTCCCATTTACCTCTCTCCTAGCTCTGTGGCATGTGAAATGGTGTTTGTCAGCAGCTTGAATGAAGAGCTGGGGCATGCGAAATATCTACTGTTGGAGCAGGGTGATGCTGGCTGAAAAGTTGTGCCGCTCAAAAGTAGCGGAGAAACTGAAGCTGGGGAAGTTTGGTTGCTCTGTATCTGCTGTCTGCATTACTCTTTATTGTGATCCTTTAAAATGTTTTGGGACCAAGCATTCAGGGATGTGTGATTCAAGTTAAAGAGACTTGATGGAGAAAGGAGACTTCCTTTGCTGTTCTGCCCTCTCCATCTCACTCCTGTCTTCTCCCTGGGACACTGTGTGTGAGGAAGAGCTCGTGGGCTGGTTCTCTGTTGGGGCTGCCAGTAGCGAGGTGTCCTGGGGCCACACTATGGCACTAGGCTGCTGAAGCAGGAGAGGTCAGCAGAAATGGGCATGTTTCATACTGTGTGTAGTCAGTGTTTCTCATGAGTAACGTAGAAAATTTGCCAACTGTTTTCTGTAAACAGCTGGGTTTTATTTTTATTGTGGCTGACCTGCATTCTCATGATGCAGGCTTGAACCAAATCACCCCAATACCTGGCTGGGAAGCTTGCGTGGGTGTCACACCATGTGCTGTCTTGGATGCGTGACTGCAAAGGAGATGCTCATTTGAGTGGCTTTGGGGTTTGGAGACTTTTTTTTGGTCTTATATTTGAAGTCTGAGCACTGCATTCGCAAACTGCTTCTGACAAAGCAAAGGCGAAGCACAGAGCGTCTCCGGCGGCGCTGTGTCCTCGCAGCGCTGGCACTGCGCGCCGTGATGACTGTGCACAATGAGGCAGCAGCGCTGCCACCTCCTCCTGTGGAGGCAACGGCTTCGGCTCTAGGCACAGCCCATCTGGAGGTCACTTGTGCCCTTCACCAGAAAACCTACCTCTCCACAGTGTGCTCATTGCGAATCCGTGGCATGTTTCCCCTGGACTTGGTTGCCCTGTTGCTTTGGGCAGACTGTATCTCTTTTTTAAAAAGAAGAGGAAGTACTCCTGTACCTGAAGAACACAGGGAGGGAGGATAAACTTGTTGGAGAGCGTGACAAATTTAGTCAGGGGAAGCTAGGCTTAGCTAAACCCCTTTGTTCCTCTTCTAACCTCTGCTTAAGTGGAGATGGAGCACCCCTAGCAGATCACAGGGTGGTTCCTCAGCTAGGAGAGGGTGAAGAGCTTCCTTCCACGTAAGCGTGAACCTGCACTCAGGACCATGCAAGTTGGAGAGCGGGGGGGAAAAACGCAGCTTTTCCAGAAAGCTCAGTGCCAGCCTGACTTGGACAACTTGGGGGCTGATCCTGTCTGATTATCCAGCAGCACCCACCACCGGGGACCCTCAGGACCTTGCTTGGTAGACGGGAGTTGGCAGAGCTTGATGGATAGAAAGCCGTGTTTGTTCCGTGGGGATTTTTTTTTTCTTTTTGGAAGTGTCTCTTCTTCCCTTTCTTTTCCATTGCGCATGATGTCACAAATAACATCAGTCCAATAACCGCTTGTGGTTGTCATAGTCACAGCCTGTGACACCCAAACAAAGCAGCAGGCAACCAAAGCTGGCATACAAATGCTGTAATATTCATCGCATTCCTCTTGATTAATAATACATGGTGAGGGACTTATTTTCCTCTGAGAAGTGCTGGGCAGAACAGAATGAGCAGAACAGAATTGAGAGGGGAGGAAGGATGTCCCTGTCTTGCCTTGAACAGCGAGGTTTCACTCCTCCCTCTTGTACCCCTCTCCCAAGTTAGTGTTATTTTGGGCACTTGGGCTTCCTGGGGGTCCAGGAGGGCCGAGCTCCTTTCCCCAGTGGCAGAAGGACCTGGCACCAACTGAACAGGCTCCATGACAGCCGAAGCCACCGTCTTGTGGCGCACGGGGACCACGTGAGCTGGGGGAGTGGAAGGGCTTTTCAGCTGAAGGATGGAGGCGGGTTCCCAAAACCTCCCCGTAAAATAATCTCTTCTGGGCAAGCCGCAGAGCTATTTTATGCTTGCGAGGCTTAGTCACCTCTCCTGAGTTTTTGCACAGGTGGCCTGCTAGTAGGAAGGCACCTGCTGCAAGAAAAAATCAAATAACAATAAAAAGGACTTTACAGAAATCTAGTGCCAGTTGTCTGTGTGGCAAGAAAGTGGGTGACCAGGACCTCCTGAGAACAAGCTCTGTGACCCTCTGTGTGCTGCTGGCACGAGGGGAGCCATTGGTCGAGCTGCCCTTGCCAGCACCTTCCTCGGGAGGGTTAAGGTGGGAAGGCACCTCTGGAAATGCTCTGCTCCAAGCCCCCTGCTCAAGCAGGACCCTGCAGACCTGGAGCGCTCCACCACGCTACCCAAAAGTACTCGGACACACATTTCCTGGCTTATCCCCATCACTGGCCGATGGTGCCCAAAGTGGGGTGGGCAAGAGGCGCCTGCTGCAGCAGGAGGGCAGAGTCCAGCACCGTGCGGCTGCCGTGGCCGCCACAACGGGCCCGTGCAGGGGGGTGCTCATTATGTAATAGCTAGTGCTTGATTAATACGCTGTGAGTCAGAAGCATCGGGGTATTTTAGCTTTCTCTAGTTGCTATGGTAACATTATTTTAACAAATAGCTTTTTAATATTTAATTAAAATTCTGCTCTTGGCATGCTGGAGTAAGAGCTATTACAATTGCTACTACAAAGGGTCAGCAAAGAAGTGTATTTCAGAGCCACAATTTTTGGTTGCTTTTGTTCTTTTTTCTACCCCCTGCCTCCTCCCTGCCTGGAACCGTTAGCTCCCTTTTAAAATAAATAAATAAATCACTGTAATTCATTAGTTGTAAGAAATATATGCCTGTTCCCAAGACACAAAGCAAATGTAATGCAAATCTGTAGTTACTCAGCAATTGAAGGTTGTCACTTCTTTAATGTATAATGCCAAGCTTGCTATATAAGGACAGAGGGGTGTGATAGAGTTTATTAAACTCTTCTCTGTCACTGGAGTCCCTTGCTCTACCTTTGCCTGCCTGATGAGATCATTCTCGTTTTGTTCACTTTGCTCTCCCTCTGTGTCAGGTTGGATGCTTTCCCCTCGGCAGCTTGTAGAGGAGGCTGGTGCTGGGTCCAGATTGGGCTCTGGAATGAGTCCTAGTCTTTTTTTAGGTGAGCTCCTTTGCTCCCTAATACTGAGAGAGTCTGCAGTGGAGGCAAATGAACAGAGAACTCTGTCTCAAGAGAAAAATAAATATTTAACAGCTTTCCCTGTAAATACCTTTTATTTATAGAACACTTATAGGTTCTATCGTGCTTGGTAAATGTGGATGCTTTTATGCAAGAATCCTACCTTAAGGGACTTAGTGGATACTTAATGTCATTTGTGATACAATAATGAAATAAATGTCTTGATCTCATGGGATTCTCTCCCAGCCCTCATTTTCCATGATTAACATAATATTGCACACTTTGAATCTCTCTGAATCACATCCCTTAGATGCATTACTTAGAAACAACACCTTCATTCCTTCAAGGGGGGGGAAGGCCCCTTAGTGTTTTGACTTCTTTGGAAGAGTTTAATGCTATTCTAGATAGTGCCATCACATACCACCGTGATATCTTGTGAGGTCCTTGTTTTTGAGCCCCTGTGCTCCCAAAGGCTGGGATGGGGCTGTTATCCCAGCTCTTGCACAAGTGGAGGTAGACCCAGAGGCAGACAGACAGAGCTTCTCCCCTCAGCTAACTAGCTGTGGGAAGTTGTGCAGTAGCTGTCTATGCCACCTCTGATCAGCCGAGGCCATTCCATTTCTAGAGATGTTACATCCTGCCTGAAGATGGATGTTCAACACAGGCAGCAGACAAGTCTCAGTGGATGATTGCCCACAAATGAGGCAATGTGTTGGATGGCAAAAGTTAGGTAAGAGAAGTGCCCCCCTACATGAAAGCCTGCAGTTTTTTTTTTTCCCATTTTACATGTGGTCTACAATGGTGTCCCAGGCTGGAGGGTATTCACGCTCTTTCTGCTGCTGTGGTCGCAGGGGTTTTTGAGTTCCCCTTCCAAAGCAGCACAATTACTCTCTCACACTGTTCACACATGGGTGTTAAGGCTTAAATACCCTAGAGGGATGTGCAAGCCCACTCTCTAGACATGTTAACTAAGGTACAAAAGACTTGCCAAAACTCTTCAAGCCAGTCAGGAGGAGAAACGGGGCTTTCCTCCCTGTTTATGCTAAAGCCATAATACTGAGACCATGGTGATGATGGTGGTAATGTCATTGACACTGTCATACTGCAAGTGGGAGGTGTTCTAGATGGTCCTTCAAAGTGTCCGTAATAGTTGTAGCCTGAATTTTGTCTCCTGGGGTGGCTTAGGGTGGCATGAGGTTTCTAGCAGCGGTTAGTGATGGTGATTAGCGTGGGTAGTGATTCTTATTAGTGATTTTTAAGCTTACTGTGGTGTGATGGGGGGTGAAGAAGCTAAAAAGGAGATTGTAGTGAAAAGGAAATTACTAGAAAGAAATTAGAATTTCCTTAGGAGAAAAAGTAGAGGCATGGACCTGTGTTTTTGTTCAGGTAGGCTAGAGTTTCACTGAAGAAGCTGTGTTGAGCTGAAATGTGGTATACGAGGGAAATAAAAGCATCGCCACAGACATAAGCAGGTTAGAAAGTGTTTCCAGGCCAGGTCCCTAGTTGGGCCTCTGCTGCTCAGTCAACCTCCTTGTCAGCATGGGGCTCCTGCGATGCAACACGCTGCATTGACGCAGCCAGCAGAAAGCAGCAGGTAAATTGCAAAGGAGAGATCACGAGGGATTTTCCTGGCGGCTCTGCCCCTGGGTGTAAGCGGATCTGGCACGTCTCCTGCCTGCACTTTGAGGAGGGCAGCTTATGTGTGTCCACCTTGCTGCAAGCATGTTCGCCAAAGCCCAGCTCGGGGTGCACCAGACCCAGGGGTGCTCAGAGTGGCTGCGTTTTGGGCACTGTGCTGAGCATATGTAGGATAGGCGAGTGCAGCTGGTGTTCATGATCTACTGCAGAAGGAGCCTGAAGCTCCAGCAGCGTTCAGGAGTTCTGTTGTATTTCTTGTGCTTTCCAAACCACACTCGCATATGAGGAGGAATAGCAATTTTTTACCGCAAAGGGATAGGTTTTCCTTCCTTCTCTTTTAAAGCAATTCGGCAAATTCTTATTCCTGATGTGACCTTCTTTTCTGAGGGCTTTCTCATATCTCAAAGAACCTGCTGAGTGACCACGAACAGGCCATTGCTGTGACACTAGAGGAGTGTACAGAAAAGCATCCGCTTTCCTTAATAATCTTATGTGGAAGTTGGGACCAAATTTCAGAGGGCTTGAATGAGCCAGGATCAGCCCCTTCAAAAATATTTGCAGGGCACTAAAGGGGAAAAGAAAGCACTTCGGAGGAGTTGAGATGACCACAGTATGCCCCTGAAGTAGGGGGAAGGGAATGCACCATTAATGAGGGTTATTTTGTAATAAACACTTCCCTCTTGGTGAGTATTATCAAAAGGATGGGAACTTCAGCCTTTTGCAGCTGTCTACCATGTGCTGCTGCCTGCTGTTGTGATAAGTTGTGTTTTGGCCTGTTACTATAGAAATAACATCACTTGTCCACATAAGAAGGCAACTTGCTTCACTGTCTGTGAAAACTTGAAATCTGTCGTAAGGATCTCCAAGGCCATCTTCCTGCTGTGTCACTTGCAGTTGTGCCCTCTGGGCTAGCTGCTGATTGCTTGCGCTAGTCCTGACTGGCAGGGCAGAGAAACAGGGGTTAAGCCGTGTAAAGTAGTTTAAAGCTGCTAGAGTCTGTAACGCTATATCCTGCCCTCAGAGGTCTGAGGGATGCTGGGGAAGGTGGCGAGTGGTGTTAGTGTTTGCTCCCGTGTCTGAACAGGGCTCCCATCCCTGTCTGGTGGCGACAGGGAGGGCAGTCGCGTGCATTTCCTAACGCAGAACTGGCTGTAACACTCTGAGGCCGGCAAGGCAAAAGGAGCGTGCTCGGCCCTGTCGATGGCCTCATGAAACGCCGCGATAGTGATGCAGCAGGGCCGCATTCTCCGACAGGGGATAAGGGCAAAGCGTTCAGCGCATCGGCTGCAGTCAGCTTTGGGGAGGCAGATGATGCCAAAGCAGCATTTAAGCAGCAAGCTCAGGCTGAGAGTGGGTATTTTGATAAATCTCACTTACAAGGATGAGAATCTGTACACCCATACACAAGCAGGTTTCCCTTACGCTGTGAGAGCTCCATGGCTGAGCGCAGAGAGCTTGGTGGAGACAGCGGGACGGCCCAACATTCCCATGGGGATGTTGGCTTCTCCCGGCTAGCCAGGCGCTACAGGGCCGGGGGGACGATGGGTTGCACTCGTGGCACTGCCCCTTCCCACCCGCGGCCTCTGTCAGCATCGATCAGCTGCTCCTCAAGTCACAGCGCGGGCCATGGCCTAGTTTGCAGATTTCCTTCTGCTTCGCTGCGGCCACGGCACGATGCGCTGCTGCGCTCATGATTCCCTCAAACTGCCCTTTTGTCCTGCAATTCGTGACTTCATCGCTTCCTCAGTCTGTCATTTTTAATTGGAAGTCTTCATGGCCGATAAAAACCCTAATAGACTTAGGAAATTATGCCGCAAAGCAGAATCGCTCTCTGCTTGTTTCTGGCTCATGATTTTTTAATGTCTCTTATCTCTTAGCTAATACAGTGTGTCCGTCAAGTATCTGGACAGTAATACACATGTATTTAAAATGTTACTTCTCCCAGGAGACTCAAAGGCAGGAGCTTTTCTCAGGCTTGGTACGGCTGCGCGATGGTGGGACATCAGTGCAAGGGAGTCTGTTGTCCTGGCTCTTGTTCCGAGACTTCACGTCTCACTGCATCCCCTAATGCTCATCAGCCATCTTCTGGCTATTGAAATCCTCCCTTAAAGCATGCCGCTTCTCGTGAAGCTTTCCAACCTAAAAATTTCACAACAAATGCTGATTTCAAAATACCTCAATTCTTACCCCTTGCATTGTCTTTCTGCGGCCTGTGCCTGGCTCGGTGCCTGCTCGTGGGAAGGCTCCTTGTGCGAGCTGATGGCTCCCATGTGCTCACACTCGGTGATAGCTGTGGTCATCCTGCTCACCTCAGCAAGGCAAGTCGAGTGTTACATAAAGATCTTGGTGTGTGCTGGCCTTTTCCCTTGCTCTTCCCACTCGTGGGAGCTTTGGCATGGATGGCGCAGACCCAGATAACCATCGTAGCTGGTGCATTTGCCAGCATGTAATTCCAGGGCCGTGTCGTACACCTGTACGAAATGCTTAAGACTATTTTTCCAGGACACGAAGCTCCTGGGGCCCTATTAATTTGTTTGGGAGACTTGCATACGGAACTCATTTGACAACTTCAAATTGAAAGCAGCAGTGGCTGCTGTAGGACAGCCGATTTTTAATCCAAGCAACTGGAAGTTCTACAAAGGATGATGTTGCATTTTTCTGAGTGAACTTGTCTTTTTGTTCTGCTCTGTTCCCCCTCGCAAAAAAAAAAAAAAAAAAGGATAATTGATAATGCATGGCTACATGGACACAGTGGTGGCCTCTGCATCCCTTTGCCATTTGATTACTGAGGATATCTGGTATTTCTCTGCTCCTCCTTGTCAGAGACCCTCTTGGACAGAGGACTGGTGTCAAACTGCACCAGCACAGCAGGGGTTAGCTCAAGGTGAACACGATCTCATATAGTATCTAGGAGAGTGGTTGGTCTGCCTTTCTCAAATGCATGCAAAGAAGTTTTATCTGTCTCGAGAGCTTTTCTTTTGTTGTTAGGACTAATCTACATCAGAGATCTTAAAATTGGATGAGGGCTGTGTGACTAAGCGAGGCATTTCTGAGTTGAGTTGTAACTTGCAGCATCTGAAAAAAAAAAAAAAAAAAAAAAAAAGGTTTTCCTGGCGTGTTGCATTACTAGAGAGTATTTGAACTAATGTGTTGCATGTCATTAAACATATAGTGAATCATTTGACATACATGCCAGAAAGTCTGAGATAATGGGACCAAAATGTCATTTAGTAATAGTATTCACGTAACAGTGATTTCCTGGAATAAAATCTGCAGGGAGTGTAAAAGGAAAATTGAAAAAGTATCCTCACTTCTATCTTGTCACTTGTGAAGTACGACCATGATGAGGTGTTAACTCCTTGGTCACCCACTCAGCGAGACAGAAGTGTGAGATTTCTTCTTGGGTCTCAAGTGCCTCTTTCATACCTCAATTTGACCTGCTCAAGAGCAAAATAAATCTATGTGCTATCCATTGTTGTTGTCACTATGTCTGTATGGTGAATAGTGAAGGTTCCCCACATAGTTATGGACCTTATCTGGGTCATACTTAATGAATATTCAACTGTGTTCTTCTGAAACAGGGATCACCTTGGGTTCCACCAGTGTATGCTCCTCATGGAGCAAAGCAGATACAAAAAAAAAAAGAAAAATAGACTCTCTCGGCTTGTTTTGGTTGCATGTTCAACTGAAGTGCATTGCATGGCGCTAAAGATGTAGTGAGCCAGTGCTGGCACAAGCAACGTGGCATCGTCCAGGGATTTTGCACTATATTTTCTTTCAGGGTGTATAATTATTGTAACTGAGCATAAAACTGCCTTAATTATGCAATTGCTGAGTTTGCAGGGTAGGATTTTCTGCAAGTTGGCTCCCAAATCTGCAGTCAATCTTTTAAATATTGACTTCAGCTACTAGCAAATCTTCTTTAACTTCAGCTGCATTTGAGTAAAGAGTTCTAAGTAAATTAGCTACTTAGGGGATTCACCCTGTTTATCCGGTCTGGATTGGACTTGATTGGAGAAGCGCTATGCCAGAATCGGAAAGTAAAGCAGAATGGGGATTTCTTTTTTTCCTTGCCTGAGCTTTGGGAGCAGACAAGAGCATGCTGGTGGCATTGAATTTGGGAGGAGAGATGATAGGTAGCTGAGGGCTTCTTATTTATTCTCCTTTTCCCTTTTCTACCAGCCTTTGTGACCCCTTGCTTCTACCTCCTCAGTTTTCTTGCCTTCACCTGTCAACAGCCTGGCAGCCAGATAAGTTGCAGCCCAGCATCTGCCACCAGCATCATCTACCTACAGATTGCTCCTTTCCCCCTCACTCCAGCTTCTCCCTCTCCCCGGCTGAGAAACCCTGTGCTATAATGCATGTGGTGAAACAAGCCTAAAAAACTGGTGGCCCCACCAGGAAAAATGCTGTATTAACATTGCACGTGTAACATAATCAAAGCTTTGGTGTAAGCAGGGGAGACAGAAAATGCCCTGCTGACCTAATGCCCATTTAAAAAAAAAAAAAAAAAAAAAAAAGAAAAAAAACACTTCTGTAGCTGGTGTCAATGGGATGCCTTTTTCTTTTTTCTTTCTTCCTATCACTTTTGTGCTCTTTCTTCATAAGAACTTCAGTGCTGCATTAAAGAGATTATAGGTGCTTTTCATCTGTACCTTTTTCCCCCCAATTTTATTTCTTCCTAGCAAGCCTCTGGGGGCACTTTTTTAAAGCAATTGAGTTATTCTCCTACCTGCTGGGGAAGATTGACCTACTCCTGTGCATCTTCAGAGGGCTGCTTTTTTTTTTTTTTTTTTTTTTTTTTTTTGTCTCACTTGGGGAACGAGAGCAAAGGGAGGGCTGGGATCAAAGATGCTCCTTCCCTGGCATTACCTGCGCCCAAAAGAAACGGCCGTGGCGTGTGCTGCTATTTCAGAGCTCAATATAAATTGTGTGCGTGTGTTGAACGGATGATACCCAAGGAGGAAAGAAGCTTTTAAACTAACACCCTCTTGTTTTCTTACTCTGGATCTGGTAAAAATCTCATCTCGATTTTATTTCCTCCTTCCTCCCCCAGTATGTGTTTGTCATGAAAAGCCTCAGACTTGAGTGCTTTGGTTCCTCTCAAATGTGAGGCTCGGATCCCACCCAAGGCTCCTTTTGGTGGGTTAAATTTGTGGTTCTGCAGGTTTTGTGCCCCAGTCCGTGTTGTAGCTGGCCGTTCCGCGTGTCCAGGACAGGCCCCGCGAGGTCGGCCGCATTCCCGCAGCCCTGTGCTGATAAGTGGGTTGGGAAGGGCCTCTTTCGCAACGCCCGGATTCGTCGCATACTGAGCGTACCGCATGAGCCATCCTATTGTTCGGCTTTTGAAGTGCTAGAGACATCCTCAGGCAGTCTGGAAAGGGGAGTTTCTCAGTTCCTGCTGTCCCATGAAATTTTCACCTTTGAATGAGCAAATTTTTTGTCAGGATGGCTGCTCTCCGTCCTTTTGAAAGGATGAACTAGGCTGCACTAAATATCCTGGGCCAGGTCCCCTGCTTTTATAGTTTGGTCTAAAGCCACTGACCTCAGCAGAGCTAGGCTGACTTAGAAAAGGAGTAAAATTAGTTCTTCTCTTGTTTAAATTTGATTTTGCAAGAGTAAAATCTGGAATTATAAACAAATGGGCGGGGGGGCAGGGAAGCCCTTTGCTACTTGTCTTGGTAGGCCTAATACTAATGGTTCTTTTCTCACTCTTAGTAAAACAACAGCTTAAGATGTCCCATGGACATAGTTAGTCCCTGAAACTCTTTTAGTGTCACCTTCCATCATTACAAAACAGCTGGAGATGCTGCTTCAGAGCATTGGCAGGTGACAAAAGGGGCTAACAAAGAAAATGTGGCCCCATTCGGGAGAAGAATCAACTGCAGCTGAGCTGTCTCACCTGTTCCACCCCTTCTTGCAGCCAAGGATGGTCTGGATGTAGTTAACCTGTGCAAGCCACCAGCGTTTTGAGAGGAGGGAGGTCTGGGAGCCGACTTCAGCTTGATCCAGTTTCTCAGCAGTGCTGTGTGCAATTGTGTTGGATTTCATCATATTCACTTTAATTCTCTGTTCAGAGAGAGCTCTTTGATTTAGTGATGACTTTTCCATTAGAGTTTCTTCAGCCTTTTCAAACTCCCTAGCTCCTTTCCCTCCTATTGCAGTACCTCACAAGGCATAACTCTGCTTTAGAAGGGAATCTTTCAAAAGGAAAATGGAGACACAAATCACCCTGTGCCTGGCCCACATGAGAAGAAAGGGATTTTAGGAGCTCCTTGTTTGCCCCCTGAGAAGGCAAAAGGTATCAGAGGGGAAGCAGGTCAATTCCACAAGACAAGTCATGAAGACAAAGGAATCCTTGGAAGAAGAGAAGTGGGTGACTTGAGAATTAGGGTTTGTTTGGGAAGGGCATTGCTCTTTCAGGTAAGGAACAAAGTCTTGATCTAATTTACTGAGCATCACAGAACGGTTTTGAGACTGGAGCTGCTTCAGGGAATGTTTTTGACCGATAGTTTGTCCATCAGAAGGAAGCTGAATTACTGAAAACTCTTTACAAAAATGTGCTTTGCTGAAGCTTTTGACAGGAAAGATGCCTAAAGCCTCAAATGGGTTTGAGGGAATATGGTTTGAATGTTCCTCAGAGACATGGCTTTGAGTTCCTGCTCCAGCCTGAAGAGTAGAGAGCTGGACCTTGGATCTTTGCCATCTCCAGCCTTTGCTGCCGGACTGTTGTCCTTCCCCTTTTCGTTTGGGTTTACAGTGAGGTGCGAGGGTGAGGGGGGAAATCGGCTCTCACTTTTATTCAGCTAGTGGAACACGTTTTTTTTCTAAACCTCAGAAGCTGTTGTGAAATCAAACTTTCACATAAAGCCTCAGGAAGAATAACCTGGACTGCTGCAGGATGGGTAATTGAAGCACTTAGGCAGGACCTTGCAGGAGAGAGATTGCTGTCGGGGTGGAAAAAACTCCTTGGGAGCTGCCTTGTCAGCTCTGGATCCTGAAGAGTTGCATAAAGGATTTAGCTGCATGCCTGGATTGAAGAATAGCCAAAGACAAGATGTGCCTGGAGGCCTTAGCTCCCACACATGTCTGGGGATGTGGAATTTCTAAAGTATTCATCGGAGGGCAGGGCAGAGGGGATGTTAGAGAAAAATGTGTGGTTGCAGAGGCAGGCTTGAAAGCGTAGCCCGTGTTTAATTGACGCTGAAGCAACTGCAGGTTGGTGCTGGCAGAGCATCAGGTGCAGCAGCCGGCGATGGATATCGGAGGCAGAGGGGGAGCTTGCGAAGAGTCCTCAGCAGCAGTGAGCTGGTCCCGCCAGTGCTAGGACATCTCCAAAAGAGCAAAAATTATATTGTACATATTGACTGTGCATCAAGAAAGGGCAACCAGCCTGCGAATGACTGAGCAGCTGCAAAAAGTGCTGCCTTTCTGTGATATCTTCAGTGTCCTGGCGTGGCAGTGCTCTTGGCTGGAAGCTGGAGCGTTTTAGCACGCTTTTTTCCCTGCCCCTCTTCCTTTCTCTGCAGTTAGGTCCATACAAAAAAATGCACCAGTGCGCTAGTGGGTTGCCATGGAAAGAGCTGTCACAGTGAACTGAGTTTGTGCTGGCTTGGTGGTGCCTGTTTCCTTTAAAGAAAAGGGAGGAGAAATCTCACAAACAGAGCAGGAAGATGACCCAAATTGGCCCAAGCCAGCCCTGAAAATCAGTGTAGGAAATTGGGGATTTCCCCCCTTCCCTTCCCTTCCCTCGGAAGGAGCACACATGTTTTTTTGGCAGACAAGCACTGTGTATCAGTGTCACGTTTGGGTTTTCAGAGCTGGTTGGTCAGAGCCTGTTTTGGAGCAAGGGGGAAGCAGGGGGAGGAGTGAGAGCTGAAGTGAGGGAGGGCCGAGGGACTGTTCATCTCCCTGCGTCTCAGACCTCTCTCCGGCCATATTCCTGTGTTTCCCACGCGTGGTCCTGGCAGACCGTGTTGCGGATTATTAACACGTTGTGTTGGAGGAGACACCTTAACTTCTGCCAACATCAGCTGTTGACACCTCCAGGCACAGCCAGATGGTTTCGATGTCGTCGCCCCATGACTGATCTCGGATCTGGGAACCCTCCATACACAAAGGTTTCGCTGACGTCCCCGGTCACCTCCTGCGGTGTCGGCGATGCTCAGCCTGGCTGGAGACCCTCACTGCGTGCCAGGGGTTGGATTTGGAAGCAACGAGACCTAGCGCCTGGGTAGCACCTTCCCTCACGGAACTTGAGGCCTCGCAGGCAAGCGAACGGTGCAGCATCCCGCAGAGCCGGGCGGGAAGAGGTCAGCGCTTCCCTTTCTCCTCCCTTTGGCCATTTTTGAAGAGTTCAGTGAGCAGATGCTCCCTGATCCAGCAGCTGGGGGAGAGCTTGGACATGCGGAGCTGAGGGGCAGGCAAGTTGAGAGGAACATGGATCACCAAAGAGGAAAACTGACCTAATGAGGCTTATAGAAGGCTGCAGACTTTAGCTCAGGTCCTGCTTTCCCTCCCTTGACCTAGATAGAGGCAAGATTAGCTGTTGATTGAATTAATTCCAGTTTTTGTCCTGCTGCCTGCTGAGAGTTTCTTTAATTGTAGTGTTTGGCTCGGGCATGAGCTCTTTGGAGAGCGGGGAGCTCTTGGGACTCTCCTTTTGGGGGAGGATCGATTATGCCTAGGAAATTATTCAAAATTAATTCCTTTGGCTGCCTTTTTAAGGGAGTGAAATTGCTCAGTGACAGATTTCTGACATACCAAAAGGCAATCCAAAATAATCAGTTGACCTTGTAAGAGTTGATCAAGACGCGTTTCCCTAGGGACATTTTTTTCTTTATGTGGATAAACCAGCCTTTGCTTTTGAAAAGGAGATCCCTCCCACTCCTCCTGACCAGGAGGAGAAAACCCAGCTTCAAAAAAAGGAGAGAGGGGAGGAAAAAAAAGGGCTTTGGACAAATATTCCTCAGCAAGAAGTGGTTGTAATAAGCAGTTCCCCTTTTTCTGCATTTCTGAAGTGTTGCTCAAGAAGCATTGCTACAATTTGTTCATCTGGACACGCTGTGAAGCAGCCCGAGGGGAACCCGCTCCAGAGGGACAAAGCGGCCAGTGCCTGTAATGACTCTTTCTTGTTGTGGTGGTGGTTGTTGTTGTTTCTTTTTTCTTTTTTTCTTTTTCTTTTGCACAGGGAATAGTGAGTACACCTAAATTAAAACGGATGGGAGGAGGCAGGAGGAGGTAGCTGTTGAGTGCACTTTGTTGCCTTTTTAAGGTGCTCTGATTGCAAATACACTGGGGGAATATACTGAATGGGCAGTTTTGCCAGATCGACTTCTGTTGCTGTCGGCTCAGGGTGCTGAGAGGGCAGTGGGGTGAAAGGCTGCCCGAGAGGGGCAGTCCCCGCATGCGCCAGCACATCCAAGGGCTCGGAGGCAAACCCTGGAATTAGGAGCCGCTCTGTTCTGTGCCCTGGGATGCTCAAAATGAGAAAGGGAAGGGGCAAAAGTTCTCCCCCTTTGAGGCGCTCCAGGGAAATCCTGCTGAGGGACCGACTGTGCAAGCCTGAGCGTGTTTTACTGGTGTGTCACTTAATTCTTTCCGTAATCTACTTTTATGAAACCTCCCTTGCTTGCAAGGGCTATTCATTCCCTTCCGCTTCTCACTTCAAACAGAAGTACCTTTTCTCTCAAACTGGGGCATAAATAGTTTGCGAGTGATCCGACAGTCACTTCTGCATTTTTTTCCTATCATTTTTTTTCCACCCGTGCGGTTCACACCAAAGGCATCCCAGCCTGCTGCATCCTGCCATGTCGTGCTGAGGTTCGTGCGTGCACCCGGTCCCCTGCTCGGGGTGCTGGTGTCCTCGCAGCAGAGCCCACGGGTGCTGGCAGCTCCCACCCAGGGACCCTCATTGCATGGGCAGTCCAGGGAAATGCTGCCTCCTGGGGGCAGGAATAACCCAGGAAACTGGAGCATGTCTGAGCAAGGGAGCCTTTTATTGGTGTGGCTTGGTGTGTGGTGGGGTTTTGTTGGATGTGTTTTGTTTTTGTTCTGTTTCCTCCTCCTTTAGGTTGCGCTGGGGCGGGAGGGCTGTTCCTAAGCGAGCCCTGGGAACGCGGCCCTGCGTGACAAGGGGGCAGGACAGGCTGCGGCGCCGGGCGCCCGCGTCCTGCTCCGCACAAAGGTCCTTTGTGGCCGAGCCAAGTCCTGCCGGCGGCCAAGCCGTGACTGTGCCCCCGGGCAGCGGCTCCGCGCTGAGCCGGGCGGCAAAGACGCTGCTGAGAGGAAAAGGAAGCTCCTCCGGTCCCGTGATCTCGACCGGCAAGTGCGTTTGGCCTTTCGGCCACATGGATGACTAGGAATAACACTTAAAAACTGTATGCGGCCACCCAAAACTCCCGTGTGCCATGTAGCAAGGTGGGACTGTCCTCCACGCGCTGGCACTGCTTAGAAAATCTTTCTAGATCTGTATGTTTATGTAACATGCAATTATTGTAAGGAAGCTGAGTATTGGATTGGGAGCATGTTAATGGGATGAAAGAAGAAGCTAGAGCCTTGGTACAGAGCGTGGATGTGGTGTTTTTGAAATAATTTTAGCTCCAACTATCACTTTTAAGCTGCATGTAGAGAGGACCCGGGGATTGGTAGCAGCAGTGACACGTTGGCTCTTGCCTGCTCACTGCCGATGCCACAACGCAGTGGTGGCTCTTGGTCTCTCGTTAGATGTCTGAAATACCCAGTAAGCTGGGAGGGAGAAACACCACGTGCCCTGCCATGATGGGGATACTTGCAGGAGTCGTCCTTGCCTGTTCCACTAAACAAACCATAGGCCCTCAGTGTATGTGAGATTATACTGAAGCCAAGTGTTTTCAAAGTGTATTCGACTCTCTCTGCTTGGCTTAGTAAGTGTCCAGGCCTTCTATCCATATAAAACAAAGAGCTGAAGTAAAATTTGAAGCTAGTAAGGGCAAAAAGACATGCAGAGGTGATGCAAATGGGAACTGCAGGAGGTGAAGAGGGGATGTAATGAAACAACTTCAGCAGGCAGGACCTAAATGTACGGTTAGGGTGATGGAAAGCAGCGTAGTAAGCATCGCTTAGAAGGGCCCTCTTCTGGTATGTGACCTCTGAGGTGACTGAGGGACAGATGAAGGGATAATGAGATGCTTGCTAGGAGCTCTTGGCTCGTGTTATCAAAAGCAGGAAAAAAAATGCCCTTGGTGGAAAGGTGCATGGATCAGCTCTGTGTGGTGTAGGACTTCTAAGGCCTTCAGAGCTGGGAAGAGGAGAGAAGTGTATTTACAGACTCTAATTGAGGTGAACTGGATGTAACCACTAGAAGGTGGCTTTCACAGGGATCTTCCGTTTCTTTTGGCCTAGAATACTGGACTTTTCAGAATTCAGGGAAGTGGAGATGTTCTGGAGTTGTGGCCTTCATGCAGAGGATGATCAGGAGGATGTGGCACTGCTTTACTAGTGGCCCGATCTTCTTGCAGCTGTTGAGGATGGTCCCTTCCAGCTGGGGGAGGACAGAGGGACAGCTGGGGGAGGCCATGGGGCTGCCCCGCTGTGCATGTGCGCCTGGCCTGATGCATTGCCTCTGCAGGAAGGCAGCCAGCTCAGCCCTTGGATCTCCAGACCTTTATTTCATCTTCTGAGATGACTGGTGAGCATGAGTTGTGATGGCAGGGTTCATGACACTGGCATTGGTTCTCTGGCATCCAAGTTGGACTCTCATCCCCTTTTGCAGGGCTCTTAGCTATTTTTAACTCCTTGCTCAAGAGGATGATGTTAATCATCAGAAGACAGAGCAGTAGCCTGGGCATGGAAAACCTGGGTTTAACTTGTAGCTCTGTCAGACTCGCAGTGTGGTGCTGGGCAAGACTACGGTGTCTTTGCCCCTTACTTGCCTGTCTGAGTGATGGGGATCCTCAAAGGAAGGAGGCTGAGCAGTGGAGAGCACTTCCCAGGCCAGTGCCAATCTTGGTCCTTAAAAGAGGCTACTGCTGCTTTAGGAGAGGTCCTCGTGTGCCAGGGCGGCAGATATGTGGTCTTGGACACTTGGATGTGGCTGGTTGGCCAATTTCATCAGGATATTTGTCTATACTGGACAGGCCAAAGGCTGCCTGTCTGTGTGCTTAAAATTAGAGTTGCCCCCAAGTGTCTTTGAACTCAAGTTTGTTTGTTTGTGTGCTGGCTTAAAGGAGTGTTGAGTCCTTAGGAAAATCTGGCTGGCAGCTTCTGGGGACAGCATGGACTTGCAGGAGGGACGTCATAGTTGTGCTGAAGTCTGCACTGCATGAGGGGTGTCAGCCCCACTGCCTGATGCACATGGCCATTGACTCCAACCCAGAGCTCAAGGATGCAGAGGGAAAAGGGGGTCTGAGAGGACAAGAGTCGTGTTTTGGGGAGCAGATGAAATCCCATGAAAGGAAGGTGTTGCACTGGCCTGTCGTAGTGTCTCATCCTCCAGACTGTGCTTGTCTTTTCAGTGTGTGAAGATGCCCAGGAAAACCCCTAGGGGGACAGACAGACGTAGAGTGACTCATCAGCATCTCATACTGCAAACCATCTGCATTTTTATAACACATTTTTATAACACACGAGTGCAGCACCTAAGCTACTAATGCTTAGTGTTCATTATTTGCTCCTTCCTCTTTTTTTTGTAAACATCCTTGACTTCAGTGCTGTTGCTTTGTTGGAAAAGGCAGACACAAGGAGTGCTTCCCGTATCGAGCAAGAACATGCTGGCCAAACGTTCTGCAAGGCTGCACGTGTAGCCCACTTCATTCAGGGTTAGGAGTTATTTAAGTGAGAGTATCCCTGTGATAACAATCTCGAGAGAGAGAGAGATTATTTCTGTGTAGATAGACTCTGTCTAGTTGTCAGTGCCGTGAGAGGGATCGCAGGAAGGAGAAAGGGTCCATACACTCCGCTGTTCAGATGTTTGACTTTAGCAAATGGGAAACTAGTTCTCAAAGCTGCTTAAGCAAAGAGTTCTCTTAAAATATCTGTCCACTCCAATAATTTGTTCTTGATAAGCAGGCATACTAGAAAAAGGAATGAAGCCAAATATGAGTGGAATAATTTATTTGTCCTTTGTAAAATTAAATGTGAATACATCCTAATGCTACCTATGCAGCTGAAGATATCATATGCCTACAGATAACTTTTGTTTTGCATCCGTGAATCTCTTGCCCTTCTACGTGGCCCTGCATAAACTCAGGGTGAAGAATTACTTGGAGCTAGTGATTTTAATCCAATTCAGTGATGAAGATTCAATGAGCTGCACAGACAAGTAATTAAACTAGTTGGAATGAATGCTTTTATAGCATTTCTATTTCTCTCCTGAGAAATCTGTTCTTCTTTATTTTTCTCTTATGAACATGCAAATTTCTTTCGTAGGAATAAAGATATCCCTGATTGAGGGAGGTAATTTTGGCATGGTACGTGACTAGCCTCTGGGACCTGCTGCCCCTGGAAACGGTAGATGCAGAGTGTTTGCAACAGGTTTAAACCCTCCTACAGACGTTAAGGGCATTTGCTGCTGTCTTGGGCAATGTTTTAAGGGGGTGATGAGGAGTTAATGCATCCTGCTTGTAAAAACAGGAGCCAGAACAGAGATCAGTTTATGCTTCTGTTCAAAGGAGCATCCAGCCCCAGTAGATAAGGAGGGGCATCTCTCAGGCTGCACCAAGGTCAGAAATGTGCAGTAGCTGCAGCCCTGCTGTGCTGGTCACAAGGGCCCTGTCTGGTGTGCAAGATATTGGTCCCCCAAGCCTTATTACAGCAGAGAAAGTACCCCCTGGGAAGCAAGAAAACCTGGAGTTTGTCCCCAGCTTTGTCCCTGGGCTGGCACAACTCTCTGCTTCTCCTCTGGCTCTTCACTGGCGCTGCCCACGGGCACCAGGAGACCTTCTGCAGGGCCCTGTCATCTGCTGTGCCATAGATCCGGGCCATTCCTGAGTGGAGTAAGTGGACTTCGCTGCAATATAGATACTGTTTCAGGGCATGAACTGGAGCACAAGCCAATGTTTTTTCTTTCTGGGTAGGTTATTCTGTTGTTTTTCCAGGAGCAAAAATGCTAAAATCAGGCCTCTTCCAGATACGAATAATGAAGTGTAACCTTGCATTTAAAAAAAAAAAATAGAAATCACAGATATGTATTTAAGATAGAAAATTCACAGCAGGCATTATTTAGCTTCCTCTTTTCAGAAAGAAGTTGGCCCCTTGGGCTCACACAATGAGCAACACAGAAAACCTACTGTTTTGCCACAGCTTTGGCTTTACAGCAATTTGAATGGGGGCATTTTAGTTTAATATGCTGTAAGCAGGATACTTGGGTGCATCTATCTGTTTGGAAAACCCTATCTCATCCCATGTCCAGGACCTCCATGTTTGCCCATATTTCCATGGCATCTCTGGGCTCGTGCAGGGCAGAAGCGCAGGTCCGTGCTGCACATGAGTGTTGAGCACCTGCTTTGGTGGTTTAGGTGCCAGAAGATTCAGGAGTCCTGCAGGCATCTTGCTTCACTAGCAATTTTGAGCCTGTGGTACTTAAAAGAAATAAAAACGATAATTGCTGCTTCTATTCAGGCATCAAATTCACGGCCATAGCAACCTGCCATCATCAGGCGCATCTATGTGCTTGGATTTTTTTAATTTTCCTCCCATTGGGTATGTCTATATGAACATTTGTGAACTGAAAACATGCAGCAGTTTCAAATTTTATTTCTTCACAGGTACCCCAGAAAGGATGAATATGGTGGTCTGTATCCTTCCCTGTTAACTCCTTTTTATTCAGCATTCTGAGAATTGTAATGGTGTTGGATCTTCAGGCTGATCCAAAGTAAATGCTGTTTTAGAAGTGCTAGTCTGTGGTTTACATCATCTTCCCTTCTTTCTGTTTCTTTCCTGTGTAAATCATTGCTGTCCTGATGTACTTTACAGGAGTTATAATGGGACTATAGGAAGAAGCTTTTGGTTATACTCCTGTGTGTAATTAAACCCTGTTTTAACTGTGTTATTGCACTGGAGAGCAGTGGCACTTTTGCTGATAGGATTTTTGATTATTACAGTAGCAGCTGCATGCTTTTACAACATTTGTAAGGAAGGAGAAACCTCATGCTAGGTGTTTTCCTTTTCAGACCATGAAATGCATCTGCCACCTCTCAGGCTTGGATTTATAGAGCAGGATTGCCACAGCATTAGTGGAGATGAATTGAGCCTCTCTGATGGGGAGCAGGAGATGAGTTTTACCCTGTCAGTAAATGACTGTTGGTCATTATTGCAGCTGCCCTGTTGGTGAAAAATGAGCTCCTGAGCAGTAAAATAATAAAATCTGCCATCCTCTTCAAACTTCAGCTGGCCCTGGCGAGCAGCATTCCCTCTATTTTGCTGTTTGTTTGTGGGTATCGTTGCGTAGTTGCTTTTCCTGCTGTTTCCAGCATCAGGCCAGGTGCTGGGAGCTCTCTGCTGGCATGTGGCAAACGATTCCCCAAGAGGAAAAGTAGGGGGGAAAAAAGAGGTTTTATTGGCAAATCACACAAGTGTTGCTAAAATATATATTTTAAAAACAGTGCAGGGCATATCTGTGGAAAAATAACAATCATTTGCATTGGGTGGGAGTTTCAACCTGTTTCAGTCTTTGTTCTATTACTTTTTCAGCCCTGGCCACCTCTGAGCTGGAAGCAAAGCTGTGGTGTGAAGTGGAGCTATTCCTGGCATGCCGTTCCCCTTGTGCGAGAGCAAGGCAGGGTTTTCCCATCTCCTCCTTTGACTCCTCTGCACATTTGGGATAATCTTTGGATGCCCCTTTCCAGGCACACTCTCCTATCCCCTGGATAGAAGACAGCATCTTAATCTCCTCAGCTCTCTCTGTCTCCACTGCCCGACCAGTTTCCCAGGGTATTCTGTTGGAGTTTTGGGTTATGCTTTGTGCAAATGGGCACTATCCCAGGCACTATGGAAAGCTTCCACCAGCCCCAAGAAGCCAGTGTGGGAATATAGCCCTGTGGGAAAGAGCTCAGCCTCCACACAAAAGCTTTTTGTGGGGCTGGATAAAACTGCAAGGGGGCACAGAGAAAAGGTGGGAGAGAGCAAAAAGATCCCCAAGCTGAGCAAGAGAAAGCTCTGACTCTTGACTCTTCAACCCTCTGCTTGCCCTGTTTGTAACTTCAGTCCATGCTCGCAGCTCCGGTTGGCTTAGCACTGCTGGCACAGATTACATAGGATATTTCTTCTTTCTCTTTTTTCAAACAGCTCTAAAGTGGCAAATGTACTAGTGCAGATACTTTTGTAGTGGTAAAACTATTTTTACCAGCCAGATTTGGTTCACTTGAGAAATTTATAGAAGCAGAAATTACCCTTTGCTGCTGAAAGATGGCATTGCTGTGCAAGAAGACCTAAAACATGGTTTATTCTTTTGTGCATCACTCTGGTTCTCTGCAGTTTCCTCCGTTTGCCCTCCGACTGGGAGGACAGGGCCCAGCTAGGAGATCTCGTGTTTTGCTGTTGGTGCACAGAGTCGCCAAATTAGTTGCCAGTTTGTTCTGTGTCTGATGCTCTGGGACCATTTTAAGAGGGGTTGTAAAGATCATAGGACTGTGGTTGGGCTGTTTTGTTAGGTCTTGGAAGTTAAATAAAAGCAGACTAGGGCCTCTCTCAGGGCTGCTGCACTGTGTTTGTGAGGAGATGCATTTGGAAGAACACGTTGCTTCTGACCCGTGTGCTCCCATCCCAGATCACTCTTCTGAAGCAAAGCAAATCAAAAGCTCTCACGGCCGCACAGGCGCTCGCTGTGGTTTGGTTTGGACCCAGTTCACAAGCGCAGCTGTGTGCTTGCAGACAAGTGCTTTCGGTTTTTAACCGGTGTGCTTTTCGCTGCTTTGTGCGTCTGCTCATTAAAATATATATACATATTTTATATGTGTTGCGGGGGCAGGTGGTCAGTCACCCAGGTTCCCATCAGCAGTGAAATACCAATAAGGAAACGAACTGGGTTTTAGCTGAGGGGGATCTAAACATGCCAGGAGAAATTGCTCCAAGCCTGACAATTTGGGAAGTCATGGCAGTATTTTGTTCCTCCTGAACTCCTACTAATTCCACTTGGGAGCGTCGCTTCACATCTGTATCGGAGGAGCGAAAGCAGCACCGTTTAGTGGAGCTGTCACAGGGAGTCCTGTGTGCCCAGCGCTGTCTTGGTGGCTCTGATGCTGCTGGAAGCTGCTCTCCTTTGAAAGCTCTGAGGTGCTTCTGCTTCCTCCAATGTTCTCCGTAACAGCTCCTAGATGCTACATGGCAGCCCCTCTGAACACGTAAGGTGCCGCTTCCGGAGACACTGTGTACGTGGTCCCTGTTTGTTATGAGAACTGACTCAAAGATCCAGGGCAAAAAAGACTTCTTAGCAACTCTGGTAAAAATGCATCTGCAATGAGCTGCCTGCTGAGGTCCTGGAGGGGCAGTGATTTTGCCATCCCAGTAGCCACCGGCTCCCTGCTCAAGCAGGCATCAAGAGGGCTTTCTCCCACAGCAAATGGAGCCATGTTGGGCCTTAGCTTCTGTCCTCTTTCAGGATGCTGCCTTCCACCAAGGTCGAAGATATGTGGATGGTTTCTGGTTCTCCATGACCTTTCTCTTCTCACTTCCCTACCCAAAATTTCCTGCTTTGGATAGAGGGCCTTTTCTTTTGTTACTGGTCTCCAAAAAGAAGTGTTTTGACTATTGAGTTTCATTTGTGTGGTGGGTGACAGTTTTTGTATAGCAGAAAGACTGTGAAAAATAGTGAGCTAGCAAAAATGGAAATAGGTCGTTTTCTGTCTGAAACAGAATGGACACAAGTGGTAATTGGTGCCATTTCCTGCTAGAAAACAGCTAGAAGTCCTTGTCTCGCCTCCATCCACCATTTTATCTCGCAGCTCTGTGGCAGCCTCTTGGTCTCGCCAGGGCACCCTCGTGTGGGGCTGGCCGGGCAGCCCATCCACACAAGGGGCAGGAGTTCAGCAGAGCTCAGCTTGGCCAAGAAGCTCAGTGAGGTCCCAGAAAATGAGGAATTCAGGTGGACTTGAAAACCTTGGTTTGACTTCTAAGAAAGCTTTGATCTAAAGTAAGCTTCTTTCTTCTACTCCTCCTCTTTCAGGTCATTTCTTTATCTTTGAGTTCTTAGGTCTCTCTTTCTCTCTCTTTATTTTATTCCCAAGGGGGGGCAGATCCAGTGAGATATCAATACACTTTGCTCTTGCTCTCATGTCCTTTGATTCCCTTCCCTTTGCTGAAGTGCCCTCGCCTCTCGGGCGAGGTGGTGCCTCACAGGAGGGCAGACCCTCCGCGCAAGCGCAGCCGCCATGTGGCCTGGTCGAGCCGCAAGGGGAGCGGCAGCTCTGCTCCCATCTCCAACAGCCCTTCCCTGAGCACTGCCTCATGCCTCCTTTCCCTCATCTTAAAAATCACAAGCACTTAGTGATCTGCAAGGTAGATTTGGGCAACTTCACTTCCTTACCTCAGCAAGAGTGATGCAGCCTACTTCTGTCCCCTTCTCTCACCTTTTGTCCACTTTTGACAGGGAAATTGAGGGGAATTTTGAAGGGATATGTGGAAATAATGGAGAATATTTGGCATAATGCAGTTTAAAGGTCAAGCAGTGCAAATCCATAGAGCCTGGTTTTCTGTTCATTCCCCTCACCCCCTTGCTTATTACAACAGAAATGGAGATGGTGGAAACCCAAGACTACATTTTTTTGTTTGTAATATGCAGTTTTAAAACTAGTGTGCCCGTAATGCCAACTGAAGTGTGCCGTGCTTCTGCAGGCTGCTTGTAAGCAATGCCAAGCGAGCACGGATCCGAGCGCACCCCTTGCTTGAGAGGATGGAGAGGAGTCCCACCTGCGCTCCACCTTCCCCAGCTCTTTTCCTCCAACTTCCCAGCACAGGCTGCAGCTCCAGCTTGCTCCCAGGGATTCCCCAAAGCTCATGGAGGCGACCTGTGCTGGAAGGGGATGTGATCATACGGCAACTGGCCGTGTGATGATGTGTGTTTGGAAGCTGGCACCCTGGTTCTAATTTCCAGCTGAAGCTGTTTTTGCTGTTAGTATATTGGTCTGTTCTTCAGGACATACAGGGATGGGCTGATGTAGCAGAAACATTTTCTAGATATCTACGAAGTATTCGTGAATTGCACCTCGAGCTACTGAGTTAGCTTCTGCTTTTGACGTTGTTCCTAGCTGTCATGCTAGGAACACATGCAAAGGAGTAGATTCAGGGACAGCAGTGAGGTGTTTTAAATCATCCACTGATGAATGTTCAGCGAACGGGAATTTTACTCTTAGTTTGTGATGGTGGATTTTGTTTGTTTTGGAGGGGGATGGTGGCTCTCATGGGCACTGGATGCAGCTTATCACCTACAAACTTGGCAGTGAGGAAATCTATGTTCAATCAGATGAATCTCTATTTCATATATACAAATTGAATGGTGTTTATGAATGCAGAGCTTATGCCCTTACTGCAATATCTGTACTTTCCATCCTCCTCCAATTTAACTCCCTTTCTCCTCTCAGCACTCCACCAGTAAAGGCACCATTTACTATTTTTGCAGCAGTTGGCAACTTTGAGCTCTCGGCTACTGCTTAGCCAGACTTGAGGTTCCAGTAAACCTTGGGCAACAGCTGGTGCCTGCTCGGGTGGGTGCTGCAGTACCTGTGCCGTGAACCCGGGGCAGGGGGACTCGCTGCCTGGCAGCGTGGAGCAGACTTGATGTGTCCCAAGGACTTCAGTGAGCACCTCTGTTGCAGGGGCTGCACTGGATCAGCTGGTTTGGGACAGCTGGTACATCTGCTCTGATAGGGAGCGAAGTTCTCCCTTCTGCCGTGGTGCTGAAAGCTTGATTTATGGGTTAAAATCAGCACTTCTAGGGAAAGTAGCTTGCTAAGGACTGCTGTGCTGGATGCTCTGCAGGATGTCCTGCTCCCCCAGCTGGATAGCTTCGTTCTGCACTGATTTAAACTCCTGTATGGCCCAAACACCTGGAGACAGTTTTGGTGGGAAACGAGGGAAATGGCCCTGCTTGGGTGACTGGTGCTGTCGCAGTATTTGTTAGCTGAGCCAGTGGAAGCATAACAGCATTTAGAAGCTGTTTCAATGCTGTTTCTTAATCCATAAACAAGCATTAAAGAAAGGTGGTATGGGTTTTTTGTTTGGTTGGTTTTTGTTTGTGTATGTTTGGGTTTTTTTTTTTTTTCTCAAATTTAAATAGAGCTTTTAAGTCTTCCATATCTTATGTCAGTGAGAACCCACTGGAGCCAACTGGTGAGTGGAGGCCGGTCTAACCTGATATGTGAGAAAGCAAGACCAAAACTTGGAGGTTGCTTTTTGATTATCTCTGCTTGCTTTGTGCTTGTGTTTGGTTTTTCTTTGGCTGGGTTTTGTTTGTTTTTCTTCAAGTTGACCTCACTTCCAGGCAGTGCTGGACATCTGCAGCTCCTCTCGGTTTCAAGAGCGGTTCAGTTCTTCAGCATCTCTAAAAACTAACCAGTATTGCCAAGTATAAGACAATTTCCATTTTAACAATTCCTGGTTTTTTTGAAGTTGAAATTTAGCAACATCTTTTTTTTTTTTTTTTTTTGATAGATAAAACCACTGTCCAATGAGCATGATTCAATCACAGCTTACACAGTTCCCGTTGTTGTGTTGACTGGCATTCAAGTGGTCATCTTTAAAACATGTAAGCATTTTTTTGGAGAGAAAAAGATAAAGTTTGAGAGCCTCCAATTCTGCTTCAACATGTGAATCACACTTTAAAACTGATTGTGGTGGTGGTGGTGTGGCTTGTTTGTTTTAATTCTATAGAGAGGCAAGTGCGCAGAATAGGACTTTATATTAGAGTATTGGCAGGACACAAAAAGGGGGCCCATTTAGAAGGGACCTGGAGGCTTCTGCTGTCTATTTTTACCAGTATTCAGTGAGAAGTGGTGCTTTTAGGAAGCTAAAACTTTTTTTTTTCTTCCTGAAGAGACTTACTGGTCTGTCATAACTGACTGTCATCTCCTTGAACCCACCTCAAGACAGAGCTTTGAAACTGTTGATTTATTTTAACTCTTTTTATTTTTTTTCTGCCTTTAGAGTTACAACTGAAGCAGGGCACTATAGCTTTATTTAGAAATCTTCCATCATTAGTAACCATAGTCACTTAGTAGGCATATTTACAACGTAAGTGACAGTGGGAAGTAATTATTTGCTATAAATCACACCCAATTCCAAATCTGCGTGCTCTGCATGCTCCAAACTAATAATTAATAGAAACTGCAGTTACAGTATTTATAGCAGTGTCTCTTTCCCAAGTAAATGTTATGACTGGCTAGTAAGGATTAAAATCCAGTGTTCCGTCATCTTATTTGTTTCAAAGCCATTTTCTGCCTGTGGCACACAGCAAGTTCTCCACTGTTTTTAGGCTTTGGCGGAGTTTTTCCTCTTCAAGCTTAAGAGGAAAAACTCCAAGCTTAAGAGGAAAGCTTAAGCTTAAGCTTGGAGTTTTTCTGCTTAAGCTCATTATGGGTGGGGGGAAGTTAAGCATACAGACTGGTGCTGTAAAAGTCCCCATCTTGAGCTGCAGCTCTGCTGGATATGTGCTTTACAGAGGAGTCTAACGCCCTATGCTTTGTTTCACAGGTGTCATGCAGTCGATGGGTTTGCTGTTGAGGCTGATGGGTGCTGCTGGTGCAGAAATGCTGTATTAACAAAATAGACTAATCCCAGGAGGTTGGAGCCATTGGAGAGAACTTCCAAGTTTACTGCTCCCCTTGGCAGAAAGCCCCTGTCTGGGACACTAGCTCCCTGCAAAGGCTGCCATGGCTAGCAAAAGAAAGTCGACGACTCCGTGTATGGTGCGGACTTCTGAAGTGGTGGAGCAGGAAGCCACTGAGGGTGTAGAAACCCCTAAGGAAAAGGGGGCTGCCGCCCCGCAGCAGGACACAAAGAAAACCTGGCCTGCAGAAAGCTCCGTGAAAGACTGTGAAGTGGTGGAGGCAAAGCCACCACCTGAAAATCAGTCCAAGAAACCCCAGGGTGGCTACGAATGCAAATACTGCCCTTACTCAACACAGAACTTAAATGAATTTACGGAGCACGTTGACACTCAGCATCCAAATGTCATTCTCAACCCTCTGTATGTTTGTGCTGAATGTAACTTCACAACCAAAAAATATGATTCCCTATCTGATCACAACACAAAACACCACCCAGGAGAGAATAATTTCAAGTTGAAATTGATTAAACGCAATAATCAGACTGTTTTAGAGCAGTCCATTGAGGCTACCCCTAACAACGTCACCATTGCTAGCAGTGGCCCGGAAAGTGCTGAGTGTGACGACCCGCTTCATGGGGGGATTAGTGCAAGTAAAACTCCAATGATGAAACTGGGAAAGCCTAAAGTGGACACCAAGAAAGGTCCCAAGAAGCCAGAAGAGGGACTTATGGAAAATCATGTGGATGGGACTCTCCCCCGCATCATAACTGAAGCCACTGAAGCTATTGCTTGTATAAATGGAGACCTTCTCCATGATGTGTTAGCTCACGTTATGCCCTCGGTACAGCTGCCACCAAATATTAACCTTCTCCCCAAGGTCCCAGTACCTCTGAACAGTACCAAATATAACTCTGCACTGGACACTAATGCAACTATGATCAACTCCTTTAATAAATTCCCTTACCCAACCCAAGCAGAGTTGTCGTGGTTGACAGCAGCATCAAAGCACCCAGAGGAGCAAATCCGAATCTGGTTCGCTACTCAGCGCTTGAAACATGGTATAAGTTGGTCTCCAGAGGAAGTGGAGGAGGCAAGAAAGAAGATGTTTAATGGTACTATCCAGGCAGTCCCCCAAACCATCACTGTCCTACCAGCTCCTTTGACAACTGCAAAAATTCCCCAGCCCATCATCCAGACAGCTCTGCCTTGTCAGATACTGGGCCAGACTGGTCTGGTGTTGACTCCCGTGTCAAATGGCTCAGCGGTTTCCTGTTCACCTATTACTCTAGCTGTTGCCCCTAACCAGGGGCAAAAGAGAACGATACAGACCCTAGCAAATATCCCGGAGGCCAAGCGTCCACATGTTGTTCAGGTGCCAGAGATTCCTGCCAAGCTGACTGCTGCACTGACTCCAGCAAGCGAGCGGAAGAAGACGAAGGAGCAGATAGCAGAACTGAAGGCCAGTTTTACAGCAAGCCAGTTTCCTGATGACGCAGAAATCTACCGGCTGATCGAGATGACGGGTCTCTCCAGGAGCGAGATCAAGAAGTGGTTCAGTGACCACAGGTATAGAAGTCAGCGGGGCATCGTGCAAGTGAGTGACTCGTTAGCAAAAGATCAAATAATAACTCCCACTGGTCGATATAGCCGTTCATTCCACCCTTATGCAGATTTTACACCCCAGAGATTCAAAGAGAAAACCCAAGAGCAGCTTAGAGCCCTTGAAGAGAGTTTTCTAAGATGTTCTTTTCCAACCCAAGGAGAATTGGACAGGCTTCGAGTGGAGACTAAACTGAGTAGGAGGGAGATTGATTCGTGGTTCTCTGAGCGGAGAAAGATAAGGGACAGCATGGAACAAGCAGTCTTGGACTCAATGGGATCATACAGAAAAACTAAAGATCAAGGAACCCACAATGGTGCAATAAGCCAGCCAGAACTGCTGAACAGCTCCCAGCTACCTGGCTCTTTATCTGGGTCCTCTGCAGTGTTTAATATAAAAACCCAAGAGCAGGTTCATTTACTGAAAAGCACATTTGCAAGAACACAGTGGCCATCCCCCCAGGAGTATGACCAGTTAGCATCTCAGACAGGGCTCACAAGAACTGAAATTGTTCGCTGGTTCAAGGAGAACCGGTCATCGCTGAGAGCGGGGTCGCTTAAATGGATTGATCAGTATCAACAGCAGTATGTTGTTGATGGTCATAACGAGCAAAACCAGAAAAAGGGAGCAAAACGCACCGAGAGCCCAAAGAATGGTAGTGAGGTGTCTCGGCAGCATTACCAGGAGCATAAAAAACTGAATGAAGAGAATGGGGGAAAAGTAGTTGTGAGGTCAAAAAGAGACTGCGAGCCACTGAAAGACTCTTTGTTGGGCAATCAAGCGGAGGGTCCGGACAGGTCGGAGTGCAACAGCCACGGCAGCGAGGAGAACGAGGAGCCGACGGAGGGGAACTGGGTGGAGGTGACGGTGGGCGAGGACGATGCTGCATCGGACTGTACCGATAGCTGGAGTCAAGCAGCGCCCGAAGGCCAGGCAGAGCTGGCAGACTTTGATTCTGAAAGTGTGTCTGGAGACAATTCCCACGCGTAGACAGGTAACGTTGCTCTGAGCCACCCTCAGGCTCCTTGTGCTTCCAGTCCCCAGCAGCTGCTTTCCAGGGTCGGTCACGGAGCTCATCCCTGCCCCGAGCACGTGCCTGCTGGATGCTCGAACACAAGGGGCACCCTCCCTGTTGCAAATTTAGCTGACCATGCAGCAGGGGAGCAAAGAGCAGTGTTTGATTTGATTCTCTTCTCGTGGGTTGGGTCCTGGTTAAGGCAGAACTTCAGTTAATTCTGAGTGTTCTGCCTTTAAATGACCTGTGAAACTTCTGCAGAGCTGGAATTAAAATACGCAGGTTAAGCCATGCAAAGAAACAGTAGGTAACGCCAGTGACTAATGTCCATCTTGCTAGCAGATTATCGATCTCCTGTGAATAGTTGTAGCTATTTTTTGCATCCTAGGTTGAGCCTTTGCAGCATCCTGAGTTGCTCAGATAAAAAGGTTGCTGGGGGAAGGGCCCAAGGTGAAGACTTTCTTTATGCTGTTGCAAGCCAAAACAAAAACGTTGTGGGGAACTGCAGGGGCTCATGCAAATGTGCTCTCTTCCTCTTGCAGGTGCGAAGCTCTCCAGCCTTGCTTTGTTCTGCTCGCTCCTGGTGGAGGTTTAGGAAATGCCCCATATGAAGCCCTGGGGGTTTTAGCACCTCTTCACAGGAGGCTGGATTTAAAAACAGGCTCCAGGGCTTTTCTGAAGGGGATTTATTTGGAGACCTGTAGCCTGTTTGTAACTGCAGTTAGGCAGGTATAAATTCACAGCAAGTGCTATCAGTTTTTTCTTTGTTTGTTTATTTTTGTTTTGTTTCTCCATTTCAAGCCTTTAATATTTTATGCTTGATGTAACTGAGATCTGAATCTGCCTCTTCCAGGCAGGAATCTACTGAAGCTAGGAATTATCCAACAGCAAATGCCACACAATGCATTAACAAAAACAGAGAACACTTATTTTAGGATCATTAATAGCTCTCTGATATCTAATTAGCAGAAATAGTGAAGTGTATTATACTTAGAACACACACAAAAAATAAAGCCAGGGCTGACAGAAGTTCGTCTACTCCTAAAGGCTTTTGGTATTGCAGTTTTGCAGTACTTGAGTTGAACTATTAAATGTGTCAGTGCAGCTTTTCCTTGCAAGCCATGCTGGCTAGCCTAGAGCTCTCCAGTTTCTTCTTGCAAACCACTTATCCAAAAGCCTCCTGAACATTTGCTCTAAGTTTGAAAGAGAAACACTCCAGTTTATTTTTGAACTACAACTTGTATAGCCTTTAATTTTGAGAAGTGTCACAGCATCTGTACTGCAAAACATATTAAAGCTAGCACTGATGTTAAAGGAAGGAGAACTTGGGAAGGGCAGTGAGGAGGATCTTCCTCTGGCCTCTGTAGCGTGTGGTTCTCTTTGGGTGCCACTACAGTTTCTATAGTTTCTGAAGCTATGTTTAAAATTAGAGCAGGGAATTGGTCTGTCTTTTAAAGGCAAATGAGAAAATATACAAATATACATAAATATAAATGTGTAGTGTATGATTTTTTCCCCCAGGGTGTTATGCCAAATCAGTTCCTTATTCCAGGTATGAATTTTTGTGCAGCTGTAATGGAGGAAATGAGGGTAGTAGGCTAGAAGAGTGCAGGATTACTTTATTAAACCATTATTTTTGGCAAACACTCTGTACCATGACGCCAAGCTCTGCTGCAGCCCTTTCCCAGCAGTGTGGGCTCAGTGGCTGCGTTTTTAGTGCCTGTGAGCAGCGTAGGACATGCTGTGGTCAGAAACCTCTGCCTTTAGCCCTCCCTAGCACAGGAACCAGCCATAAAGCTCCACTGCTGTGTGGGTGTTTGGGCACCATCAGAGAGGAATTTCAATAAAAGCTTTGATCTCAGTTAAACTTTCACCACTTGATCTTTTGGGTGAGGAGCTTTCAAGCAGCTGATAATAAAACACCCCTCTGGAGAGGAGATGCCCTGGGGCACATCTCGCCTGACACAGGTTGAGACTGGGGCCTCGCTGTGTCCTCTGCTGGCACCCAAAGGAGAGCTTGTCTGTGTTAACTTGGCACCGTTGCATGTGTTATATTCTCACATAAAAGTGATCTTTCTCATACTGGAGCTCTCTGTGCCTCAGAGGGCCCACACTGCTATCCTGGCTCTAACTAGGAACTACCCCATGCTGAAGAGCTAAGCGGGCCCTTCCTCATCTCTGCTTCCACCTAGTTCTAGTCATTATGTGGAGCTTTCCTTGCTCCACTTGATGTCAAACAGGTATCAAACACAGCCTTTGGTACCCATGTTGTACTTCTTAGCATGACACACAGGCTTTAACTTGAGTGTTGTTCTCCTTTGAGCCTTGGTCCGTCATGGGCTGAGTTCATGTGCAGCTTCTGGGAGACCTGGAGTGCTGCCAAACTTCTGCCTGTTGGAAGGTATTGGCAAAATCAGATTAACTCCCCAGAGTAGGATTGTGTTCCTTAAAGGGGGGGCTGCAAGATCTGCCTCCCTAAGGTGCCAAGATCTTCAAGCGGGGTGACTCCTGTAAGGTGCTGTGGAGTTGTTGCTAAAAACGCTCTGTGCGCTCACACCAAAGCCTTCCATCTTTCATGTTTAATCGATACCACGTTGTATCTCCATTGCCACCAACAGCAGTAGTGCTGCCTTCACCAGCCATGGCCAGAATCAGGTCTGTTGTCACTGTCTCACAAGCCTTACAGCTGAAAAAAATGGTCCAAAACTAAAATCAGCAAATTGCAGCTTGGCTGTGAGAGCCGGGAGGCGGTGCAGGCCGCAGCGGTTGGCGCTTCCTGCTGCGTTTCTTTCTGGCCCTGTCTCCTGGGGGTTCTCCAGAGCACAGCGCTTTCATTTGCTCAGAAATGTCCCCTCCTCGCCCACAGAAACTGTCAGTTTTCGCATTGGGTCCCTGACCTTCCCTCTTGGGCCCAGAGGCGCCTCGCTCCCGGTGCCGGCCGGGGCCCTGGTGCCTGCGAAGCCGCGTGCGCCCCGGCTCGCGCCTGCTGCTCTGGGAGCTGCCAAGGGGGAAAAATAACAATAAAAATAACAATAAAGGACAAAAAAAAAACCCAAAACCTAATCTGGGAGTTGTGCAAAAGCCCCCCACTCCTTACTGCTTATGTAAGTGTCATACTGGGCGTTGAAGGTTGTCTGGGCGCTCCTGGTGTCTTCTGCTCCTTCCGCACTGTGGCGGGACTGCGATCGCTCAGCTGCTCGTGTGGCCTTGCACCTTCCTCGGCGTCTGAAGCTGATCAAGGCTGCAACAAGCCCAGGCTTTCCCTCCCTCGTTGCCCCAGCTTTCCTCGTGGTTTGGGGTTTCATCCTCGGAGCCAGCCGCAGTGCCTACGAGCGACGGCAGCTGTGGGACGCTCGGTCAGCCCAGCTTTCCGTCGGCCTCGGGAGAACCAGCGGCACGTGCAGGCAGGAGAGGGTGCGAGGGCTGTTCTTGAAATCACTGGTCCCCTGCGTAGCCTTTGCTTGGGTGCAGGAATCGCCAGAGAGCCCTTGAGCCGTTCTGCAAAGACACATGCAGGTGACTTCATTCCATTTTCTTGAGCTTTGTGTAATTAAATCTTAAAACCAAGTGAAAAATTATTTATGGGGACTTACGGGGGAAAAAACAAAAAAAGACTTGTAGTCTTCCAGCCTTTAGCACTATCCGTTCCTCTTCTAAAGTAGCTGCTTCCAGCCCGTGTACACAAACCAGTCTTTGAACAACCATGCGGACCTGTGCAATTTATAGGGTAATAATGAACCAGCAGAGAGTATGATTAATAGAAATTAAGGGCCATCACGTGTGCAGGTAACGCTGTCAGTGAGCAGCTTGAATAGTTGTTCCACGTTGTTCCTTTAAACCTCATGTTTCTGTTTTTCATGTTTGCAGGGGTTCTGGTCAGCTGCGCTGTCCTGACAACGAAGGGGTTTTCAACGCTGTTTGGAAATAGAAGGAAAAAATCTATTTTCCTGCCCGGGCTGAGTGTGTTGCAAGGCCAAGTCTCGAACCGCGCTTGCAGAGGCACAGCGAGAGATCCGCCGGTGGAGCAGCATCACGGGATAGTTCCTAGTGCCAAAGTCCTACTGCTGCATCAAAACACAAAACGAGAGAGAGAGAGAGAAAAAAAAGGATCCCTGTATATAGGTCTCTCCTTTGCTTCCTCTCCCACCCACTTTCTTGCCCAGCCTCTTCCTATACTGGAACAGATTTGTATAATGTGGAAATTTTGTTAACTTTTTAATCAGTGCAAGTTATTCTTGCCTATCCTGCCTTTGCAGAAATGTGGGGTTGGTTGGGGGAGGGAGATGATTTTTGTGGGGAGGGCAGGGGAGAGAAAGCTTTTTTTGGAAGTGTTTTCAGGAACATTTGGAATCGTTTGGGTGCAGATCAGCGCCTAGTCCCAGGTTCCCGCCCCAGCCAAGGGGCTCCTCTGGCTTAGCTGGGGGTAGGGGGATGTTTCAAGGCTTTTGTTTTGTTTTATGGCCATCTGCTACTGGTTGCAGTATTTAAATCTCTGCTTTTCTGTGCTCCTATGAAGCAAGGCTTTTCCAGCTCCTGTACTTCACTTTTCACAGAGCAGCACAGGCCATGGTTCTCTGAAGATCTTGCTAGAACGCCTTTTTATTTTTTAGCACTTTTTGTTTAACCATGCAGTACAACCTCCAGAGGGGCTGCAGTGAGGAAATGAAGATGCTTCATACTCCAAACTTGTTGGTGATTCTTTGTTGGGTACAAAGACAGACAGTGTAACTTGAGGGCTGCCCTCCAGCTTTAGGTAGCGCACAACAGAAATTCCTAATTAACCCTCACCACTAAATTTTTAGATCAGTTCTAGATTCCTGAGTGCACTTTTTTTTTTCAGATACTGCTAATTTTCTGTGTGGGGGTGTCTGTGCGCGTGTGAAGAAGGAGAGAGGAGCGAGTGCATCCGTTTGTGTGCGAGGAGCGCGTGCGAGGGCTGCGGGACGCGCTGCGCCCAGGAGCCTGTTCGTTTGTTTGGAAAACTTACCCATCTTTCAGTACACTGCACAAATATAATGCTAGGGACTTTGAATAAATCCAACTTTTCTAACTTGTTGCTCATTTGTTGTAACTCAATAAAGGCTAAACATTTTGGTAACCTCTTTTCTCGGCTTTTTTTTTTTTTTTTAAATTATACCAGAGATCAGCCCCCACCAGCTCTGTGTTGTGCACAGGCGCTCAGCATCTTTCTAGCTGCTACTGGGGCTCTAACTGGCTTTGCAGTAATTGTCTTGGGAAACACTAACAGGATTAAAATGAACTTGGTGACCTGTTTTTTCCCCCTCAGGTTAGCAGGTGGTTCCTCTCCTAGCGGTTAGGTAGTAGCTGGGAATGGGGGACCCCCTTCCCGCACATCCATGGGCTCTCCACAAGGTCTCCACTCCCACAGGACCAGCGGGACAAGGGGTCATGCTCGGTGCTTCGAGGCACCTCATTCAACCTCCTCCTCTTCCATACGTGGAGCTCAGTACATCTGTCCCCGTGCAGTCTGCCACATCCATAGGTGGAAGCATCACACGGCACAAAGATAAACACCCTGATGGGGTCTCCACCAGGCCTGGAAAGTTGTAACGGGAACTAATTGCTGCTTCTGCCTGCTCTGCAAACATGAAAAAAATGATAATCATTTAATTGCTCTCGTGCACAGTTGTTAACAACCACTTGGCAGCTTAATATTCCAGTTTGCAGCTCGTCTTGTTCGGTGTGCGCTTATGTATGTGCGTCTGGAGCACTGACCTACTTCACTTAACTAGCAGCTTTCCTGGGGATCTCGGTGGAAATTTTCAGAAGAACAAGATGCACCTGGGTTTTCTGTACTTGTACCACCCCACACACAGTGAGATTATGGCCGGGATGCTTTTGGATTGCTGCAAGTGAACAGCAGTAGCCGTGGAGGTTGTTATTGCATAGAAAATAATGTTGAATCTCTCCCCTGAAGAAACTCGTTTGCAAAAGAATTATCTGGGCTTTGCCAGCGCCTCCAGTAACAGTTGTGAGGGCAGCACAATCACAACAGCGCTCCTACTCACCTGCAATTACGGAGGTATTTGGGTCTGGGGTTACGTTGCCTGCTGCTGAAAAGAGGTTTTTGTCATTCATGAGCTTGTCTCATCCAGTGCCAGCGCCGGGCACGTTCTCCACGCTTCATTTTTGAGAGCAGTGTCCTCCTGCCAGCTAAGCCTTGAAAGTGAAGAGACGGCTGGGGATCTTCCTTCGTGGGATGGGATCTCCTTCCTTGGTGGGATGCCCGGCTGCTCCACAGGTTCACTAACACCCTGCGCGCCTTCCTAGGACCAGGGTTTCCTGATGGCCGGGTTTTGATGGACATCTTTCACAATGCTTTTAGCATAACTAGTCCCTCTTTTTTTTTTTTTTTTTTTTGAAATCAGAAGATATTTAGTTAATGCACATACCCCAAAAAATAAAGTTTTTGCACTTGTGCGTCACCTTCTACAGTCATTAGAAAAGTCCACCACTTCAAAGCCAGGAACTGCTCAAATCTAGTGGCCTCTGCCTCTTTCATTTTCTCTATTTGTGTCCTGACAAGAGGATATTTTTTCACTATATACAGATGCTATTTTCCTGCCTTGTTCATATGATGAGGGGATGGATGCTGTTCAGTAACTGAGCACCTGCTGGCTTCTTGCAGCACAGTTATTCAGGCTCTGCTTTGAAAACAGATTTATACTTTATTATTTTTTTAGGTTTTTCTGCAGCTCATGCTACTGCATCTCAGCACCCCACCAACATACACAGTCAGTTCCCACCCTAACTTGTGACAGGGTGTCTCAATAGCATCTCCATCTTACAGACGGGAAGCTGAACCAAAAGCAACGCTGAGGTTCTACTAATCCAAGAGCATGGTTGAAGCCAAGTGCCACAGGCTTGTTTTTCTGCGTGGTGGGCATTTTCCAGGTTTTTCCTTCAGGTGCAAACTAGCAGGGTTGCAATTCATGCAGGCATCTTGCCTATGAAACAAAGCCCAGGTGTTCTTGTCCTGCACACATCACTCAAGGCTCAGCCACCCCACATTTGAGGCTGTTCTGCTGTTATCACCCTCCCAGACCCATACAGAAAGTGAGAAGATTAAAGTCCGCCCTTGTCCTTCTCAGTATTTCTTTGCAAGGGGACCTTGGCACTTCTTTGCTATGTTGTTCAAGGTAGGCTCAGGAGGGCTAAAAATACTTGACTTTCATCCCCAGTATATGGTAACAGCATTTGCAGTGACCACCTGACGAGGTTCAAGGCACCACTGTTCCCAGGAAGGGTCCATCAGGCCCCACAGCCTCCACAGAGCAGTGCTGCGGGCACCAGGGTTGGTGTGAGGCCTCTCCTGCTGCTCGAGGGAGGTCATGGCTCATCTAACCAGATACCCGAGCTCCCATGGGCTTGGGAGGACCATAGGCCATGGTGGTGGTGACCAAGACTGCCCTGTAGCATCCCCAGGTTACCTCGTGATGGGCCCCCAAGTGCTGATCTCCTACAGCAAGGTAAGGTGCATGGCTTGGCTGTGGAGCAGCCTTCTTCTGCAGCACAAAGGCAGTGGGAGTAGGTAGGTGCCCAAATTCGGGTGCATTTTCCTATGGAGAGTGAAAAGCAGAGGTGCCACAGGCCTTTTCCTTGCTGAATTACTTTCCCCAAAATGGGAGGTTCTAGAGCTTCCTAAAAGCCGAGGTGCCATTTCCAACCTCAACCCTCCTCGAGGAGACCTTGGAGAACCACCTTTAAGGGGATGCTTCAAAAGCCCTTGAATTTCCTTGGTGAAACTTCCCTGGCCACCTTCCAGTCCTCACACACCCTTCACTAGTGAAGAGACCCAGTCCTAAAGTGTTGACAGAAGGAAGAAATAGTTATTAATTAACTAATTAATTAATTATAAAGGCACTTGAGGTAACACTCTGGGAAAGCACCTTGACAACAAGGGAAGAGCACAGCAGTGAAGTGTGAATCCTCACAGGATTTTAATCATATCCTGAAGAGGGAGACCAAAGACATTTTAGGCCAGCAAAAGCGATGACTTCCATGGTCATTGGATCACTAAGTAAGAGGAAGATGCTGGAATGGGGCCTGGAGCTCTGGATTCACAGTACAGCAGGAAAAGGGACTTTGGGTGCAGAAAACACTATCTGCGCCAAAGGAATGAAAGAAAAAGCAAAACAAAAACCCCAAAACACATTTCTGGGGGGTGCTGCATAGTAGAATCGTGTCCTGATCAGACTGATGCAAGCTCAGGTAACAGCAGAGGCAAGAACTGAGTGACTGGCGATTTGTTGGATGTGATCACAAATGGGGCACTTTTGCCATCACATCTCTGACAGGCCCAGTGCTCCAGAACAGTAACTTTAATCATATCATCATTCTTATCATTTAACTACACAATGGAAACCACACAGCAAGTGCCTTGGTTGTAACAAAGTCAATGGTGTTTCTATGAAGCTTCTTCAGGGCACAAAATGCTGCCTTCCCTGCTCTTTCTTGCTTTAAACTATATACAACCCCAGTGCAGGGTACCAGGTAAAAATATAGCTTCACAGTTTCAAAATGCATGATGTTACAGGACATCTACAAAGCAGTTAAAGCAATAATACCACTAGCTCCAGTTTATGGATAGAGAAGCTCAGAGATGGCCATGCCCTTTTCCACAAGACTGGAGGGCAAGTCCAAAGTTCAGGTCCGCCTTGTTCTAAATCCTGAAGCAAAGCTTTATATTTGCGTATTTTATATATTGCACACAGCAGCCGTTATGCTGTTCTATCTGCATTTCTTAGTCTTTCACACAAGGTATTTTGTCTTCTAAGAGGACGCATGAGGCAGGAAGGACAGGCTAAAGCTCAGCCCAGGGCTGTCTTGCCCAAAACCTCGCCTGGCCTTTGCCATGTGGTGGCATTTAATATATATCTGTGTCTAAATGTTCCAATATAAAATATTTTGCCTTTTTCTTTCTCTAATGGCGGCAGCCCCCTTGCCTCGCTGCCGGCTAGTGCTGATTAACGGCCGTGCAGCTCTCCAGCGCCTCAGAAACTCTGGGCTTTGCCTCCTAGCTCAGCCCGCGCCCCGGACGTGCATTGAGCAGCAGTCACAGCTTATTGCCTCTTCCAAAAGTTATCTTCCCCAGCGCCCATTAATTGCTTCCACGTGAATTCCAGTCTATTTGAACGGCCTCGGGCAGCCTGTTGTCTCCAGCTCTGCTCCAGGTTCCCAAGGTACTCCTGAGCGATCACCTGTGTTGCATGGGCTGGAGGTGCAATCTTCAATCTGCCTCATCTGCTGGCTTCCTGCAGGGGTCACGTTCTGCCTCCGAGGTGTGTGCACAGCTCCCCCAAAACTCGCTGCTAGTCTCACTGCCCCTGGGGATTTAAACCCTCAGCAAAATGGATGCGGGGAGGATGTTATCTGTGACGCACTCGCAGATGGGGACTGAACGGAGGCGGTGCTCAAACGAGGCACTTCCTGCGCTCCGAGCGAGGGGCTCTGCCACACAAGCAGGAAGATGTAAATGTTATTGGCAATATTAGCACCGTTACAGAGAAGGGGAACCAAAATGCCCCAGACCAACCACCCATGGCTCCAACCATGGTCTTCAGGCCAGATGCAGCTACTATCCTCACTACAGTGGTCGCCCATGCTGCACAGCTGGCTGGAAAGAAGCATCCTGAGCAGGATCTTGGGCACACTTGTGCCCTCCCCACACACTGTGGGTGCAGCCAGCTTGAAGAGCACGTGGGCAAGCAGCCAGGAGCTCGGGCAAGAGGCCTGGGTCAACCTCTCAAAACCCACACTCCAGTATATGGATACAGCTCAGGGGAGCAGCCCCACATGAAAAGGTAAGCGCCTACCCCAGCCTCTCTTCATCATCTTGAATCAATGCTATCAGGAATTTAAGTATATATATATATACATATATATATATATACACATATACATACACACACACACATATATATGACATTACTAAAAGCATTTCAAATACAGGGGATGGGAAAGTGAACCCAAAGCAATGCTCTGAAGGTCACAGGGAGGACGAGCAGCCATTGTCTTCAGCAATATTAAGAGAACGACCAACCCTGCAGTGACCAGGCAACCAATGAATTCTTCTTTTGCTTAGAAAGTTCCCCTGTGCCCAGTGGTGGTGCAGGGTTGCACAACGGAGGCTGCTGCAGCTGGAAGCAATGAGAATTCATCGCTTCACTTGCTGAAGCGTGTGCTGCTCTGTGCTGCTGCACCAGTCTCAAGTACCATAACCTTCCCCCAGAGAGAGGGGGAGTTTCCTCATACTCGGTCTAAGCTCAAACCTGGGAGCCCCACTTTTCCCTCAGATTCACGGAAAATAAATTTGTCTGCACACCAGCCCTCACGGTGACATGCTGCGGTGTAATTGCATTAAGCAGCGGCCTAGGGAGCTCACTACTGTCACACTGGCGGAGAGGAGCAGCGTGATGGAGACAGGTTTTTGACAAACAAATCTATCTCCCAGATGCCTACGCTGTGGATTTTGCTTTCAAGGGCATTTTAGCATCTAACCCGAGATGAAATCTGTGTCTCTGGGGGAGCACACGGCAGGGTGGTGGCACTGACGGATGCCTTCAGCGCTCCGGCCTCAGCTGCTCAGCAGCAATTCTTGCTCCAGAACTGGCTATTGATGCTGGGCTTGGCCTTTACGAGCTCTGAACTGCTTCGCCAGGTCTCTTACTCCATTATTCATTTAGCATTTTTTTGTTGTTATTTTTTATATAAAAGTGACTTGAGACCTGAAGTCAGAGATTTCTGAAGCTTTCGCTCTCTGCTCACAAATAACTTCCAGGTGTCCCTTGGCAGGAGGGAAACTGTTTCACTCAATAAAACCGCCACCCACCGATCCAGGAGAGCTGCAGATGCTGCCACGCTGACCTTCCACAAACAAAATCACACAGCATTTAAGTTTTCATTGCATTTTTTCTGGTAAGCAGCAGTTTGCATCTCTCCCAAAGCCCCTCTTTGTGGCCACCCGCAGCTTCGGAGCAGTAACTCCTACAGCTCTTCCTAACATCATGTTCTTGGCGCAAGCTGCTGATTCACCTAAAGAGTCACCCTGCACCTGTGTCCTTAATTCTTCTGCAGTTGTTACATGCACAGCTCCTGATAACTTGGTGTTTGCCTCTCTCAACAGTACTCAACAGTTTTCTGAAGATAGTAGAGAAAGAGACATCTCCTTAGCATCCTGCACATCAAAGCCTCACCAAAAGTATGAAAATGAAACATAGGATTAAATATAAGCAACAGTCAGATCTTAGCAGGCTTCCACCGTTGATGTGGACTAGAACCCCTTACTTTGGGCAGCTGCTTTTGATTTATTACCCCTGAATAACAGTGATGTAGTATATAAATAAATAAGGATTTTTAAAAAGATGGCCATTTGCACTCCTCAGGACCTAAGCAAGCCAAGAAACAACCTCTTACACCTAAGAAAGATGAAGGGTGGCATCACCCATCAGTGGCTGTTCTCTGGGCTGTGCTAGCAAAGCAGAAGCCTGACACACAGCGGCACAGGCAGAAATAAATGCAGAAACAAACTGCCTTCCCCTCCTCTGGGCAAGGCACGGGCTGCCCAGCGGGGAGCAGCTAGGAGGAAGGCAGCTTACCTCTTAATGCCCACTTGAGCACAGCTTGAACTTTGAGATACTCCTCCGAAAGAGAAAAGATCGAAGCCCTGCGAGCACCACAGCTGGTGCCCTGGGAGTGCCAGTTATGCAGGGCTTTGCACAGAAGTGGATTTCACTCAAATCCAAAAAATATTAGCAATACCAGAAAGGTAGGTAACCTCCGAGTGCCCTTGACGTGGCAACAGCACCGGGGGATGCCCAGTCCTGACCCACAGCTTCAGCCCAGCCCTGAGGGCACCCTGTGGCGGGGGCTCCTCCTGCCTTTTATCCCACGTTAGCCCCCATGGCGAGTGCTGGCAATAAGCACATGTCTACATGCAACAAAAAGCCGTAAAAACAGAACAAGTTTCCTGGCCTTTCGTCAGTGCAGGCATCAAGACCAAACTGTTCTCAGACACCCTTCCCTAGGGGCTACCCTCTTGGTAGAAGATGAACAATTTTCTGCCTTCTTTCTGCTACTTTTGTCTCCCCTAGACAAAACTCCTGCTTTCCCTCCCCTTCAGTAACATTCCCACACTTTTCTTTTTACCTGCAGCTAGAGGTCATTACTAATTACGCTGTTTCCCATACTCAATTTTCCTGCTCATTGTCCCGTGCTGCTTGGCGAGAACCTTATCTTTATTAGCTGGTCTTATCAGGACTCGATTACACGTTAACAGAAACTCGCCTTATTCGGCAGGGTTTCCTCCAGATCACATTGCTTTCAGCTTCAGAAAGCAGCTCTGGGGAGCAAGGCACCTCCCAGAGCCATAGCCATCCTGGGAAGCTATCGATCCCATTTAAGGTGCATGAGGGGACCAGAAGAGCCGCACAGTGACTTTGAGGAATGGGCAGGAGCAGATTTAGAGGACAAAGCATGTCTGTACGAGGAGCAAACACATAAGCTTAGGTTGTCTGCACTGCCATTGCCCTAGAACCAATTATTTGGTTCTGGTGAGCTGTCCTGAGAGCAGCTGCAGGGAAATCCACAACCCTGCGGAACAGGGATTGCATCCAGCTGAAACGTCCCCCATCTCCACTTAGTTACTCAACCAAAAAACCAGCCTCTTCCACAAAATCACACTATGACACTGTTCTTAGAGATTTACTAGCCCTTCAAGTGCTGTGTTGCCACACCATAGACACTACTGATGGAGGAGTTTTACCCTTCAATGCTCCAATCACGCTCAGGAAGGTTAAACAGCATCACTTTCCAGGGAAGGATTTTGGAGCTAGTTTCCACATTTCTTTTGCTTTTTCCTTATAATTACGAACTGCAGAAAAGAATCACTTGGCTGAAAAGGACAGGGTGACCAAGAGAAAAGGAAATGCCACACAAGAGATGGGAAAATTGTTTCCTAGTTGACAGCTTTGCAAAACCCCAAATCCATCTCTTGGAGGCCGCGCTCCATCCAAGGACTCCTCACGCAGAGGAAACCCCCTGCTGCCAGACATGGGGCTGCAGCTGCCAGACATGGGGCTGCAGCAGAGCCCAGGCAAGGGGCAACGAAGCCCCATTTAATGAGAGGAAAATTCAACAGGAAAATACCCTGGAAATAGAGATGTGATCAAGGAAAAAGGTATTAACTGGTTATCCCCTATAGGTCAAAAAAAGAGTGACTTGTAAATTACTGCCTATCAGACAGGCAATGGGGGCAAGAAAAGATTAAAAATTGCTACTGGGCCTATGATTTTAAGTATCAAGACTACATTCAGAAATGGTTTGAAGCTCTTCTCTATATACGATGGCTGTCATGAGAGGCCCTGTACCAACCTGCTCAGGCTTTGCAAGCTGAGGGGAGATTATGCTGCAAGTTCTGCATGAAGCTTTCCCTTCTCTGCAGGACTCTGCCTCAGAGCAAGCACAGGGAGCAGCACAGAATATTAACCTGGACCAAATTTTAGTTTCGAGTTCAAAAAAAGGGCACAAAATTCCCTATATGTTCTAATCTAACCAAAAAGTCACTTCAGAAGTAAAGCCTTGAAGCATTTTATCCCAATCATGGGACTGTTTCCCACATGAAACAGTCTCATGTTGGAAAACTCCCTCCTGCAAACGTTAATTTCTTTCCGAGGTTATTTCAGTGAAGCCAACACAGGCTGCAAGCAAGCTCAAGCCTGCTCTTCAGCCAGGGACCTGCCATTTATATTCCCATATATACACACACCTTCCCTTTCATATTAGGATCTAAATTCCCCTCTGTGCATTCACCTCAGCAAGAGCAGCTTCCAGCCTGCGAGGCCTCCCCAGAACAGGCCGCACACTAGTGGGGTCAAACTGCAGCCTCCAGAGGTTATTTGGGAACATCTTTAGCCTTGTGCACCTACAGCTCCAGGGCTGGACAACCTCACCCGTTTAGCACCGCTGCCTTTGGGCCAGCAAAAGAAATGCAGGTGCCAAGTCATGCCAGATGCTTCTTCCTTCACTCACTCCGCAGTTTTTGCATCCAGGTGTGCTGCTCTTGCAACTACAGCCAAAACAGACCTCGACACAACTAGAAAGGAGTGAATCTTGCCCCCTACAAGTGAAGATTACGCTCTGGGATATTGTTAAAAGAGATGCGGGTAGAAAATGAGTCTAACTGTACTGTACCATCCAGAGCATTTTGAATTTTGGCTAAAGTTTGGCTTGTTCCAAAATTCTTGCTCTCCTGCTCATAGGTATGTCCAGGATCTCTTCCAAATCCTGCAAGGTTCAACCACCACGTTCTGAATTTACACAACACTAGGGCAGAAAGAACCAAAAGGTCTTTCTGCCACCAGCTGCATGCAGCTTTGGGATGTTCAGCCTTCTTATTGCTCTCCCAGAATCCTTGCTGTACTTTTTTTTTAAAGCATTGATTGGATTTTTATCTCAAGCTCCATACCCTGGGGAAGAACAAGAGGAGAACAGAACTGCAGTTTTCCTCTCATTTACACACATTAAATCTAAACCTTCTAATGTCTAAGCTGCTAATTGACTTTCTAGGAAACTTTCTAGGATTTTTTTTTTAAACACAAAATTAATGTTATGTTTCAATAAAATCCTTCAGATATGAATGAGCCTTCCCAAAATATGAGGCCAACACCCAAGGCACACACATTTCCATTTCCTTTTCACAACTGCTGAAATTAGCAGTAACAAATACAGACAATTCAGACTGAATGAGCATCTGTTTAAAAAGATTGGGGGGACATTACAAGACAAATTCAAGACTTTCTTCTAGTGAAAGACTTGTCTATCTTTTCCAATGAAAGACTTACCTGCTTAGTCCTGATACAGTACAAATAAGGGTTTCATCTCTCCCCCTTCACAGAGTTAAGGATTCAGCAGACAGAGATAAGGACAGGTGTTTTTTAACTTGCAATCTGAAAGCAGATCCTCCTTTCTGAGCCCATATTGTGAAAACAAAAAAGCACATTGAAAAAAAAAATTCTTTCATCAGCCTATGAATACAGCCCCCCCCTCCCCTTTTTTCATTCTAAAGTCCCGTTAAAATCCATTTGCCACCTCCTAGGTACTTTAAAATTCTTTCTTTTTTTTCCTCCCCCATATTAGTGCTTTATTAGACTTCACTACTATATCCACCAATAACCCTAACTCTCAAACAACCCTAAACTGAGAAAATGAGTCTTTTCCTCTTTTCATTCCTAAAAAAACCCCACATTTGCACCTTTTAGATAGAAGAATAGACATTTGTGCTTAAAATGCACAGATTTAAAATGGAGGTTCAATCTTGAACTTCGAATTATACTGTTACTAAAATCCATGGCAAAATAAAAGTTTAAGGAGAAAAAAAGCTATTTACTTAGCATTGTCATTTCAAGCAGTAGAGTATCTTCACTGACATTAGTGTCCCACTATATGACATAAAGTACAAGCTGGTTCATTGAGGGTGAGCAGTCTTTCCTCCTAGATGTCAATAAAAGGATGAAAAAAATCAGGAATAAAAAGAAAACAGAAAGCTCTAAGAAAATAACAGCTCAGGAAGGACACAGAATAAAAATTCATGCTGATAAACAGAGGCGAATAACTTTAAATATTGCAACTGAACAGAGATTTCAGAGAGGACAAGACTCTCCCTCCATCCCCTCTCAAAAAACACATCGTTTTCTTCAGTATTTTTGATCAACGGCAGGAGGTGGTGCAACACCACAGGGCTCACACAATCCCTGGAGACACGAACATCAGAATGCGGGTCTTAAGCTGAAATATGACTTAGGGAAACAGAGACAAAAACAGTGATTAAAACTTTAATTTAAAACTTTGCCAACAAAAAAAAATTGATTACAAAAAGGGAAGTTATCTGTACAAAGTAAGGAAAGAGGTACTCATTTAACAAGAGACTGCCCTTGCCAGCATTGGTGAAGGACACACAAGTGGCGCTTCAGGCCAAATGGCAAGACAGAAACACACAAACTAAATTGTAATATGAATATTCTGTAATAGGAAATTCTAAAGTGAATCTTTCATAAAAGAAAATAAATTGAATTTTCCCAAAAGCAAATCAAGACTTAGCAGAAGCCTATTTTTCTTGCAAACCCTTTCCTCTTGGTTTATAGAAGGAGGATACCCAGCAAAGGGAGATCCCGCTTGGTGCCCAGGGCCAAGGCAATGACTCCTGCCACCCTTTGTCCCCATCGTGCCCCCACGTTGGCCTTTTCTGGGCAAAGAGGTTCTGCTGTTTGAGGGTGCCAGAGTTTAGACTGAGTCACAAGCTACTGCATCTTCACTTAACAGTTAGGTCCTCACCCAATATAAAGACAAATGCTTTGGTGCCAGTGATATTGCCATGACTAAAAGAGCAGCTGCATGATGGTGCCCACCAAAAACAACCATTCTCAAACTTTCCAAGTTGCATCAATAGCAGCTGTCGGGCAACAGTGCAGTCCTATTTCCCTCCTACCACTTTACATCGGCACAAGATCGTCTATAAAACTTACCACTGCATGGACAAGAACTGCAGGCGACTTCTGACCTCCACATTCTGGTAAAGTCTAAACACATAATATGATCATGACTGGTTTGTTACACCTGTCCGTAAGCCAGATCAACAAAATCCTGTGGCAATAAGGAAATGGAGCATGCATCTTTTCTCAGATGAGACGGTGAAAACCCAGGCTGACTGCTTAATTTTAATATTTCACATTAGTGAAATAGTAATTTCACTATTACACTTTCAGTATTACACTTTTTATGTCTTTGTAACTTGGGTTTAGTGAAGGAGAAACAGTAGTAAAGAGATGTTTTGGCGCAGATTCACTTCACTTAGTTATCAGCGCCCAATACATGTATGCTGGGGCAAAACTGCCCTGGGTGGTGTAACCACACAGTAAAAAGCCAGACAAATGCTAGAGGAAAACTCGGTCCAAGATCTGAACCTCACGCAAGCGGTGCTCTTTTTCCTCCAACTATATAAGTAGAAAAGGGCAACTAAACTCCAGCTCGAAATCTCAGTTAAACCTAGGGCAGCAGCACTGCCAGCTCCAGGGCTGTCATTTCCCTCAGCCCAGGACTTGGCTCTCTCACTAGCAGGGACAACTACGTTTTCAGATGATGAGACACACGAGCCCTCCTCACACATGGAGATAAGCAAGAAGTTTGCCCAAGTCCACACAGTGAGCCAAGTACTAGCTGGCATCACAGCTTCCTGGCTCCTAGCCCCATGCCCTGCCCGCAAGAACCCTCTGTGCAGAATCATTCCCCATCAAAAAAAGTTCGAGCAAGGAAAAAAAAAAAAAAGATAGTAGTAGATACTTCATGTAGTTCTTTACTCAAAAGTGGAAGAGTCCTTTAGTGAAGCAATCTATCCTATGGTACTTTGAATTTGGAAGGGTTTTTTTTCCCCCCTAGCTTTGATTCTTTGACACATTAAAGCTTTTAAGAGAAAGATGTAAATTCAGTTAAACAATGCTGCGGTCAATACCCTTCGCATCAGATACAACAATATGTTATGAAGTTGTAGATTAGTATTTGTGCTGCCCAATTTTGCAATCAAAAGAGAAACCCTGACACCGAGAACTCACAGATCTCAAAAAAAGCAAAACAAAACAAAACCCACACAAGCCAGGCAACCTCAGTTTAAACAGAGCAAGCCTTGTACATGCCATGAAGAATTCAGAAATTTCAATTCTGGAAATATTTGTTATTGCAATTTCAAACGAAAACCCTCTTAGTCTTAGCCTTACCCATGCCACACTGCAGTAGATAGCACAAATCCTGTGTGGCAGGAAAAACCTGCTCTCAAAATACAGCTTAATAATGGAAATGACACACTTGCACTTTGGTTTACAAAGGCAGCCGAGATCTATCACTTCAACAGTGTTTCCAAAGACCTCAGACGTTAAGCACAGCTACAGGAAAAATCAGCTTCCTAATCACAGGGGTTAGGTTGATCCCTCTGCCACACGCTGGGTTCTTACCTTACCACAGCCAACAAAACTGTGAGCACACGGGCTGAGACAGACACCACGAGCTGGTTCCATCACATCACAGACGCAGATGCCCCAATGGACACCCCTTGTTACAGAAAGACAATACTGTACAAAGAAGGCTTTTTTAATGGCAGAATCAAATTGAATACTACCTGCTAACCTGGAGCAAGATCTACATTTTTCCCTTCTGGAATTTTTAATTTTGTCTTGCACCAGAAAAAAAAAATCGTGCTAAATCCAACAATACTACAAAGAGCTCATTCTTAAGCACGCTCTGTACCAGGGAGGATCGGTCCTACGTGCTATTGAAACCAAAGAATTGCTGTCTGACGGTGGCAGGAGGTCTTCACTGGTCACCTAGCCGGAAGCCTTGGCCCCAGTTGTGTCTTCCACCACCTTGCTGATCCTCAGCAGCTCTTCTCATGCTTGCAGGGGGAACACCAAACCCTGACACTCCTCCTCTTCTATTGGGCAGCCAGCGGTACCTAGGACAGGCCATGGGGAAGAGAGAAAGAGAGTTTGAGGAAGGAACTTGCACACTGCAAGCTACCAAGCTGCCTCTCCACACGCTTCCTTTTAACTGCTAGACTTGGCAATAAAATTGGCTTCTGATAACGACACCTCACAGAATTATTTCCAAATATCAAGTCCTCAGCATGTTGAGAATCAACAAATAAACACAGGAATTCTGGGCAACTTCAGACTCTGTGATAAGATTATACACAATAACTCAAACAGAGGGGGGAAAAAAAAAGTATCAGGTAAGGAAGTCTCATTGATAACAAACACTATTCTCTCCCTGTTTTCACAGGGAATTAAAAAAAAAAACATAAAGGAAAATCCAAGTCACTGCTGAGCATCTTTCTCTTTAATACTTACAAAGCTCTAGCATCCATAAAGTGAGGATTCCTGAGGAACTAAGCACCAAAGAGGCTAAAGGAAACACAGGTTCAGGTACCCCTAACCTGCCTGAAAGCAGAGTTTAACCAGGCCAGTGAAACCTCTCCATCCAGGGTAGGCTACCATTTGAACAGGCAGTGATCTAAAAACACAGCTTGTGTATTGTGTTAGTGATGCTATCAATTCGGAGTCACCTGAGCTTTATAGTACACAGATATCATGCTCCTGTTGCTGAATTTTGCTAAGATCCAAGGAAGAAAGAGGGGAAAACAAAAAGCAACAATAAGAATTCCTTTATACAAGGAAAGTAATCTTGTATAGAAAAGCTCATTACTATATTAAAGGTTATCAGTAATTCATCACAGAATCTATTAAATAAAATGTTACAGCAACACAGACACAGAATTTATCCCTCTGTAGAGATGACTGTAGTACTTCATTCTTGATTCTCAAATACAAAAAATAATTAAATACCTGTAACAGGAATCAAGAGAATTGCACATAATAAGATTGGTGGTTGTTATTACTTTGAAAGACATTTTAAAGATAACATTTTCTCTTCTAAACTTTATAGAGAATGCAGGTGGATTTGCAAAGACAAAGCTAGAGTGCACAGCCTCCTCTATTCAGATTAAAAGTTGTACACAAAATATAACTGTAATTCAACTTTGCATGTTTTAGTTAACGCTTTAGGCTATTAAAAAGGGTTAATTCAGTTGCTAAATCTTAGCAGAGAAAGATTTACAACCCGAAAGGATAATGACAACAGGAGACATAAGAGATATAAGAGATTATTTTTGGTTTCTGATCTCAGTGTTTCAATGCCAAAACAATGAACAGATTGTAAGAAAAAGCACCTCAGAAATTAGCAGTTTTAGTCAAGGTCCCTCATATCAAATATAGAGCAAAATATGTCTTATAGTACTGCACAGATCTGCAACAGACTTCTGTTCTGTTGTTGCTGCAGGTTGCTAGCCTGTATCAGTATTTTCATGCACCATTCTAGCAGAAAATGTGATTAAAAAACACCACACAAAAACAGATATTGCCTGCTAATTGCCAGGGAGGCTCCATTATAGTTGGATACGCTTGCAGAAACATGACTCTTATCTCCCTCTTAGGAACAGGCAAAAAGCCATCCACAAGGGTAGCATTTCTACCTTAGCAGTTAACAAGAAACTCTGGTAACAGAAAACTGTTTTCTTTGATGAGTCAGTAAAATCCAGTATGACTTTCTATGCATGCAACAGCTGAGAAACTGCACCAGCCTGATTTAGGAAAAAAATTTTCACTCTGCTGTCCCAACAAGTATGCGTTACATAGAAGATTGCCCCACATAAACAATAAAGCCAGCTTACAAGAACTGAGGTGTGGACAGAAAAGTCCTTCCTCCTAAATCCATTGGATATTTAAACATTAAGAAAAAATACAGGTGTCCGACCAGATTTCCTATCAGCTCATTGATGACCCTGCAAGGCAAAAGAAAAACAAAATTGGTTCACACGCTCTTTTGGGGAAAAGAGTGACCATCTTCTGATGGTCACAGTTTAACGCCATTTACCTGCCACAGGCTGCATCCCTATGGCCACGGGTCATAAAAATCTCCCCTTCCTTCAGCATTTTGCATTTGCATCTTTTGGAGAGCCAAGCTTCAGTGCTAGCACATCAGCAGGCTCCTTCACCCTCCCTTCCAAGCCTTTCAATTGCATTGAAAATGCAATTAAATGCTTGTTTACATTAATGAATTAGACCATACAGCTATTAGTGTCTAAAATAACAGCCTACCTAATTTGAGAAGTTAATGCTGTTTCCACAGGACAGCTTGTACTCAACAGTTTTGTTCCCAACTTTGTAAAAACACTGCTAAAGGGAGGCCCTTGAGCGTTTTCTGTCATGCACTGAAGCAGCAGGCATCTAACAGCAAGCAGTTTCCTTAAGTGACACACGAGTCAGTAGGAGGCACAGGCAGGGAAGGGACGTGGAACTGCTGCACTCCCATTTCTTCTTATAAATCACCCACATAACTTGTTATCGTCACTAATTGTGTTACAGCGGCACCAAGAGGCTCCCACCGACACAGGGCACCGGTGTGAAAGATGAGGCACAAAGAGGGGATTTCTGCATCACAGTTTGGTCAGAGAGAGGCAAGACAGACCACAGGATGCTGAAAGCGCTGGCAGGTACTCTGCAAGCTGTTGACTGCTGTATTTCCGTTCACAAGCAGAGGAAAAACAGCCTGCCAGTTAAGATTTTGAGGGGAAGAAGTAACAATACTACCAGCATCAAGCTGAGTTTGTTCCTAAAACTAGTAATAATGATTGATCATACAGGACGAAATCTTTTTTCACTAGAAGTCTAATGTATAAACCTATTAGAAAATAATTTTTATTCCCCTTCCCTACATTATCTAGTTCTCTCATCCACAATTCTTCTCTATAGCTTTTATATGAAATGGTCAGTGTATGACACCGTGAGCATTACCACTTGCATTACTACTGCTTTAAGCCTCTCCTCTTAATATGGTTGTTAAATTTAGTGATAAGATACACAGTTATGAAAGCCATATTAGTAAAGCCATATTAGTAAATACATACGATCCACCAATGATGTAGTTGAATCCCAGAATAACCCATGGCAGGTAACAGGCCTAAAAAAGAATTAAATGGAGATAAAGAAGTTGCAAGTAGAGCAGAGGACATAAACCTGCATATGATCCAATGTACTTTTTGGAAGTATGATTATACCAGTATTTTCAACACGATACAAATCTAATTAAGTTAAATAGATTCTAACAGGCAGGATACTCTAAACTGAACAATAACTATAATTTTCAGACCAATCATTCTCATTCAAACATTACAATCCGACGTCTGCTGCACTATCTTCCATGATAAGCTTAAGCCTGAAAAGTCTAATATTTCAAAACTTGAAGACAACTGGAAAGAAGTACTAAATGAGTTTTCTCTACAAGATCTGTCAGAAACAAGCTGAGTTGCAAACTAAAGAGAAATTTAATATACCAACGTTTTCTGCCACTGTCGTTAAGTTTTTATTGATGTTAGTGATGATCAGGAAAAGTTTTCCTCTTTTTTCAGGCCAACAAATTTCAGATGTCAGGATGGCTTTTCAGTAAAGCCATGATGGATAACAGCATATGGAAGACAGTGGAGAAATTTGTCCTCACTGCCTCTCAGCGAGTCTGTAGCTTTGTGTAAGCATAGGATATGTTTAATACGAGAAAATGTTTGTATTTTGCCTTCTAGTTTATACAGAAACGATCAAGTCCAGCAGCACCAAGCACCCCCTTCACGTGAACCTTAAGCACAGTATCTTTTCCAATATCCTGTTTGGCATTACCTTAAATCTTGTCCCAAACCAAAATGATACAATCATGTCCCTGTTCAGCTGGGCCCAAACATAAAGTACAGACATGATGAGAGGAATCATCAGCAACTGCAATGTTAAAAAGAGAAAAAGAAGTTACCATCACTTTCATAGACACCTGAGAAACTTAAATAGGCAGTAGGAACTACAAGTCTCAGAAATTATCTGCAGGCATGATACATCACCAAAAGCCTTAAAGTTTACCCCAGAGACTTTGCCAAAAGTCATGATCTGTCCACAATCTAATGAGAAAGTTAACAAAGAGAACCAACCTGGTCATTCTATATTGCTGGGCTGGAAAATGCCTTCTCAGTTAATGAAAACAGTCTCAGCCTAAAGTATTTGGGCTTCTGTGCTTACCTAAGCTATCACTAGCTGTTTACTTCCTAGTAGAGATATCAAATGATATCTCAACTTCACCAAGGCTTTTGACACCGTCCCTCACAACATCCTCCTGGGCAAGCTCCGGAAGTGTGGGAGAGATGAGTGCACAGTGAGGTGGATTAGGAACTGGCTGGATGGCAGGGCCCAGAGAGTGGTGATCAGCAGTGCAGAGTCCAGTTGGAGGCCTGTAGCTAGTGGTGTCCTTCAGGGGTCAGGCCTTGGTCCGGTCCTGTTCAATTTATTCATCAATGACCTGGATGAAGGCACAGAGTGCTCCCTCAGCAAGTTTGCTGATGATACCAAACTGGGAGGAGTAGCTGATACCCCAGAGGGCTGCGCTGCCATCCAGAGGGACCTGGACAGACTGGACAACTGGGCGGTGAAAAACCTCATGCAATTCAACAAGGCCAAGTGCAAGGTCCTGCACCTGGAGAGGAATAACCCCAGACACCAGTACAGGCTGGGGACTGACCTTCTGGAGAGCAGCTCTGCAGAGAGGGACCTGGGTGTCATGGAGGACGACAAGTTGACCATGAGGCAGCAGTGTGCCCTCGTGGCCAAAAAGGCCAATGGGATCCTGGGGTGCATTAAGAAGAGCGTCTCCAGCAGGTCGAGGGAGGTGATCCTGCCCCTCTACTCAGCCCTGGTGAGGCTGCATCTGGAGTATTGTGTCCAGTTCAGGGCCCCACAGTACAAGAGGGATGTGGAGCTGCTGGAGAGAGTCCAGCGCAGGGCCACAAGGATGATCGGGGCCTGGAACATCTGCCCTATGAGGAGAGGCTGAGGGAGCTGGGCCTGTTCAGCCTGGAGAAGAGAAGGCTGAGAGGGGATCTAATCAGTGTATATAAGTACCTCAAGGGAGGCAGTGAGGAGGATGGAGCTGGCCTCTTTTCAGTGGTGGCCACTGATAGGACTAGAGGAAATGGCCGGAAACTGAAACACCAAAAGTTCCACAGGAACTTAAGGAAAAATTTCTTAACAGTGAGGGTGACAGAGCACTGGAACAGGCTGCCCAGAGAGGTTGTGGAGTCTCCTTCTCTGGAGATCTTCAAAACCCGCTTGGACACAGTCCTGTGCCACGTGCTGTAGGTGACCCTGCGTGTGCAGGGGGGTTGGACTAGATGATCTCTAGAGGTCCCTTCCAACCCTAAACATTCTATGATTCTATGATTAATTCACATATAAAACACACAGATTTTTCTGATCATTATACCATTAGACTCGCCTCATTCTCAACGCAAACACGCTGGTGTTTCAGCGCAGCGCAGCTGAGACACAAAAAAGTATCTGAGAAACAGTCGCTGGGTTCCCACTCTGACTGGGAGTGACTGCCCTGTCTGCTTGGTACCTACCCCTCCTCCCAGAGCCAGCAGAGAAGAACATCCTTGTGCCTCAGTCACTTCCATTCGGGAGCCAGGTCACTAACCCTCTCCTGCAGCTAAGCTAAGATGCCAGACGAAGCATCTATTTGCCCATTATGCCTCTCTGGGGAGCCACCACGGCCAAAAGGAGCTGTACCGCTGTGTCAGCATCACCAGCTCCAAGTACCACAGCCAGACGTGGTAATTGGTTCGGGTAGAGCCTCAATTCAACCTTCTTCCTGAGAGGTGAGATTGTTGCTAACATTCCCCAGCTCCATGCAATCACAGCTATGAGCAGCAAAGCAAATACAAAGCAGCAGGCAAGCTCTCTGACTGTTTCTACACTGAGGAGAGACACTGATAACCACATTCCTGTAACTGGCCTAAAAACCACCAAGCAGCCTGGCTAGTTGGAACTGAAATTAAAATATATCCGCTCAGGGGTGGCCCAGTATAAGAGGGATGTGGAGCTTGTAGAGAGGGTCCCGTGTAGAGTGACAAAGATGATTGAAGGACAGCAGCATCTATCGTATGAGGAAAGGCTAAGCGAGCTAGGCCTGTTTACCCTAGAGAAAACTGAGAGGAGATCTGATCAATATGTACAAGTACCTGAGGAGAGAATGTAAACAGTATGGGGCCAAACTCTTCTCTGTGGTGGCCACTGACAGGACAAGGGGTAATGGGTACAAGTTGAAACCCAGGAAGTTCCACCTCCATGTGAGGAAGAACTTCTTTCCTGTGAGGGTGCAAAAACCCTGGAACAGGCTGCCCAGAGAGGTTGTGGAGTCTCCTTCTCTAGAGATCTTCCAAACCCGCCTGGATGCCACCCTGTGCCACGTGCTCTGGGTGTCCCTGCTGGAGCAGGGGGTTGGACTAGATGATCTCTAGAGATCCCTGCCAACCTCAGCCATTCTGTGACTCTGTGATTTTGCAGTTCGAGGCGCAGCTCGTCAGCGCTGGCACACGCGGGTCAACACGGCCCTGCGCGAGCCCCACGGCGCCTCAGCGCTTCCCCGAGCGCCACAGAGCTGTTCACTGGGCACACACTCGCTTCCTGGGAAATGGAGCCAGGTCCAGACTCTGGAAGTATTGGACATGGAGATAAAGGCCCAGCTGAGGTAACACTCTTCTCACTTTGCACACAAGCCATTCAACACGAGCAAAAAAAAAAAAAACCACAAAAACACACAAAACGCACAGTTTTTACACCAAAGAACCACTCCTCTTTCAAGTAATACTCCAAACGTAATTCTTAAGCCATTTTAATTTCCCTTTTATGAGGATGACACAAATCTGTGGTTCAGCCTCACTTCAGAAAGTACACATGCAACTGCAACATTTTTAAGAAATAATTCTGTAGGATCTACCTCTCTCAGCTAGAAAGTTTCAAATGCCAAATTAGGGACAGTCCATCACTGAACTCAATCCTGACTGCAGATGCACAATCACTCTTTGTATCTACAGAGGAAACTTGTACGTGATCTAATAAATACTAAAATAACCCTATACAAAATACTGGAGCTATTGCTTTAGGCTTTGGGTGACAGGGCCAGAAATTAGATAAAGAATGAACACCAGAGGCAGGCTGAAAACTAAAGTTATCCGATTAGATACTCTCTTGCGCCCAGCAAATGCTTTTCCACTTTCCTCCTTAGAATTTGGGCAGGTAAGAACTGCCTTATTGAGACTGACATTTTAATCACTCTTAAGAGGACTTCGCACTTTGCATGTTTGGTACGAATCTCAAGCTGCGTTCTTCACAAAAAGCTCTTCTGTCAGTAAGCAAAATAAAGGAACGCTGTGAAATGAATTTCGGAAATCTAACGAGCCCAAGAATTGTTTTTAGCTAGAAGGATTAAGAACGCACATCTACAGATCTTACTCTGTACCCATGAGAGAAAACAGTACGCAGGTGTAATCCTGGGCTTGTTTTAGTAAAAGGCAGAACACTTCCTAACTAGAAGATCAGATTTTCATTCCTTGATTTTCTGTTGACACTACGTAGGGCCATGAGCTTTTGATCAGGCTACCTGAGGCTAACACAAGCTACTTTGAAAGCCAAAATCTAACAGTACACACCTAACTAGTCTATTTTGATATAAACTAAAGCAGCCTCGCTTAACTCATGCTGTGTTGTTATGCTACTGTCTATAAAGTCATTAAATAGCCACAAAGTTGCAAAAGATTAATTAAAAAAAACTGCACTTCACTTACCTGCATGTCCATTGCCAAGCCAGTTATCTGTCATTGCATCACTAAGGAAAATGCAACAGAACTTGATAGATAAGAATGACAAAAAGAAGCTACACAAACACCGAACACACAGAAAGGCCTTTAAATGTACAGAATCATGAGAAGCTTTGGAAAATGAGAAGCCTTCTACGATGTACGGACCAATGCACAGGGTTGATGTACCTACCAAACCCAGTCTTTGCAGAAAATCATGTGGGGGGCCAGGAGTTGATTCTTTCATTAGTCTTTTTAAACATAAAAGCGCTCTTTTTTATAAAGATAATAAATCAGAAAAAAAAACATCTACTTTCACCAATAGGTCATAGAAAATGAATAACTTCTTGAAGTCTCTCAAAGCAAGCTTTTAATAGCATTTTCCTAACTTGGAAAATGAAGGACCGCTTGCTGTGGTGACTGCTGGAGAGAAACAATTACTGACGAATCCTGCTATGATCAGAATGCTTTTAGTAGTTCAGGAATGAGTATAAGATGGTACCAAGCTTTTTCCCAGAATATGGATTCAGGTTACTCCTTACATCGTGTACAGAACAAGCAACTGGAAACTTTCAAATGATCATTTTGAAAGTCAAGTCATAATCAGATTCCTCCACCTGCTCACAGCTCAACTGCCTGCAAGGAGAATTAAGCTGATGGTTTTCTTAACAACGTGACTAAACCTAGGCTGTTTTCCTAGTCACTATGTAGTTCAACGAGATTAGCAGGATTGATGGTAACAATTCCCTCCACGCAGTGGAATGTGACTGCAGATAATCAATCTATTAATAAAGCAGCAGATTTCTACACAGTCACTCTTCTGGCTTATCTGGTTCATGCTGAAGTCACAGCTCCCTTTTTTGCCTGCTTTTTGTGCTACTGCAAATTGCTATAAAGCAGGCTAAGAACAGCAAGAACTGAACAGGAACAGAGATTTTTTTTCTAATGGGGTATGGTAAAAAAGAATAAAGAAGTACTATTGAGAATTGTTCAGAGCGGTTTTGCTCAAGCAATAAACTCACTCTGTAGTGAGGCCTGGAATCATCCAGGGCTCCCCATCTAAAGCAAGTTTTCCAGATGAAAATTTTTCATTCCACTCCAGCCTTACTCAGTATTTAGTAATGTTGCTACTTTTTTTCTTGTTTTAAAACATTTAAATAAAATTTCCTGTCTTGTAACATTAAAAAAAAGTGACACAGTTTCCACAGCCAACTTGTGACCAGCAGGTGACATGTCCTGCCATGAGGCACCCTTGAATTTCCAACTCAGCAAAGAGCAAAGATTAGACCTGTTTGCCCCTGCCATCTTAAACATACTAAATGTACTAACACAAGGGCTCCTAGCCCAGAGGTGGTCACAGAAGTGGTTAGTCGAGGCAACACAGTGAACATGACAAAAATCCATGAAGCACAAACAGAGCATTATAGAAGCAGATCTCTAATCCCCAGATAACACACCTTTCTTAGTATATTTATAAGGAATCTCCTTCTGGGTCACTTGCTGCTCCTTCTCACTACATTTTTAACACCATTTATAAAATCATTGATAAAACCTGGTCTTTGAACATAATACTCCAGAAATTTAATGAGCAGAAGGATACAACAATGCAGATCCAATTAAATAGAAGCATGAACATATAATCTGCTGGTCGTCCATCAAAAGCACCTGTAAATAAGAAGAATCATTAGAAAAACCCTTGCAAGGTACTGAAAACTTGATGAAAAAAGTATCAAGACACTATGTTGATTGGAATTAACTTAAGACAGTTGATGAAGGCAACCAACACTAAGCAAAGGCCACAATATGGCAAGCTAGCATTTGTGAATCACCTTCCTTAACTTCTTTACTTTTAGAAGTTTAAGAAAGCCTCAGGTACTAATCGTTACCCTAAATACAGCCTGTAGCTTATGGGTTTGGTATTTATTCCTTATAACAGAACAACCTGCAGGGCTAAAAATTAAGACATTCAGCCTATTGCACAGGACATGCACACATCAGCTCTTCATTAAAAACAAAAACAGCTCAAAAGACACCCATACACACACCATCATACTAACTCTGTTGAAGGCAAGTGGATTTAGCTTCATACAATGTAATGGGAGTCAGATCCAGTCCCATCTAAGGAGTTACCACTCAAAAGCACACAGCAAGGAAACACAGTTATGCAATAAAAGTAGAGAGACAGAGTTTAACTATGAAGTCATAGGAAAGTTAGTCCTTTCTTACCCAACTTGCATTTTTCTTGCATCATCTGGTCAGACTCAAGAGATATGACTATTTTTAGACTCCAGAAAAGTTAACAAATGTGGTAGAAGAGCACACACGTGCATGGATATGCATGCATGCATGCACTGTTCCTTCTTACAAGCTTGATGCATGTTCAGAACTGGGAACAGCATTTTTAATTTTATGAGATTTGTGTTAAAAAACAAACAAACAAAAAACCCACAAAAATGAACAAACAAACAAAACTAACCACCCTTCATAATCATGGAAATCCTAAGCTCCCACTTTGGGGGATTCTGGTAAGTCTCTTATAAAAGCCCTCAGCTTCTGAGTGGGATCCCTATCAAGTCTAATATAACCCCAAATAGGCATGAAAAGCCCAAGAATACTAGTGACGTGCACTCAAAACATGCAGTAACAAACATCATGCACAAGAAGCAAGCTGAATTGCACCACATTAAACACGAAAATACCCAGGAATTTCCACTACCAAAAAAGGCAAGCTGAAAAAATGGGCATTAAAATAAACTGCAGCTACTTCACATGTCCCCCAAAATTAAAAACAACAACATCATCTCAGTACGAACTCAAAAAACAAACAAACAACAACAAAAATTACTAGAATAGCTCAGCCTATGTGAAGCAAAACTGCTATTTCAGTCATTTCATTATTTAAGTTTAACCACACAAGTTGGGGATGAAGCAGGGGGAGAAAAATCACTTCAAAAATACACTTTAGAAAGTTTCGAGTTTGGAAAACTATCTGAATTGGTGTTTTCTCCTTATTGCTGCCATACAACGAATGTCGACAAATAAAGGGAGGAAGCCAACGCTATAGGAAGCAAAGGAAACACTTTTCCTTTCAACTTTTCCACTTTTCATTTTTCAAATTCTTGCTAATAATCTCCTAGAGTGCTTAAGTTGATTTTTCTATTTAATATCTGACAAAATTAAGCTACAGACTCATGAAAAGTGACAGATACCGAAGGTGTGAAAGCCCTTTGCTGTAATGAGTTCGTCCAGCATAGGGATGAGGTGGCCTCTGGACCCATCGGTGGTGCCCAAAATACAGTGCAGTCATCCTGGAATTGCTGCAGGTTCATCCCTCCTTTCTCCTCATCCCCTCTTCACTCCTACAGCAGTCTCTGCACATGCCCATTTGCTCTGCTGATATTCATTATGTTCTTCACAAGCGAAGCAAGACAAAACACATCAATCCCATTTGCTTCAGGAAGGCAGAGCTCAGCTTATTAGGGAAACACAACAAGCCTGGTACACAACCATATGGGTATTTTTACAGCTAAATCTCCTCCCCACATAAACTTGAAGTTAACATGTAACAGTGGTGTATGCTCAAAAGCCAGGCACAGCCCTGAAAATAAAGACACTGACTTCCTTATTTTCACTGGCAAAGGGAGACAGATCTCTGCTGATTCCAACCTGTAAATACATTAACAGCACCTTTCCCCTCCAACCAACAACACCTCCCACTGTAATAACTACATTTCTCTTTTTTTGAAGAAAGGGAAGGACCAACCCAATTAAAAACTTTATACCATGAAAAATGACCATTAACGAAGAGATGACATGTATCAGATCCAACAAAAACACATCAAATAAGCAGATTTCCCAGTTTCAAACTCCAGATGCATACAGCAACAGTGCAAATCTATTCCAGTGCCTTTCCTGACCTTGTGCTACAGCATAGCCACCTAGATAGCTGATGCCTTACAACGCATTAAAAAAGGAACTCTTTCTACACATAGCTTTGCACAATAGAATATCATAAACACCACACTCCTGCATGCATGTCTGTAAGACACTATAAGAGAAAAGGGGGACTACTACTACTATTCTTAAGACAAAAAAAAAAAAAGGTGGAATTTTACAATGCTCCCTGGAAGACAGACTTACTGGAGACCTCTTCCTCTGCCTATACAAACATCATCTTACTACACATTGCCACATATACCATCAGCTCTAAGACTTCATTAAAACTACACAAATTCTTCTTGCCAAGGGCTTTCAGGAGGATACTTTAGCTTAATTATCTCCTCTAAAATAATTTATGTCAAGTTCTAATTGAAAGTACAACAGAATGAAAACAATTTCGAAGCTACCTTCTAATGACAATCTCTCTTTTGAGACCATCAAAATGATGCTTTTTTTCATAAAATGTGCTTTTTTCCATAACCTGATCTCTTTTTCTCTGCTCCCTTTTTTTTCCCCTCTAGATTGAAGTCCAACCTTTCCTAAGTTCCTAAGCTTTTGACATTTCTATTTGACAGAAAGGTGCATTTCATCCATACGAGATCTCTTTCAAGTCAAGTCAAACTACAGAGGAACACAGGGAATACAAGACTGCTATTTTCCCAAAAGGAATATACCTGCTGTTATATGTGTTTTAGCAAACTTTCATGTAAAAGCGATCAAACACAGCAAGAGAGATGTAAAGTTGGTTTTTATCCTCACACCCTGAATTCCAACAGCTGGAAGCCCCAGGCTGTATCTACAGGAGAAGTGTCACATTTAGACCCCAAATGAATAAGCTCCCTTCCAAAGGTAAAGGGCTGCTCACACCACTCAGTTTCCAGAGCAGCTACCCATTGACCAGAACAAGTGGGCGCAGAGACAAGCCAATTTCCTCATATTTCTGCCCAACTCAGCCACATGCCTGTCTCTGCCTGTGCCACGAGCAAGAGAAGCTCTAACTGACAACGCTAAGTCATTACTCCGTAAGATGTAAGTCAAAATTAATTCTGGGCAGTGTTTACAACTTAGCGGACAACATACCTGTTTCTAGCCGTGATGAATATTGATACAAGAAGTATAAATTCACCAAATAAAGAAATCCTGTTCCAGGTCCCACTGGGAAGAAGAAAGTTGCAGTTATTGGCCGCCAGATCTGTGGAAGATTAAGGAGCAGATTAGAGATAACCGGTCTGTGTATCCAATCCTGCTGCTTCAGCACCTTTTACAAGCTTTTCCTTTCATGGACCCATCAGCAAAATTATCCAGATTGTGACAGAACACACACACAATTTTTAAGATCATTCCCATCACATCCTCACAGCACTGAACAATTTTGCAACACAAGAAAGATTCTTGCTGTAGAACAGGAAGACCTGTTGTCTTGCCATTATCTACCCAAGTTTTACAGGTGTCCACTGAGCATTTGTTCAAACTTATACAGACACAAACCTTCAGCAAGGAGTTCAAACAGTAGCCTTAAAATACATTTCCAGATAGCAAAACATACTATTCCGAGCACTTTGCACTCGCTCCAGAAACGCCCTCAGCTATCGGTATCAGGTACAGTCATCAGCGAGGCAGCAATATCTATTTATGAAAGAGCCAGTTCAAAGGGTCCCATTTCAGAATAACGTATTGCGATCCCAAACACCACAGCCCAAGAAAAATTAACAGAACTACAGAAAGAAACAGTCATTTAAGCCAGTACATCCAGGGGTCTGTCATAAAACAGACTGCAGAAAAAGTTGCTTGTTTGTCTTTTTTGCATATCTCTTTCCACTGCTTGCGTAAGGAGCACAATCTTTCTCTTCACTTTCCACTCTGATCCAGCACAGCACCCTACACCCTAGCCATGTGCCAACCAAAATTGAGGGATTTTAACTTCCAACATAAGAAAAGCAGGACTCCGCGCGGCCGCCCGCCCGCGCACTACAACTCCCAGCGTGCCCTGCGCGTCACGCATGGGGCCCGCCGCGGCCCGGACGCCGCGAGGCACGCTGGGAGTTGCAGTGCGGCGCCTACCTGGAAGCGGTTGATGAAGGCGTCGGGCCAAAGGAAAAGGTAGACGGGGCTGACGAGGCCCAACTTGCCGATGAGTGGCACCGCGATGGAGCCCGCAAACCAGTAGCGCGTGATCAGCGGGATGCTCCGGAACCAGTCGCCCAGGTCCGACATGGCGCCGCCACCGCCCCGCGAAGCGAGCAGGGAGAGCGCGGCCCGCAGCGCCAGACGTGGCGCCGCCAAACTCGGCCCCGCCGCACCCGCTTCCGGCCCCGCCTCCCCCGCCGCGACGGCGGCGGCGGAAGTCCCGCCTCCCGGGGCGGGCAGGCCGGGAGGGTGGGGACGAGGTGGCGGCGCGTACCGGGCGGAGGGGGCTGCGTCGCCGCCGGCAGAGGCGGAGCGCTGGCTGCCTTGAGGGGTTGTTGTTTCCAATAAAGTGCTGAGCATAGCCCTAGTCCTAGCGCGCCTCGCGGGTTTTGCTCTTATTTTTGATAACACCTCCGCCGCACCGCCGTTTCCGTCGTTATTTCCTACAACTCCCGGCAGGCTGCGCGGTGTCCGACGGTTTGGGCTGTTCCATTCCGGCCGAGAAGAGGGGGAGGTTCCTCCCTCTCCGTCCCGCCGCCCCGCATTGAGGACGCGGCAGCGGGACGTACCATGCGCGCCCACCCCCCGCCGCCGGCTCCGCCGCGGGGTCGCGCGCGGCGCGGCCGTTGGAGCGGCGCGGAGGGCAGGATGCAGCGCTGCGAGCTGCGCGGCCGCGCGCAGGGCCCCGTCTGGTCGCGCGAGCCCCGCGCGGCGGCGCGGCGCGGGTAACGGAACGGCCGCGGGGGAGCGGGCGGGGGCCGGGGGCGCCCGCGTCCCTTCCCGCCGCCTCAACCCTCGGCTCTGTCACCGCGGAGCTCGGGGCTGTCGCGCCGGGGCTGTGCCCGCCAGCCAGAGACGGAGCTTCCGCAGCTGAGCGGCGCCACGGCTGCCTGCTTAGGGCTTGTGAACGTCGAAATCATCACGATCCTTTTTACTTACTTATTTACTTATTTATTTTAATTAAATTGCCATGAGCAAGTTCCCTGGAGATTTTATTTGCAATGTTCCCGATACAGGAGTGCATGACAAAACCTCAAAACACGATCCAGCCCAAGCTAAAGAACTCTATAAATGCATTTTAATGTACTTGTATAGTGCTTGGCATGGAAACCCTGGATGATATATTTTATTCTTCTAAATTAATTTAGTAGCAAAGGATCTTTTGAAGTACTCCGAGGTATTGGGAGATGCTGTAAGGGATAACTGATGAGATGCGGTGCCTAGACTAAGTGCTGTCCTGTCAGCTTTTTAATTAAAAGTCATACTTTGTTTTTAGGGGCGTTAAAGATACCACCTATTATCACGTGATTCTAATACAGCAAATTAACTAATCTAATCCCATCTAATCTTACTTTTTTATGACCTTTTACCCCAGAAAATGGTAGCAGGATGAGGCTGGTCTTCACGGGATACTTGTTCACACACGGCTCTTTGCAGCTGCTGGGCTGCACGTTCTGCTCAGTGCCTGCAGGTGCCTCGTAGTCCTTAATCTGCATCCCAATATCCTGTACATTTTTTAGGTATTTACTGTAACTCCGAATTTACATTCGAGTAATTTTAGAAACTACGTCGTTTGACTTACGTTATCCAAGAAACCCAGGAAGAGCAGATGTCATTCCTGCTTCCTGGAGGAGCCTCTTACTGGTGACTCGCTCTGCCTGGGGGCTCCTGTTGGGCACCTGGCTCCACCCTCTGCTAACAGTGATACAAGTTTGCAGGGTTAAAAACTGTCAGGGAGCAACTTTTGTTCCGTAGTATCCCAGATGAAAATGATAAAAAATGGCTTGTTCCACTTGTAAAGAAATGGTATGAAACTGAATTGCTCCCCATCTGATTGATGCGATTTCTTATAGTAACTCATAAAATGGCCAGGAATGGTGAATTTTCCCCTTCTACTTTCCATATTATCTCCTAACTACCTTCCAATAAAGTCAGTACTTCCCAATAGAAATATGTGCTCTTTCACAGAGCAAGATTTTTTTAAGGTGCCACTGATTAGAACTGTAAAATCCTCTTATAGGAATACTTTAATCCTACATCTTAGAAAAATACATGGTAAGGAAATAATTCACAACATGTTCATTTTGCTTTCTTTCTTCACAGAGTTACAGTAAACATAACCCATAGTACCACAGGATATAATTCAAAAACAATACGTTTTCTGAATGTGGCTTTTGACAGTTCTGGAGATTCTCTGCTTGCAGGAGATCACCAAGGAAATATATATGTTTTTGATTTGAATGGAAACAGGTAAGATTTGTTATTAAAAATAGCCCTGATCAGTTGATATAAATAATTTTCACCATCTTTACATCTGTAATGTTTTTCATGCTGGGTGAGGTAGTGGTTTCAAAACTGAAATTGCAGATCAGTCTCTCACATAGGCTCCCTACATACTGTTTTATTGATTTAGCTGCTCCAAAAAAATCAGAAGATTGTAACTCTAAACTGAACAGATATCAATATCACAAATCTTCAGTGATCAATTAAATGTTACCACATGAAATAGGTTATTCCGTGAATAGTACTGATGAGTTAATAACAAGCTATGAATTACAGTAAACTAGACCTATTAAGATCTTTTGCAGAAATATTTGAATTAGTCTTTTCAGTTTTATACTATGCAGTTTTAAAAGTGAGCATTTTTTATATTTCTTTGCTCCCTTCTTTAACATTAATTTATTTTTATTTTGGTGAAATATATTGAAAGTGATTATTACTTTATGTTACATTTTGCACCAGAGTTTGCTAACACAATACAAACAACTTTTTTCTTTTTCTTTCTTTTTTTTTTAATAGGTTCAACCTTGTCCAGCGAACAACGCAGGCTTGTACTGCTTTAGCATTTAATCTTCGTAGGAAGACAGAATTCCTTGTGGCTTTGGCAGATTATTCCATAAAGTGTTTTGATATAGGTAGGGAGAAATTTAAAGCCTTCCTGAAAAATCTGGATTGCTGTGAAAACATATATAGGTTTAGTTTCAACCTCAAATTTGTAAGATTTTTGATGAAAGCCTTATTAATCACTACATGCCACATGTTCTTCTGAAACAACAACAGAAAAGATTATAGTCCTGTCTTTTATGGGTAAAGAACCCTTTGCTTCATCACAGCTTCTTGTTTCCACTGAGTCACACAGGTTTCTGCTTAAGTATAGCATTGGACCAAGATTATGTGTTAGCTTTTCTAAAGCAGATCACTGTATGCTGCCTCTATACCAGACTGTGTGAAAACAAAACAAAATCAGTTGTCAGTGTATTAGAGTTTGCAAGTGAACCAGCTTTAAACTTTATTTACAGAAAAGAAAATAAACAAGAAGACAAATATACTAACAGAACTGTCAATACTTTTGAGCATGCAAGTAAATCTGTATTCTTATTCAAAAGTGACATCTGTAATTAATTTCACACGTTACATGTTTGTTTTTGACTTGATTACAGACTAAATGGTGAAAGGCATTGGCAGTTCATTCTTAGATAAATTAATCTTATCAAAAAATTAACTTGTAGTGCCTCCTATCATGTGGACTTAAATCTTTAGGGAAAAAAAAAGGCAGTAGAAATAAGTCATTGACAGTTTGAAGGACTGAGTCTGATAATATTGCTGGAGATTTTAACCAACACTCTTTCCCAAAATAGCGGAAGAGTAGGATATATGGTCTGAAATCCTCTGCACTTTTTTTCACCCTTACTTCCTCGCAGGAAGACCAAATTTAGTTTTTGTATCCATTTAGAGAAATCCTATTGATCACTCCACAGAGATCTGCATGTTTATATGGTGTTTTTTTTCCCAGATCATACTGAGGAATGTTTTAAAATACTATAAATACTTCCCACCCACGTCAGAATTGGGCAAACTATCCTCAGAGGGTGTTAGGAAATGCTCAGTTGGAGGGCTCCATCAACTGTCCTGGAAACTATACCCTGTAATCCCATGTCCTCCTCCCATGTGATAACAGCCCTAATGAGCTGCTCAAAAGCCATTTCCCATCTTTGATGCCGCAGCAGTAGGTCAGATGGAACCACCCTGTGGGCTGCCAGGCAAACTACCCAATGTAAATAGTATAATTGCCACAAATATTGTTGAGTTGCTGAGGAAAGATTAGTGGTCATGCAGTCACAAGTGCGAGAGAATGCAGTCAGAGAAACCATTTCCTTAATATGCAATACGCTGCATAAAAATGTTTTGCACTCTAAAAGAATTAATGAGCTGTTGCTTTCTGACTCTGCTTTTCTGTAGTCATAACCTGTTGTCATTCAGCCTTCCTCCTTTGCATCCGTGAATAGCTGTGTAATCATTCATGCTTATTGCAAGTAAAAACAAGTGGAGAACTCTAACTAGAACATTCAGTCTCAACATTTAGAGATTACTGCTGGTGTTCACATTGGATAATCTGCCTACAAAACATACTGAATTTATCTAATCTCAATGTTCATGGCTTCTTAAGATTGATTCGTAGGCTAAATTAAACAAGTCCGTGCAAGTTGTATAAGGAAAAACTTACAAAATCTGTTATTTAGAGATGAAGGTTCTGTTTCTGTAAGGTGTAATAACTATATGAAGATTGCTATCTTTGTTTCTTGTTTCATGAATTGTGGTGGTGAACAAAGGTGTACTAGGTATGCCTAAGTCTCTTTCATTGCATAATGTTGGCAATAAGGAGTAAAGCACTAGCTGATTTGCTTTGCATGACTTTCAGATTCTTTCATTTTTTTTTCATCCACTCCTACAGAAACCAAAGAACTCGTTAGCTGGATGAGAGGACATGAATCTTCAGTGTCTTCCATGTCTGTCCATGGCTCAGGCAGGTATGCAATCACCACGTCCCCTGATACAGCACAGCTCTGGGACCTGGACACCTTTCAAAGGAAAAGGAAGCTCAACGTTCGTCAGTCTGTGGGTATACAGAAGGTGAGTAAAGAGCCATTGCTAAAGCACAAAACAAGCACAACCGGGTGGGAAAAATGCTGCGTTTTAAAATCTCAGTACTTGAAAATGCTTTTTAAAATACTGCTGAATCTTTTCTGTGTTCCTTGAACATAGCTCCCATCTCATTGCCCAGACTCCTGGAATCACAACACACTAGTCAAACGGGTCTGCTGGGAACATTTAAGGAACCTCCATTTTTGGCGATACTGAAAACTAGGCTGGGTTTGACCCTAACCAAGTCAATCTACTCTGGAAGTTGGTGTCACCTTCTAGATTGGTCCTGCTTTGAACTGGGGGCAGGGGAGCCTCAGAGGACCTCTAGAAATCCTTTCCAACCTAGGGATATTCAACAGAGGTGTTTTTTTTTTTTTCAATAATGTTAGTTTAAGGAGTCACTACAATTTACTTGCATCTTATTTTAAAGCTTCTCCCCTTCCTGTGTGCTCTGATCATGCCAGCACTGAATGTGGGAGCTAACAAAGCTGAAAAATAACTCAGCAGAAAGAAATTACTGCTAGTGACTACTTTGGTTCAGTTTGCTGAAAGACATGCCAGAACAACTCAAGGAGTCAGAAAGAATATGTTTATGTTGAGGAGTGGTTTATGTAGGTCTGCCATAGCATTATGCTGATTTTAATGGGTCTGCCTGTGCCACCAAATGTCAAACCTTGGCATAAGCAGTACAGAAAGTACCAAAGCTGTCCCCGAGCATTGCTTACACGTGCTGCACTGCAGGGAGTAGTCTTACAGACACCACTTCAAACTGGAGAATTCCTCAAATGGGTCAGTAAAATTCCCATGCTGGTTTTGCAGAGGACCAGGGTGTCATTTGAGTGTCTTCATGTTCTAGGTCAAACAGAAATTCTGTCAACCTGAAATAGTCACCAAGCAATTTCCGTGGGATATTTTGTTTACTGTTTGCTGTTGTTGCTTTATTAAAGTTGTTCTGTAGTGCAGGCAGGTCACTAAAATAATTATCACATTTCCCTTCAGAGATGGATGCATTTATTTGGCGGATAAATTTTTCTGACACTCCATACGTATATCTTTGTGTAGACTAGGTGTGTGTGGGGTTGGTTCTTGTTGGCTCTTGAAATTTGGTAGGATCAGGATGTTTCAATATAGAAACAACTTTTAAAACAAAACAATAATGGCTGTGGTTCAGTGAATAAATCACTGTGTAGGGAATCAAAAGCCTGTGGTTTTCTTTTGTCTCTCTCATCCCTGGTGTGACCTTTTGCAGCTTATCTGGATCTCGTTTTACAGTCCTTAAAACAGAGATAATGATGTTTACTCCCATGCCTTGATTTAAGACATGCAGATAAGTGCCAAATCAAAGATGAGATTTATTATCAGGCTGTAGCTGGTGACAGTGACACCCAATGTCCAAAGTGCCATTCTCACTTGCTCTAGGAGCCTTCCTGGTAGTTTCCCACAGTGAACTTTGGGTGGTCTCTTCACGTGACCCCAGTTGGCAGTCCAACATACACCTTCTGTACAGTCAGTACAGGGGCAGAGCTGATTAGAAAAGACAAAGATGAAAAAAGACAGATGAAAAAGAAGAGCCAAAGAGAGGACATTTGTAATGATGATTTCCAAAGCATCACTACTACTCAACAGCAGCTAGAGTCTTATCTTTCTAAAATAACTGTTCTGTACTCCAGCTTGTCAAAAATTAAAATAACTTACTCTCGAAACAACCTACAGACTTTTTTTTTTTTTTTTTTTTTTTTTTTTGAGCACAGGAATTAAGAAAAGGTAGGAATCATCTTGCCTAACTTCATCCATCTGTATAGATAAAATTCCTTCTCCAAACTTCCTCAGATTCCCTGAAGAAGGACAGGTATCTCCACAGGGCAACTCAGCCCATCTGAATAGGAATGAACATGATAGATGAGGTGACTCTCCCTCTCACAGGCAACTTTTTCTCGTTCACTGCCAAGTGACTAATTTGGGCTGAATATCAGACTTGTAGTCGCTAACATTAGGCAGGATGAATCCCATCCCGCATATCTAGATTTACAATTTGCTTCAAGGCCCAAAGATATCAGAACAGAACTGTGCTCTTCCTAGCACTGACTGTGTATCTCACCCTGTGAATCCTTCAGGCAGACCCTCAGTGCTCAGGTACCAGGAACTATGTTTTGACTTTAACCTTCAAAGTTGTGGATAGAGTGATTCTGTAGGAGCTGCATGTGCTGTTGCCCAAATAGAACCTCTGATCTAGAGCGGTAATTTGTCATCCAACAAGAATGTGTCTGATGAAATCTGAACATTTAAATAATTCATTTTTTTTAATGGAATGAAATTACGTATATACAGTAAGCATGTTCAGAATAATTAAAATGCATATCTAAAACCTTTTTGTTATTGTTTTCTTTCAACGTGGCAGCAAAAAAATGCATTTCATAGATGAAGACTGCATTGCTAAACTGTCCATAATGTTTTTTTTACTCCATTAAATACCTATATGTAAACCTAAGAACTCAAGTCTAAATATAAAGTGCTCCATGGAGTTCATCTTCAGGCTATTGGTGCTGTTTGGAAACTGAAGCTACATTTCAGATGCAGTGAGCAATTCAAAACCCACCAGTGCAGAGAGAGCGCCGTTTTCTTCCTGTTCTCAGGTAGTTATTGACACTCTTTATATCATGCCCTGCCTGCCACTCATCAGAATCCTGCACAAGCCAATTTAACAGTCAAAAAAAAATAACCCAGAATAGACAGGTAATTCTTTGTGCTTTCAGCAGGCTGAACTGGCTTACCAAAGGGTGCAAGTTCTGAACCAGTGCAAGGGAGCACTGAGCAGGGGAAGGGGACCTGCCCTCCCTGCGATCTCAGCCCTCATTCTCCAGTTACAGGAGGTTAAGATCCCCACTGTGGTGGTTTCTTGCTGTGTTTTATTCCGTCGTTCAGTTTTGTCCAGTTTAAAAGGTACATTATGAACAACTTTATTCCATTTATTTTTCTTCGTGTTCTTTCAGGTTTTCTTTCTTCCACTGAGTAACACCATCCTCAGCTGTTTTAAAGATAACTCTGTTTTTGCGTGGGAATTCGATACTCTTCAGTGTAAATACCAGCTGCCAACTCCAGTAGAAGGTTCTGTATTGCTTTATAAGGTCTTTGCAGTCACCAGGTAAGGTGCAATCTTAAACATTCAGGAGGCTATAGAAATGACAAAAGTTGTAATTTTTTTAAAAAAGCTTTACTGCTTATTTGCAATGGAGGTATTGAGCTATATGCTCAATATAAGCCTTTGAACTGTGCTATGACTGATCCTTTTGGCAACAAATCACATCAGTTTATATAGTACAATCCCTTAGCATTCACAGTCCCTTGAAATAAAGGAAATTATTTTTATTACTACTAAAATAAACTTTAAATTCTCCATTACAAAAGCAAGTTTTATTATTTAGGAACTGTTTTGTTCTTTCAACACAGTATGAGAGGAATAGTGATGGATTTAAAAGTAATCAAACGTCATAGAATGAAATGCATGATTTCTCTTATTTTGGTAATATAGTATTCTGATGGAAACTTTGCCTTGTTTGTGATCCAGAGATGGCCGGATTTTTGTAGCTGGCGGAAAATCCAATCATCTTCACTTATGGTGTTTAGAATCAAAGCAGTTGGTGAGAATAATCCAGATGCCTACAAAAGTTCGGGCTGTCCGTCATCTGGAATTCCTCCCTGATAGTTTTGATGGGGGCTCTAATCAGGTCAGTTTTTTGCAGAGCTTAAGACAGGAATATTTGTTTATTTGATTCAGCACGTGCACTGTGAGGGGGTTTTGGGGACAGTAAGGGGCTGGGCAATATGCTATAGAAAAAAACCTCACTACCTTAAATATTTGCTCACCCACCTTTTAGCTTATTTGAATGGAATTTCAGATTTTGATATTCCTCTTTGCTTTGCATTGTCAATACTCATTGTTGGATCCTTTTATCTTGTAGGTCCTTGGAGTGTTGAGTCAAGACAATATTATGAGGTTTATCAATATAGAGACATGCAAACTTCTTTTTGAAATTGGGAGTTACGAGGAGGGAATTAGTGCAGCAGCAATTAGCCCCAATGGACGTTATATTGCAGCAGTAATGGAAAATGGAAGCCTTAACCTATACAGTGTCCAAGCTTTGACTCAAGAAGTAAATAAGGTAGTGTTTTACATTTCTTGTAACAATAGGAAATGCCATTAAATATCATACTTGTCTGCAAGATTTTCATTTCAGAAAGAGTTTGCTAATATCATTGGCTTAAAAGTCTTGGAGGGCTGTGTTTAAAACTACAAAGATAGGCAGAGTTCCCATCGTGTTGCCAAGTAGTGGCAAGTAATGTGATGCTTTTAGAGTACATCCCTGTAATTCTGTTTTCAGGAGGGATTTCTTTCTACAGCAGTTTATGTGGACCATTTTTATTCTTTGTAATGATGTTATTGAGGGGAGCAGGGGTGGAGATGAGAGGATTGTGCTGCTTCTATTCCATTTTCTTCCAGAAGTAGTTTGCAACTGATGCTTTTTTATTTTCTGGTACAAGCTGTCTGGTCTTTATTTATTTATTTATTTATTAGCTATGATTTTGTTATTTTTAATGCATTATTAGATACTAGAATACGTCATTATGGCACAATCATCTTCCTAATCCTTCCTAAATAACAAACATTTTAAATACCAGTTCTTATTTTATTAAAGTAACTTATTAATGAGAGCCTAGCTTCTAAATCCAGAATTCCATGTATCTTTAATCACCATGTCTTTGAAGTAACCAGCTTTGTACAACAAAAGAGTTTGCACTGAGGAAGAGTGTGTACGAGGTTGCAGGTCAGGCATACATTTCATTTGCACTTTTGCTGCTGGGCTGACATGATTTGGGATTGTAACTTGCTTTCCCAATCTCCACAATTCAATTAATACCTACCTGACAGTGAAGGTTAATTAAAGTTTGTAAAGGTCTTTTGTATTCTCTTTTAACTGGTGCTATAGAAAGATCTTTCTGTAACACTGAGAAACACACGAAAGTAAATTAGCCGAATACATGATACACTTGTGCTATCCCAATTGTGTTTTAGTGTTTGCGAAACAAGAATATATGTGATGACTGAGCAGGAGTTTGGAAGCTACGTAAACCTTCTCATAGTCTTTCTAGGTTATTACAGCACATTTATTCACTTGAGTACTTACTCTGGATTTTGCAGTCCATATATTTTTCTTTCTGTTATAAATATTTATCTATTGTTCCTGCTGCGGCTATTGGGCTCAAGAACATTGCATGTAAAATAGAGTAAATATCATATTAGAATGACCTTTAGGCTTTCTCACAGATGTTAACTGAGTTATTTTCATTTAATACTAGCCTCCACCACCCCTGTTCAAAGTAGTGGAAGATTGGTCCAAGAGCAAGTTAGGGGCAAATAAACTTACAATGAGGGTGGCTTCGGGAAGGTCAGAGCGCCCTTGGAAATCCAGAGGAAGCAAAATTGAAACCAGAACACTGAAACCACAAGCAAACGCATCGCTTGAAAATAAAGAGGTAGGAAAAAGTTGCAAATATTGTGTTCTCCAGCCGGCAGCATTTGAATTACATTGCAGAAAACTATCTGCTTGCTTTGGGAAGCAAGTTCAAGCACTGGCTGACTGTTAACGCTTGAACAGAGAGGGGATTAGGGGAGTTTTAGCTCTTTCTTCCGCTGTCTTAGCACATACTGCTGCATCACGTGGCAGAGCCAGGGCTGTGGAGCTTCTGCTGCGCCAGCTAGGGGTATCTGAAGTTACTAGAACCACGTGTGGATGTTTGTTAAAACTGCTCTGCTTCTCTGCTAGCAAACTACACTCCTAAAACTTCTGTCTAGAAACCACATGATTTTTGATATTATTTAGGGGTACATTATTGTTCCATTTCTTTCCCTTTTCTCATCACTGCACTATTTTCTCTCTGGTTCTTTATCCTGAGTGTTATATACATTCTCCTTACAGAAGCATTCATCACAAAATGATCCGTTCCTTATGTTAATATAGTTTGGCTATAGCTATTATAGAGTTTAGTCATTTGGGGTCTCATCTGTTTCTGACTGAAATCGGTGGCTGCTGCTTTGTGACTACAGTAGAAAGCAAATGTTGCTGTTAAAATATCTAAAATGATGCAACAGCAATATACCTAACTTTTTTTTTTTTAACATGGACCTTCAATGTTTAGATAATATCATCAATTAAAACACAAGAAAGAAAAAAGATTATGAGCAGAAATACGTACATACACTGATTGTTAATTTCCTGTTTTTTAGAATGAGTTGCCAGGTGGATTAAACAAGAAACGTCTGCAGGCTTTGTTGAAAGGATTTGGAGAATATCCAGAGAAATACAGGTAGGTCTGTGTGCATGTCTGTCCTTGCATAAAAGCAAATTGCTTGTGCTCCCTGGCCTATGAAAGAGAAGTGGCTCAACCAAGTCCTTATTTTAATTGCAGGATGTTTGTTTGGCGTTCCTTATTGCAGCTTCCTGAAAACCACGTAGCGTTCAGCAGCCTGATAGATAAAGGCACCCACAGTGCCTTCGTGCATATTCAGAACGAGTATCCCATTAAAAGTAGGAAACTGCTGAGAGTTTTACAGAGGTAAACATATATTTTCATGGATTGATTTGAAGTATACCCCCCAGCTGGAAGCAGTTGTAATGAAAGAGTAAAGTGAAATAGTAGTGCCTTAATGTACTTTTACTTGTATATACAGCATCTATGTATTTAAAGTTTAGTCCTCTATACAGTTATAATATGTATGTAATATTTTTCTTTTCTACTCCTAATATCTTCTACTCTTTTTCTTGTTTATATATATAGGACCTTATCTGCTCTAGCTCACTGGTCTGCTATCTTTGGTGAGACACCTTATATTCCTTTGCTAGCATTCCCATTTGTAAAATTGTTTCAGAACAACCAGCTGATCTGCTTTGAAGTTGTTGCTACTGTAATAGGTAAGCAAAGATGTTTAAAAATCCAATTTGCTGAAAAATATTTTTGTGCAAATAAGCTTTTCTTGATAAACTGAATAAGGTGTTTTCCTGACAAGTCACCAGAGGTTCCCTCTTAAATATGCTCACCAGGAATTAATATATAGTGGCTGTGTGTTTGAAAACCAAAACCTGTTCGTAAATCAAAACAAGATATTAGACTGCCTCTGCACTGCTTCCAGCAAGAACTTAGCAGTGTAACAGTATTTTTAAAGTCTATTCAGTAAAATGTAGCAATGGGTTAGGAATATATTGTAAAGAAGAGGAGGAATGGGAGCATTTTGAACAGGCTTTGCTGCCAAAGACTCTCTCTTAAAAATTCGCAGCTGTTGCAATCAAACCTAAAGCATTGTCAGGAGTCTGTCACTCTGGATTATAATGGATTGTGTTATTTCTCTTGTAGTTAATTTTTGCCAGCACTGGTTTGAGTATTTTCCCAATCCTCCAGTTAATGTCCTTAGTATGGTGGAGAATATTTTGGCACATCATGACAAAGAGCTACTTCAGCATTTGGTAAAATACAGTGTGACTTCGCAGGTAAAATTCTAGCCAAATTTTGTATACGAAATGTCATTGCAGTGAATGATTAGTGCACTAGTTTTCTATTTTGATGTGCTTCCTTTCAAGGGTGTTTTTGTTGAGTAATAGTTAATGGTCATGTGTGTGTGACAAATATCTCACCACTTTCCAGCACCTTTTCCTTTTGCATGAAGATAAATCCTCATGTACCTGCTACTGTAGTTCATAGAAGTGCTTTGTTTTCAAGTGCACATTGTTTGAAACATTACTGGTTGAATTACAAACGCATTTTATTTTTCTTTTTTTGGAAGGTGGACATAGGTGTGGTGAATGAATTTAGTAAATGAGGCAATGCCACAATTATATATGTTTATCATTAGGGATGATTTTAGCTTTGCAAATATAAGTGGAAGATTTACACCTCCTCTATTCAAATCTTCTGGCTTAGTTCCAGTTTGTCTTTCATAAATAAATTTGTATTATAAGACAACAACATTTCATATAATTCCAGCTAAAGGAATAATGAAATACCACTAACAGGTTATTTTGTTGATTTTCCCAAATAATATAGGTTTATGCCTGGCCTCTTCTAGAAACACTGTTCTCTGAGGTTCTAACCAGAGAGGAATGGCTGAAAGTCTTTGATAATATCTTCTCCAACCATCCTTCATACTTTCTAATGATTGTTGTTGCCTACGTTACATGCTCCAGAGCTGCATTGCTTCACTGTAATCAAATAGAGGATTTTGAGGTAAGCATCTTGCAGTTCAAGACAGTCATCTGAAATTGTAGCTACAGAAAGGTGTAAGCCATCACATCTGGTTTTGTGGAAGTTAACTAGAAATGTTTCAATTCCATACTAAAATATTATTGCATGTCTGAACAATGTCATTTACTACCTGGCCAATGTGCTATAAATTAAAACTATTGAGCAGTTTTCTGCAGTTTCATATAATATGACTGTCTTTAAGCTTTCACGAGGTTTCTAAAGCCACTAGAAGTCATTTTGTAAATGTGGGAAGTTTATCAACCACAAAATTATTATGTGTCTTGCTTGGGAATCTAGAACTGACTTTGGAGATAAAAGACTATAGTTCTGTCTTATTTCATTATTTTCCCTTCTGATTTGCAGAGTTAACAATATTACTTGACTTTCCTTGAAGCAAGAACTTACATTTTGCTTTTACATGAGAGAAAGAGCATTTTTTGTATGATGATATCTTTATAGGCAAAGAAAAAAATGAAATTTGAAAAAAATGCTTTTCAGCAATCAGTTTTTCAGACATCACATGGAAAACATTATTGTCATATTATTTCAATAATCGATAGACAGATTTTCTTTTAAACGTCAAAAGTCATTGAGATTTACCCAGTGGTAAAAGTGTCTGTCTAGGCAGTTGGAATACTCTAAAAATCACATCCTAGACTTCCACATCTTTTGTGTAAATGTAGTTTGGAGAGAAGAAAAAGAGCCAGAGGATGCTTTTCAAACTTGAAAAGTTTTAGATTAAGTCAGTTGAGACAGTAGTTTTTAGCTAATGGTTTTAACTAATGGGCTAACTTAATAACCTCTTTATCATCCACATTTGGAATATAGGCTTTTCCAATTTATTTAACTGTTCCTGTAAGGCATATGAAAAGTTTGCGTAATGTTTTGTAGAATGCAAATAGAACCATGTCTCTTGCAGTATTTCTTTCATCATCGGAACAACTTGGACATTAATGTCGTGATTAAAGAAGCTTATCACCTGATGGAGTCTACCCCAGTGGACATCCATCCACAGCGTATGCTGGATGACTTCATGCCGCTCACAAAAGGGCAGTACCCTGTATTTAATAAATATCCCAAGTTCATTGTGGATTATCAAACTCAGGAACGAGAGAGGATCAGACAGGATGAGATCACGTACTTACGAGAGAGGTATTAATGGGAAAACTGAAGACCATGGCAAATTGATAGATATGATGTAGTGCCATTTTTCTATTTTAATGTGTATGCTTGAGAAGGAAGAAAATAATAAAGAAAAAAATGGGGACAATGATTTAAATAACTACAAAAAATGAGTAATTTGCCCTGCTGTGTTTTTAAGTTAAATTGCCAGTCATATCTTAAACCAAAAGTATTTGTAAATTCCCAGAAAATATTTGGCCTAAAGTCTTCATGCTTGAAAACTTGGAATTCAGAACCTAAATCTGCGTTAGCCTTGTAATGTGTAGCTTTGTCAAAGGGCCAGGAGTTACCAGCTTACCACTGAAATTACCTTGATTACCTTGGCACCGTTACAAGTCAGTTTGCCTTAAGAACATGAGAAGAAGCTTCATTTCTGCACTGGGCTGCAAGGCCCTGTTTGTACCGGCTGGTACCATAGCTCTCCTTTATGCTTTTATCAGCACATAGCGGGGATGCCATGCTCTTTCATGATATCATATTTCAGCAGTTCTTTGCTTGTAAAGTCATCAGTTCTTAATGTCTGGCTTTATGTGTGTGATCTTTCATTTAGACAGTTGGTGCATGAATTGGAAGCTAAAGTGCAGGAACGGAAGGCAGAAGATGAAGCCTGGTATCGGAGGCAGGAACTGCTTCAAGAAGCTGAGGAACAGAGGAGAAAAATGCTGCTGGAAGAAGAAGAGAAGCTGGCAGAACAGAGGCAGAGGTACTACTACATATTAAGTATTAGGGGCTCAGCTACAATATCCTGCTATTATATTTTTAACCACGAGTGAAGGAGAAATCACCACTAATTTGTATAAATTATAATATGGGAAAAGTGTGTGGTCTGGTAGATTGGATTTTGGTGTGGGAATAAAGTGATCTGGTTTGTATTACTGCCTTGCCCAAAGAAATACAGCAGAGCAGAGGCCAAGTCACTTGGTATTTTTGTCTCAGCTCCCAGCTTTTGTCCGTTCTCTTCAGACTGTGACTGCTCTTGGGCCACCAACTGCTGACTTTTTGCATGCTGACTCCAGACTAAGACTGCGAATGTAACAGTCCTCGACAGTGTCAGTGACCTGTACATATTCCTCCATGGTTAATGGAGTTAGAAAAAAGACTTTTAACCATCTCAGTTGCGGAGTAAGGAGTTGCCATAGTACTGAAATTAATGCAGTAGTCCCTGCATTCTGCAGTTGTGAAGAGAGATTCTACATCTCCATAGATCAACCACAAGTAGTATTTTTCTTGAGCTTCTGTTTTCTTTCAGTTGGGTGTTTTTTTAAGAGGGCAGTGACCTTTCATTGCAACTAGTTCACAAGATTGTGTACCTATTCCTGAAAGCAGTTAGATATTTTACAAATAAACATAGGTTTTTGTGCAGAAAAAGGTACCAAGACACTGGCACTAAGGTATAGTATCCAGTTCTGGATCCCTGCAGTACTAAATTATTGCTTATTAAAATGTGATGGTAGCAGAACACAGGTTTTCAAAGGTTAATTGGGAGGGGCTGCCATTAAAGGACCTCTGTTTATCTATGATTTTAATTTTGTCTTGTAAATGAAAACTGGACAGTTACAGAAGGAAAGCATCTGTCCTAAGCATTACAAGTTAGAGATTAGCTCATAGGAGCTAGTGGGTGACTCCAGTGCAAACTTACACTCTTTGACGTTGACATTTTAGACATACAGGTTTCCTTGTTTGTGTTTATTTTGGCTTTCAAGACTAGCTGCTGTGAAAAGAGAACTGAAAGTAAAGGAGTTGCAGTTGCTGGATGCTGCAAGGCGACGTTTTCTGAAATATCAACAAGATCAGCGGCAGATGGAGCTCAAACGACTTGAAGATGAAATTGCAAGAAAGGTTCAGTATTGCTCAAGCAATTCTTTTCTTGAAGGTTTATCAAGAAAAGTAAACAATCAAAAATACACAACTCAAGTTCCAGCTGAGATACTGTGATTTGTGAGCATGGAGATGTATTTAGCATGAGATGGATGGCTTTATGTAGCAAGTGCACATTTAACAGTCGTCTTTGGCACTTGCTATGCTCCACTGGATTGATTTAATTGCCAAATTCCTGAGAAAAGCCAAATTCATCCATATGTTGGCAGTGCTGAGTTGTGAGCCCGTTAAAGGACCAGCCAGTTCTCAGTCGTCTGCGGGCAGTAGATCCAGACTGCAAATGAGCTCTGCTGTTGATTGGGAGGCACCACTTGCCACTGCTGAGACCTGACTCTGCTCCTGCTGGGCTCCCGGCTCCGGCACCAGGATGCACTGGATGGAGCCAGAGCCTTTGAGGCCTGAGGGCCCAAACTGATCTTCTGCAGGCCCTTTGCAGTGTCTCAGCACCACACTTTTCAGAGCACCGTCAGGGGACTGTAAGATTCATTAGCCTTGTACTTTTTATATCAGTTATTTTTCAGTATTCATGGCATGTTAGAAAGTCAACTTAGAGGTAGGACATGGCTTTTGTTTTTTGGGGTTTTTTGGTTTTGTTTTTTGGGGTTTTTTTTAAGGTTAAGTATTTTTCCTGTACGGTGTTTTCATGGGTTATTTTTCTTCTCAAGGCATCTATAAGAGAGCAGGAAACAGCTGCTGTTGCTCAAGATATTGAAGTTAGGCAAATGGAACTTGAGTCTCAAAGACAGCTTTTCGAACAGGTAAGCACAGGAAACTATGCAGATATTTATATTTAATGGCTATTCCTGTGCAGTTCTCAGATTTAGTTGCATTTGTTCAATCAGCCACTGTGGGAAAAAAAAAAAGTGGATTTTTTTCTCTTTTTTTTTCCTCTGCTACCATTTTTAGAATAAACCTTGTGTTAATAATAGAATTAGAAGAACTTACTGTTATGCATTTTTCTGGGAGAAAATACCCTTATCTTCCCCATTTTGTTCTTCTATTCACAGCAGTCATTTTATTGCTGCAATCTGTATATATTTGTGCTCATCTAGTAAAGAGAAGTGAGGAACACTTAAATTCCAAATAAGCCTGTAACAATATGCTCATCATTCCATAAACTCCGTGATAACCAGGTATATCTGCATTTTCTGGAGAAATCAGTATAATGGATCAGTGTAGCTGGTCAAAGAATATCTATTTGCCAACAACATAATTAAGCAAAAAGGAATGGCTGTATTGAGGGGAAGATGTAGTTCTTTCCTCAAACATCTTTGTTAATCATGTCCCTAAAGAAAATTCCTTTTTTTTCTGTGTGTAATGATGTTTTTAATGATTCAGAGAGATCAGTTTAGTAATAAAGATTTTTAAATCAATAAATATTGCTTAAATATATAGTTAAATATTAGTTAATTGCTGTAAATGGTTGAAAAGCAGGGCTGCCAATAGAAGGCTTTAATAACATTGATTTTAATTAGAAATGGTAGCTTAAACGTCTAGAAATTACAGCTGTCTATGCCCATCTTGCATACATGTAGATCCAACTGCATCAGAACTAGTCTTCCAAAATACCTTACCTCCTACTCTAAAGTATGTTTCTTCTTATATTTGACTTTTTAAAGCTTTTGTCCATATGGCTCTTTACAATCTGGGCTAAATTTCATCTTGTTTATTAAACACACAGCCAGCTGTATTGTGGCTACATAATGCAAACCAGGCTGAGCTTATTTATACTCAACAGTATATGTGAAGTCAGCTGTTTAAGAAAATTAATGCTACAATGATCATCCTCTTTAGGCTAGAAAGGGAGCAGTTATTTGACCAACTGAGGATATGTGTCTGTCCATAAGGGACTTTGTAGACTGGGCTTCTCTGTCCATGCCCTGACGTGCCTGGAAGCTGCTTTACTGCTATCATGAGGGGCTGTATCCAACCTGGCACAGCTGCCTCCACTGGGACCAGAAAGGGATCATGTCTGCAAAAAAAAAGTGTATAGATGTTCCCAGATCAATGCCAAGGGAAGGTGGTGAGAGTTAAAATTCTATTTCTTGATCTGCTGCTGATCCATCCTGCTTTGGCAGGATCAGCTCCTCATTCAAGCTACACACGTGTCTGTGACAAGTCCCTGTACCGTGAATCATGTTTTATATTTGTGAAGTGTTTTGAGGTTTTGGCTAAAATACACTGTCAAAGTACAGAATATTTTTGTGATTAATCTGACTCATTTATGGTGAGTTTTGCTCTTAGGCTCTACTACGCTCCCCTGGGTGGAATTACATCCATATAAACCTGGGAGAACACTGTGCTGACTCCAGCACAGTGTAATTTCGAGTGGATAAAACAGCAGGGAATATCATTTTTTTGAACATCTGCAGTAGGTTATATATACAGTGGGATGAGATGTGTGTGTATATATTAAAAATACAGCTTATTGCAGTTTTACTAAATGTTAATGAACCAGAATTACAAATATGAAGTAATAGTTCAGTGACTCTAATTTGTGTTTGTGTGTTTGGTAGCATCTTATCAAAGATCAAGAGACAGTAATGCAGGAAGTGAAAGGAGAGATAGATGCGAGTCGAAGAAAGGCTGATCTGGAAGATCATCTTGTTCAGAAATTGGTGGAAGTAGATCGAGAAGAAAAGCAGAAAGCTCAGATGGTAAAAAAGTTGGGACTTAACATGTATTTTTTGGAAGTTAGTGTACTAATTAGCAATATTTACTAATTTGATAAAATTGTGAGAATGTTCCTTTAAACTTATTTCCCAATATTTCCTATATTAATAGGTAATGCTGGTGTGTTTAAAGTTTTGGGTTTGTCTTGCACTCGAGCTTTTCAAAAATCTGACTAGAGTGTTCAAACAGCTGTATATAATAGAGAATTTCTATAGTCTTGTCTCAAATATTAAATTTCTCTTTAGTTTCCAGCAGTTAGGATGGCAAATGAGATTCGAGTGCTCTTCGTAATAAGTTATTTTCCTGTTAAGGAGCATGTTTTATTTGTAACCATAACAAAACAGAAGTAAGTCCTCAAGGGAACTTGCAGTTGGCAGTAGCTGGCAGGAAACTCAGCTGTAGAAGCTGTCTCCTAGAGATCACAATAATGACTGGGTATAGCTTCACATTAGGAATTGTTCAGATTTTCAAGCTCAGAACTTCTAACTGCACAGTTGGAAAAATAGTTGTAGCTAGCCCACTGCCCATATGCTTGGCATCTGCATTTATATTTTGTCTAGAAATAAGCATATGGGTCTGAATTTTTGTAAGCAGCCTGCAATTTATGGAAGCAGATGGGTGTGGGCGGAAGTATTGGCATTCAGGTACAAATCTGATGCTAATTGCACCTGAAAGTCAGATAAAGTCCCTGCCAGCAAAGCAAAATCCCCCAAATTATGGAGGGGATTTTTGCTTCATTTCAAGAGAGAGAGAGAAAAAAAAAGCACCCTCAGTAAAGGAAAGGATAAGAAGGATGGAAAAGAAGCAGAAAAAAAAACTACTTCTCGAGAAGCCAACGTGCTGTGATGAATGGAGGAGTGTCAGTGCAGTTCAGTCTTCTAGTGGGGACAGCTGAAGTGGTGACAGAGGGACAACTCCTTTTGGCAGGAAAAGATATTCACTCGTGTATAGGTAAGGCTGTGTGCTTGAAATAAATGCATTCCTCATGAGAAACATGTTTTGTTAGGTAGCTGAGGAAGATTTAGCCAAAGCGGAGCAGCAATGCGTTGACACGGACTGGCGGGCGCAGGCGTCGCGCAGGCTGCGGCGCGAGGATGAGGAGCGGGAGGAGGGCTACAGGGAGATCGCCCAGCTGCTCCATGACAACCGAGTGAAGGAAGCCCAGCTGCTGAGGGCGCTGAGGGAGGCCGAGGAGAAAAAGGTGGTCACAGAGTCACACAACGGCTGACGTTGGGAGGGACCTCTAGAGATCATCCAATCCAACCCCCTGCTCCAGCAGGGACACCTGGAGCACATGGCACAGGGTGGCATCCAGGCGGGTTTGGAAGATCTCCAATATTCTTATTTATTTTCTTAAATGGGACAGTCAAAGTGTAACCACACTTTGCCCATCGCATGCTGTGAAAGGAGTTTACCAGAGCTATTTTGTTGTAAGGACTCTTCTTTTGTATTCCTGATGGAAGTTTCTAGAAGCGCCAGAGAAAATCAGTGAGGATCTGGTAGCATTTTCTTAAGTCTTTGCTCCTCTTTTTTTTTTTTTTTTTTTTCCTAATCCAAGCCTTTTACCCTTCTCTAGCTGTTTGAATTGAAAAGTTAAAAAAAAAAAAAAGGAAAGAAAGAAAGCATTCACTCAGTGTTATAGTATACATTTTGATTTAAGAATGAAATCTAACCTATGATAACTCAGGTGGATTTACTTGTTGCTTTTTCCATGTAATACATCTATTGAATATATGCTGAATATCTCTCTTGCAGAGGCAAGAAGTTAGGCAGAAGAAGGCTCAGCTGGAGGCAGAGCAGAAGGCAGCTGCTGCTGCAGATGAACACAGGAAGCAGTTTTTAGAAGATGAAATGAAGAGTGCATTAGAATTGTCTGGAAAGCTGCAGGAAGAAGATGGCTGTCTTGGTAAGCATATAGAGAGTGCAGGTTTCCTGTGTTTCAGCATACTGGACATTGATGTGAAGACCCAGATTTATGAACTGAAGACAAATTAGGTGTCTAAGGTTAGGGGTAAACTCAGGTCTAACTCCTTTACTTTTATAGGTACTTTTTGGGACTATCCTTTCATGAACCCAATATAGGAGGGCAGACTTGTAAAGGAGTCTCAGTTTGGTACCCATGAGATGCAGCCATATAAATGATCGTGTCTGGAAAATTAGCTGACCATTCTGTATAGCTATAACACTTCTGTATAGTGTTTTGATTCTGGTTGCCAGTGATTCCTTCATGCATCTCCAAAACTTAAGATAATTTTTCTCCCAGTTTGCTGTTTTGTAATATTTTCTGGGTACACAAAAGAACAGAGGATGTACAGTAGTTTGCACTATTTTTTATTTAAATCAAAACAGAAATCTCAAGCTGTAACTCTGTTTTCAACTTGAAAATAGCTACAGTTTGGGCTTCCCATGATAGATGTACAACAATTTTCCATAGAAAAGCAAGCTCACTACCAGCAAGCAAATTTGCTGTGTGTGTTTGCAGAATTTAAAGCATTCACTTCCAGGACTGGCCGGTACATTCTTTTTGAATGGCATTCTTCTTTGCGTGGTTTTATAAAGATTTTTCCCATTTCCCCATCTCTCAAAGGCACACACAGGACTGTGTGAAATGATTAGTATTGCTTTGGGCAAAGTTATTCAGACATTGCCCTAATTTGCCTAATACTTTAATATGGAGTAAATTGCAGCTGCCTTATTAAAAAGGGTGTCTCCTATTAAAACTCCAAGTATGAGTAGCCATATTCTGCTTGAAGTTAGTGACCATCTGTTAGAAGGTTGATTAATTATATAGGAAGAAACAGTAATATAGAGCTGTAATTTCTTAAAATGAAATACAGTGATGTATGGTTTTGGTCCATAGACTAAAGTAGTTGACTTTGGATTCTGAGCAAATTGGACTTGCCATTAGCTGAAGCAAGTGATTGTTCCAGCTTTGTTTCCTGGAAAAGAAATGCTTCACCGCAAGCTAGAAAATATATTAGAAAAAAGAACACAATTTACATAGAAGCCTTCTCTGCATTTGTCACAGAGAGACAGTGTGATTTAACGGCCGGACCTACAGAGACAGGTTTAGGATTGCAGCAGGTGCCAGGGTCTGGAAACGTCTGTCTCAATGATGTATCCGCCTCAGAGTCATCGTCACGTGGTAAGTTTCTAAGTTAGGACCTTCCTTCTTCTCGTGTCGAAAGTGTCCTGAACACCTAGGTGGCTGACTGAGTCATTATTAACCGCGGGGTGTTTAGTGGACTCTGAACAATTTATTGCTGTTTTCTGTTCCACACCTGAAAACAATCTGTGTGCTGCCAGGAACAGAACAGGTAGGAAGTGCCTGAAGTGTGTCCCATTATGGGAATATCCTCACGCTAGGTTAGTCCCTGTCCTGGTCATTTTACATGATGCTTTTTTTCTTTTAATAATTGTCTGTGATTTGGGGATGTTGAGAAGATGGAGAACTGTCTTGCATCTTACTGAGAGTTATAGTCAGGAACTAGTCTAGAATTAAATGATTCTAGAGCCAGGTTGTCCTTGCCATTAGGGCGAATGTGCATTTTAAAATCATATGTATTTTATGTACGAAGCTCTTTGCAAGGGGAAACATGTATCTTTTGACCTGTCACAGCATCTCCTCAAGATCTGACCTTCCTGTGACAATAAACAGAGCAGCCACGATACCACTTCCAAAACACTTAGGGAGAATTACTCTTCCCTTTGCAGCTCTGAATACAACTGCACCAAGGGAGAAAACACAGTGTTTCCATGCAGAGGTTGTTTGTTTTCCAGCAAGAGTTCATGATAGTTTTGCAAAACTGCTAGCTGAAATACTAACTCTGTGTCATTTGCACTTAGTGCCTTTAGGTAGAAGGCGAGAAGAGCTGGCGTGCAAAGAGAGGGAGCTGATGTTAGAAGTGAGGCAGCTCAGAGAAAGGCTGACTTTGCAGGCTCGAACTAGACGCTCCCCAGCTTGTTTAGCAGCTACAGAGTGGACTCCCTGAGATGGTTTGCTCTACATTCAAATCAATCAGTGAAACTCTAAACATGTATAGTGCGATCAAGGTCTAATCATAGATTGTTTGTTATGAAGGTTTTTGGAAATATTTTTATATGAAAATAAAATGCAAGGTAGAAAAACGTGTGGTGTTTGCAGCCTTCTGTTTTTTTTTTTTAAATAATTGTAATTACAATTTTTTTCCTCTAAAATAAATTCATTTTTTACTATTAAATTGTTAATGGTATTTGTGTACACAATCTGTTCAGGTCAAAACAGTGCCCCCCCAAAAAAATAAAAGGCACTTAAACTATTGCATTTGCTAGTGATGTTTAACTGGAATCTATGAGCTGCAGCAAGGAAGTTTACTGCTAGAGAAAAGCCTTGAAAAGCCTTCACAGAGAGAGTGGTCAGGTACTGAAAAGGGGCCTTGTTTGGCTATAGGAAACTTGCCAACCTGGGCTTTGTAAAGGAGGAAACAAGGTGGACACAAGGATTCTTTTACATAAGGAAGACAAAATGTTCCAGGGAAGTGGATTTGGGGAGGAGCAGTGAGGTGAGCAGAGAAGAGAGGTTTTAGAGGGGCTGATCCCGGGCTGCCTGACGGAGCCTTGCCCTGATCAATCCATCTTCTTCCAGAATCTTCTCACCCATGTTGCTATCAACTCCCTTCTCACCCATCTTTCTGTGTCACCTCACAAGTGGGCGAGAGGGGGCCTGGTGGTGGCTGTTGGTGGGACCTCGGGGGTGCTCGGGCTGTGTCAGGAAAGGCCACACAACTCCGTCTGGAAAGGCACAGTAAAATAAAAGGAATCGTTCAGGATCACCACCCACAACACTGATGCGGGAGAAGATCCACCGTGTGAAGCGGTACAAGGACTCGGGCCTTTCAGTCTGATGCACTAAACTTCTCAGTGCGTCTCCATGCTGTCCCGCTCCTTCGAACCTGACTAGCTTTTCCCTTCATTTCGAGAAACGGGATCCTGGATTTCCACAGATCGATATCATTATTAGTGTCCTCACTGCTGGAGTCGGCAGCCAGTGGTAGTTAAGGGAAACCACAGGAAGGGCAGGCAGGATCCTTTGGGAAAAATCTTGGTAGAATCTGGGGAAGACGCATTTTCCCAAAGAGCAGAAAAACTCTAGGCAAAGATCTTTGCTGGAGATTATAGTGAGTAACTGATGCAAAAAAGTGCCTATTTTCCAAGGCCTGCAGCTGCTTGGACTTGATGTGTGGTTATTTATGTATATTTTTGAAAAACAAATTCCTTGGCCAGCACCTTGGGCCATAGGTACTGCTGAAACGTGCAGGTGTCGGGGTGCACAAACCAGAGCGCTTTTCCTGGAGGAAACCGCTGCTTTTTTGTGCTTCTGCAGCAGTTTGTACTGGCCTGCCCTGTTAGTTAACGTGGCCAGACTGCACCTCTGACCTGCCGGGACACTTGGTTTTCACTCAGTAGCCCTCTGGAACGCAGGAAGCAAAGGCCTGTGAGCTGGAACTGCCTCTTCATAGACCACACATCAAAAAATAATCAATAAATAACGCGGTTCTGCGGTGGTTCGCGCTGTATCGGCGCGTTTGGGAGCTCGGATTTACCATCCGTGGTGCGGAGGCCGCCCTGCCTCCAGTTTGGGCGAGAAGAAGAGAAAAAGAGTCACCCGCCTTTGCCCCGTGTGAGGATCGAACTCACGACCTTCAGATTATGAGACTGACGCGCTACCTACTGCGCTAACGAGGCGGCTGGTGGCGATTCCCGCGCGCCGCCCATGGAGGCGGCGCCGCCCGGGCCGTTGCGGAGGCGACCGGGCCGCGCCGGGTCCCCTCGGCGGCCGCGGGCTCCTCGGCGGGGACCTGGGGGCGACACTGCCCCTGCGGCCCCCGAGGTGGCCGTGTGGGAGCCCAGAGCGACCGCGAGGCCCCGGCGTGATGGTGACGGACCCCAGGTGACACTCTGGGACCCTGAGGTGATGGTGGGGGGACCTCAGGTGGCGCTCTGGGACCCTGAGGTGATGGGCGGGACCCCAAGTGACACTCTGGGACACCCGAGGTGACCATGTGGAGTCCCGAGGACAGTATAGGGCCCCATTGTGCTTCTGTGTGTGACTGTGTGTGACCCCAGAACAACTGTGAGGCCCCATGGTGATGGTGTAGGACTCCAGGTGACACTGTGGCACCATCATGTAATACGGTGGGGTCGCAGGGTGACACTGTGGGACCCCAAGGTCACAGCTTAGGACCCCTGGTGAAGTGTGAGCTCCTGGGTGACTGTCCGGGACCCCAGGGTGAAACTGTGGGGCCCTGGGCTGAATGTGGGGGACCTCCGGGTGCTGGTGGAGACCCCAGGATGTGGGACCCCAGGTGACAGCGTGGGACCCCAGGGAAGGACCCCAGTGCGGGACCCCAGCGTGGGACCCCGCGCGGGGTTGGGTGCGGAGGGCTCCGTGAGAGCGCGGCTGGGCACGGGAGGCCGCCGCGGCGCTGGCGGGGCGCGATCGCGCACGTCACGTTAATTACGCGGCCTCGTCTCCAGCATAATTGCGCTTAGCAGGTCACTAGGTAATTAATGACTTTTTGCTGTGCCTGACACAGCCGCGGGCAGGTGCCGGGCTGGGGGAAGGGCAGGGGGGAGGTTTTGAAGCCTCATGGTCAGCAGTGAGGGGAACTCCAGCTCTTACCTCTCTCTTGGCTTTCATTGCCCCCAGCTTAAAAACCAGAACTACATCTTATCCCTCTCTATTTTAATATATATATCTTTATGTCATGCTAATACACAATTACTTTTTTCCCATCAGGCAGCCCCATTTGGTGTAGAATCTGGGCTTGTAGCTCTCCTGAAAAAAAAACAGATTACACAGCCCTGGAAACATCTTTGCTCTGGAGCACCTTGATGCAAGGGACACCAGCCCCGGCTCAGACTGCACTTAGGTCCCTTCGCCCCATGTGAGCAGCAGGACGAGCGTGGATGCTCCAGCTGCAGCACCTCGGTGCCCTCCCCAGCGCGGAGCAGACTCGCAGAGCCCAGGGTGAGCGCTGCCTGCGTGACAGAAGTGTGTCACACGTGCCTCGGTGTCAAAGCATGCACACAGGTATTTATGGAATACCTAATGCGTGCTGCTCTCACACCCTGTCTTACCTCATCTCCGTGCGGTCGTACCAGTTAGCCTGGCTCCCCAAAGGTATTTTGCTCCTTGCCCCCGCTGAGAAACGTCTTAGTCTTTATAATGACACAGCAGCTGAGCTTCCAGTATGACAACGTGACTCCAGAAGCTGCAACTTAAGGGAAAAAAAAAAAAAGGAAAAGAAACAAAATGTGCACAATCAGATGATGAGTGTTTGTATTGCTGATGCTTTGAGGCTGGCTCACAGCCCTCCCTCCACATAATATTCAGGATGTTTGGGAAAGGGTATTTATTTCTTTTAATAGGACGGAGTAGTCACAAAGCTTTAAAGAAATAAATTAGTGCATCGTCCATGGTAATAGCAACGTGCTACGGACGGGACACAGTGACAAATTTCAGGCTATTTTTACGCTTGCCTGGCAGCATGTAGGTCTGGACAGGAGTCCCTCACCCTCTGCTGTTCTGAAGCTCTGACCATGGCTGGTGCCTCTGTCCCAGCTGCCCATCGGAATTGTTTTCGCTCTGCAATGAACCCTATGGGAAGCCCGAGGAGCCTGGAGCTGTTTTGAAGATTGTGCAAGGATGCTTGGAAGCCACCCTGCTTTTGGTTGAGCGCTCTCCTCGCTCGCGCCTTCCCCAGAATGCGCCAGGGAGGCAGAACGAACCGAATCAGACAGCCCTGCTAATTGGACTTGAATCCTCCGCATGCCCGTGGGGAAAGGTGGGTGCCTCTCAGATAAGCAATCTAATCAGCTTTGTGCTTGTGTCCCATCTGGAAACAGATTTGTTGCTGAAGTACCTCGGAGAAGCCAGCGAGATCTTTTTTTTTTTTTTTTTTTTCTTTTTTTTCTTTTTTGAAGATAATTGTACCAACAAGATCGGAGAGCGTGAACTTGCCCGAGGTACCAAGATCTCTTTGTTTTTGTTCATCATTAATCCCTTCGGCGGAGCGCGCGCGCGCCGGGATGCAGGCTCCGGACGAGAAGGGCTGGGCGGCCTGCGTGGTGCACACGCACGCGGGCTACCCTGCCGAGCGGCTGCTCCGCCACCGGACCATGAGCCACTCCAGGCACACGGGCAAGATCAGGAAGAGGCTGGAGGACATCAAGAACCAGTCCCTTAAGCTGGCCAAAGCGGATTTCAGCCACAACGAGAGCATCAGGCTGGCCACGGATGCCTTCCTGGACGGGGGGACGGACTCCTACCTGGAGACCCTGGGCAAGGAAGGCGAGGTGGATTTCCTGTCCTCCGTGGAAGCGCAGTACATCAGGGAGCACGCCAAGGAGTCGTACTACGCGAGCGAGCCCGCGGCCGACGGGGCGGCCGGCGCCAGGCAGCAGAGCGAGGCGGCGTCGCTGCCGTCGGGCACCTACTTCCCCACGGCGTCGGAGAGCAGCGAGCCACCGCTGCTGCACACGTGGAGCGCCGCCGAGAAGCCCTACCTCAAGGAGAAGTCCACGGCCACCGTGTACTTCCAGACGGAGAAGAACAGCAACATCAGGGACATCATCCGCCGCTACATCAACAAGACCACGCAGGTATGGAGAGAAAAACCCCTCTCCCGCCGTGCTCCTTCACCTCCCCGTTTCAGCAAGGGGGGAGAACGGTGTCAGGCCAAAGTGCACCCGGTCCCGCACGGGGACAGCGACATTCAGGGGTCGTTTCAGAGCTGATATGGTGCTTCCTCACCCTCGTAGCAGCTCTTCTTGCGACGATGACTTTAGAAAAGAGCAGAAATCCCTTTTTCTCCCCTGAACGCATGCTCGGAGGCCGCTGCTGTGTTATACAACTACTGTTGTTGGTGTGTAAACGGCAGTGAGAAGCAGCAAAGGCATCAGGGAAAGGGTCCCGTGAGGGTCACACTGCTGGCCGAGAGCTGCTGGGTGACAAAACGCTTTTGTCACAGACATTCAGGTGTGGGAGCAACAACTCTCTAGTTTTTACTTCCCCTTCCTTATGGAAAAAAAAAAAAAAAAAACAATAATTAGACATTTCAGGGCTCTGCTCATCAGCATCGGGGAGTTTCGCCCTTGCATAAATGTGAGGCTCAGCTCACAGCCGAGCAGGGAAGTTCAGGATTCCTGATTGGGCAGTGGTGGCTGTGGAGCCCCCACGGAGTTTTTACAGGGTCAAAGTGGGAGCACATCTGAAGCGGAGGGCGGCTTTCAGGGATTTCTTTCTGCAAGTAAAGGCACCTACGAGAGCAGAGCCTCAGCCCAGGGCGGGGAGAGAGCCCCCCAGTGACACCAGGGACAAGGTTACATTTCTGGGAAGAGGTTCTGCCTTCTTGCTGGATTTCCTCACAACTTTGCTCTCAAACGTTGTCATCACTCGTAGCACCTGTTTGTTTTATCTCAGTCACACCAAACCGTTTTATTACTCCTTTTTTTTTCCAAAGCTCCATTTCAAATCTCAGCTGTCTGGGGAAATGCAAGGGGTGAGAGCAGGAGACCTCTGGAGCAGCCACTCTCTGGCACAAGCTCCGGAGTCCCCCAGACTCTGTGTCTTGGCTTCATCCTCCTGCAAGCGCTGGGACTGATGGTGCTAAAGGGGGAGCAGAGGGGAGATGCCCCTTTCGCAGGCCCCCTCTCACGTGCTCTGCTTGCTCAGCATGTCACGGGAATTACAGGTCAGCTCAAAGCCTCACCAAGATGCAATGACAAAAGAAGTAGCAGGGGAAAAGCAGGATAAGCATCAGCTGATACTTCAATCCGGTCCCATTTTTCATCCTGAGAGAACATCTGTAGGGGAAAAAAATGAAAAGCGTAACATAAACCTACACTTCTCTACCCAGTCTTACATGGCCTTCTTAGCAAACTAATTTACACTGCAAGAGCTTGCTAGAATAGCACTGACAGGCAGGAAACCTCTGACAACTGCTCTTCGAGTAGCGTGTCTCAGTGGCAGCCTTTATTAAACAGCATCTCCCAAGGGGCCAGCCTAGACACTGTGGTGTCTAGCGGTGCTGAAGGGCTTGGTCCAGGGCTCTGGTGACTAAAGGGAGGCAGCAGTTGTACATATTATTGCAAAAGGCTTTCACAGTAACTGTGGGTATCTGGTTGACTTTCGAAGCTGTTCACAGCATGAGTGAGATTGTCTGGGTTGCCCACCCTGGTCCATGGAGGACCTTTGTGGCCCTGTCCTCTGCTTACGGCTTCCACGCGCGCCCAAGCGCTGAAATCTCGCCTGCAAGTTCCCGGGTTTTGCTGTGTTTTTTCATTAAAATAACCTCACTAAAGCATGAATGTTATATAGGAGCTATACGATGAACAGAGTGAAGCAACAAATCTTACTGAATCAGGCACTTAGGGAGAGAAACAGAAATATGCACATACGCATTCTAAGGCTTGTGTTTGCTCAATATATATATACACATATATACAAATGAATAAAGACCCAGGACCTTCCAGGGGCAAGCTGGAGCTGTGTGAGCCCCTTTGCTGAGGCCTCGGCTCTCCGCAGGTGCTCGCGATCGTCATGGACGTGTTCACGGACACCGAGATCCTCTGCGACCTCCTGGAGGCGGCCAACAAGCGCATGGTGTTTGTCTACCTGCTGCTGGACCACGGCAACATCAAGCTCTTCTCCGAGATGTGTGACAAGCTGCAGGTCGCTGAGGAGCTCTTCAAGGTACTGACTCCCTCGGGTGTTTGAAGTGTGATAGAACGAGGTTTTTAAAGCTTTTTCTTGAGGATAATGCCCCATATCTAGCCAGTGTCTGGCTGTTAGCTCAGTCCTTCTTCATCTGTGCCAGAAGAAACTGAAGGAAGTTGGGACTTTAGGAACAGTCCCCTGGAGTAGCCTGAGGCTGTCCCGGTGCTGTGCTGCTTGGTGCAGGTGGGCTGCTACAATAAGGAGGTTTCCAAGATGTATGAGTTGACTCCTTGGTGCTGCTCCTGCAGGGCCTTGGCTCCTACATCGGATCCCTATGGATATGAGCAGAAGTGCAGACCATCCATGCGGGATGAGGGGAGCAGAGGTTTTTGCCCTGCTGCCATGTACTGCAGGCAGCATAAAACTATCAGGTCACTTCTTGTGCCAGCTGCTGCTGTCAGTGGAGTGACAGAGAGGTCCTGGTGTTGGACACGTGTCTCACGTCGGCAGGGGCAGCGTTGGTCTCCAGCTGACACTGCAGCTCCGGCTGTGCAGGTTTCCAGGCAGCTTTATCTCCTGCGTGAGATAAATAATATGAGCAGGAGAGAAGGCTTGACAAGGGTTCTGCTGTCCCCAAACCTTCAAATGTAACCTTAGAAAAATCATGAGGATCTCATGACAGTATGAAGACGTGAGGAGCTAGAGACTAGGGGAAAAAGGGCCCTCTCCTTCTGTTTTTTAATTAAAAATTAATTTTTAAAAATAATTCTGTTAGTATTTTTAATTAATTCTGCATTATTTTTTTCTTTACTAGAATATTTCAGTCCGCAGCGTTACTGGAGAGGTTTACTGTGCCAAATCAGGCAGGAAATTTGCAGGACAAATACAAGAAAAGTTTCTTATTTCTGACTGGAGATACGTGCTCTCTGGCTCTTACAGGTGAGACCAACCATTGCGGCTCATGTCTGTGGGACCTTTTATTGTTTGCTTATTTAATCTTTTTTAAATGTATTACTTCACAAAGAAAGTGCCAAGGAAAGCTATTGTACAGCTGAGTTTGGGCGGGGGCGGGGAGGTTAATAAAAAACCTCCCATTCTTTATATAATATTCAACAATCCATTTAACATGATTTCTAACTTGCTTTAAAGCTTATGTGAGATCCTTACAGAACATGGCATTTGATTTAAATGTTCAAGACTGATGCAAACGACTTTGCCAGTGCAGTTTGGCACCGATGTGCATGTTAATATTAGGCTTTCCTCACCGTTTGGGTCATGAAAGGCTCTCACAAGCTGAGACACATTCCCATCTCCCTCAGGATCCCTTAATGCAGCATATGTCACTCAGCTTATCTAAAGGTTTGTTCTTCATATGACAAGTATAGTGACTAAAGGGAAAACAGATACTTTGGAGACATCCTGTTTTTTTTCTTGTGTTTCTTTCACAGACAGAAAGTTTCTATGTAATCGTTGTAACTTTTTCTTTGCGAGCTGGATCTGTAGTATCAGATACACTCTCCATTTCTGTGCTGCTCTGGTTCTTCCAGATACAAAATGTAGAAACTCAACAGTTGGGATTTTAATTATGATTCAAAAGTTGTCAGACTTGAGGCTCTGAGCCTGGATCAAATAAATAAAATTCCTGAGTCTCAAGGCTACCCAGATGAGCTTAACAAATGCCTGAGCTGTGTCCTTCGGAAGCTCAAACTCAGACCCCAAATGAACCATCAGACACAAACGAGGGAACACACAGGGTAGGTTCTACTGGCCACTCTGTTTTGTGTTGTTCTCTCAGCTTTCAGTTTTTTTCTAAACCTCCACCAAAATGCAACAGCAGATTTATATACGAGTGGAAGAAGGGAAGGACAGGATGTGTGAAAGGAGAGGGACAGAACAAGACGTTCTCTCTACCAAGAGGCTTCCTTTTGCCATCTCTTTTCATTCCTGTAAAAACAACACAACCCTCAAAGCCCTGTGCAGTCACTCCTGTCATTCTCCAGTGCTATTGCAGGATCTCCTAACCCCAGGGGACTTACCCAACAACATAAGCTCCTATTCAGCAAGCAGGCAGAGGGGACATTGAGAAAAAGATCTCTGCACCATTTAAGCTCAGCAAGCTCAGCACTGGTCTGGGGGTTCCTCTGGGTTAGAGCTGCCTCTTGCCACGTGGCTTTTTATGGGCTTGCTGGCTCTCACTTTATTCAGTTGCAAGTTTTCTTTTACACCTGAAATCTTCCTGACCGGCTTCTGCAGGTAGAAACAAGAGTGATTTTAACTTGGAGGAAAAGGGACCCCTCTGCACTGTAATTATTAGCAATGGTATTCGAATAGCTCTCGGCATGACTACAAAGGCATATTCCACCTTAGCTGGGTCTATAATGTCGACGAGGGGAGCGGGCTGGGGAAATCAAGCAGCCTTTCCATCCATCCATGATTCACTGGTTGCAGCCGAAGCATGTGGGGACAAAATCCATTTGTCTTATGGACAGCAGAGAGGGCTGACACTGGCTGTGAGTGACTGTTAGGGGCAAAGGACCCTCCAGCAGATCCACGGCATCTCCCGCTCGGGAGCTGTTTCTAAAAACCTGCTACAGAGCCATTGCTCGGGTGAGTGTGAGTGTGAGCGAGCGCTTGGTTGTGCCCCACGCGGCCCACCAGGGCTGGGGCGGCGTGGGGTAAACCGGGGCCAACCCGTTTCCAGCAGCCCATGGGGAAACTCCCAGGAACTCGGGGTACGGATCAACTCTGCCCTTGGCCCGTGCGAGGGCTTGGGCAGGGCGGCTCGGCCACGAATCCATCCCTGCAGGGACGCGCGGGATCCAACCGCCAGCGCGGGGCCAAGGGGGTTGTTCATTCCCTGGTTGGTTTGTTGTGGGGTTTTCTTGGTGGTGGTTTTTGATTTCTCCATGGACTCTGTTCTACATGGCTCCCCTCCCCGCTCCCGAAGCAGTGATTCAGCAGTGCAAAAACCTCTGTCCAAACCAATCCCTCGACAAAAGGGCCCTGCACGGGCAGATCCCCCTCGTGCCTCTGTTCCGGGCGCCCGTCAGGCCCGCCGGTGCCCACAGCCTGGTCAAAGCCACCAGGAAGGAGCTCTGCAGAGCGCCCCGCCAGCCAGGGCGGCTCTCAGCAACCCTGGGGCAACGGCAGCCGTGTTCACAGTGCAAAACCAGGCCGGGGGGTTGCTGTGAGGGGTGGGAAATTACAGAGACGGGGAGCTTTCTGTAGGCCTCTCTTCAGCAACTCAGGGAAAACAGGCACAGGATTTTTGCCGTTTTTCTAGTGTACTGGGTGGGATTTACTTCCAAACAGGTATGGCAGCCTGCAGAGAAGGGGCAACCTATGTGTTTGCATGGGAAGCTCTCAGTTTCGGCATGGCACGTGGGGATAAGCACCTAACACAGGGGTCCGAGCTCCCTTGCAGGCAATGGGCCCCACAGCGCTAGGGGGCTCTGGGTGCTGCTTTTCACCCTCCCTCCAGGAGGTTATTCGACGCTCCAAGGTTCCTTGACAGCCATAGAGGCAGCTGCAATAGCAAAGCGTGATCCGGGTCCGAGAGTGCTGACAGGAGCTGGCCCAAATCGCAGCTGCGACACCATCCCCATCCTCGCACGGACACGGAGCTCCGGCTCCTCCCGCGGGACCCTCGCTGACACTAACCCTCTGCCCTCCCTCCCTGCAGCTTCACGTGGCTCTGCGGCCAGGTCCACCGCAACCTCCTCTCCAAGTTCACGGGCCAGGTGGTGGAGCTCTTCGACGAGGAGTTTCGCCACCTCTACGCGCTCTCCAAGCCCGTGAGGGGCCCCAAGTCGCCGCCGCGCTCCAGGCCCTTCCTGCTCGGCACGGCCTGGGCCGCGCGGCGCAGCCCCTCCGACAGCAGCCCGGGAAGCGCCAACACCCTCTCGGATCCCTTCAGCAGCCTCTCGGCCGGCAGCCCCAGGCGGCCGCCGCTGCCCTTGCTCAGCAGCAGCTTCGCCCCCCAGTCCCCGCTGCGCAGGGTCAACTCCTTCCACAGCTACGTGTCCTTCACGCCGCCGCCGCCGCCGGCCCTCCCGGCCAACTACTACCAGCCCCACTACGACTCGGCCCCCGCTCTGTACAACAACATGAACATCTACAGACCCATCCGGCTCCGGCAGGAGGAGCCCAACAGGACAGGGCTGAACTCGCCCTGGAGGTGCCTTCACAAAGCCAACCTGTTTGTGTAACATCCGCCCGGCTCCGCAGCGCGAGCGAGCGCCGCGAGGACCTGTGTGGCAATTGCTTGGGCACGGAGGAATATAGAAATCCTGTACGATGTCAAAGGAGGATGATTTCAAGGCTCTTGTTTTGTTCCGGTCCTTAGGGAGGCTTCTTCCACTAATTAAAAAGCTCAGTTAAACCTTGGGTGTAGCGTGACCCCGGTTAAGAACGCACATACACAAGGCTGCTGACAATGTAAAGCTGCTGCCACCCAGCCCCTGCTCTAGGAAGTGTGTTTGTAACTCAGTGACACGGGTGGTCAACTCTTTCATGCAGCCAGGCACCTGAAAGAGGGTTAAGTCTCAGTTTATTATTGCAGATTTTTCACAGTTGTGCAAGGCGCCGGTGCAGCAGACTCAAGTGTCTGATCTCCTCGCCGAAGAGCCACCATGGTGGCAGAACCAACGTGTTGTCGTCACCATCACACGCTCCCCCGGCCTGTGAGGCACCAAAAGGACCATGACCAAGAGCCCGGGTGACGCAGGGCACCGGCCAGTGACTGCCAACAGGGTCACGCTCAGCAGTGACCCAGGCACCCAACCTGGGCCACTCTTCCCTACTCCAAAACCTCCCACGGAGTCAGCCTGGAAAGCGAAGCCTCATGGAGAAGCGAAGCGCTGCTGACAACCCTTGCTGGGACTGAGATCCACCTGAGGGCTTTCTGCATCTTAGAAACGCTGCTCGTGGGCACTGGACATCACCTTAGAGACACCGATGCTCTACTCTAGAGGTCCTCCAGGTTCTGATGTTTTTCTTTTTAAGAGAAACTGGGTAGCTGTAGTTCCCATTGAATAAATGGGAATTCCGGAGGACCGGCAACTTGAATTGGAGCACCTGCAAAGCAGAAAAACTCACTGACAACCTGGAAAATGACACGAACTTTGGTGGGAGCCATGAAATATTTACAAGAAAATTAATGAGCAGAAATAAAGGATTTCTATACCAATCAGAAAGTTATTAGATGCTTAATTTATCAGTAACTCCTTATACCAGCATTGTATCAAGATTTCATCCAAATCCAAGTGGAAACAGAAACCTAAGCACAAGCTGCAGGGAGGGCTTTTTTTCCACTTGTGGAATCTCATTTTGGAGTCCAGAATGAACAATAAGCTGTTGCATATAATTGTAAATCTCTGTACATAGCATCGTTTTTAGGATTCCTGGGGTAAAAGATTTGACTTTTTCATTCCTATGACAATCTTATTTTGTTTCCCAAACATGGCAACCACTCCTGTAGAAAAAGAAAAGTGACTCTCATTAAATGCCCCTTGAGAATCATTTTTTCCTTCGTCTTCTCTTCCCTCGCACACCGTAGCATCTCCTCTTCCCAAAGCTAAGTGACTCAACTTGGCAGGAAACACATTTTGCTGCTTCTGAAATCAACAGGAACAGAGTAAAACATCCACATGCCTCCAGCCCGGGTAAGATGTTTCTTCTCGATTTGGTTCAGCTCCCCAGTGCTGTTGCTGGGGCGGCCAACTGGGATGGTGAGGGAGGGGAGAGGTTTGCAGACACCTCCAAAACCTCCATTTCCTCTGCTCGGGACCCACCGAACGCCCACGGGAGCTCCTGGACCGTTGCCCACAGCAGCAGCTGTGCAGGACGCAGCTGAGCGGGAGCACGGAGGGGACCGGCTCGTCACCGCCGAGGAGCGCAGTGAGTTAAAAACAGCTCGTTTCAACCCTGGAGCAAGGGTACAGCTTGTGCTAGTTCAGACGACAGCTGAACTGGAACGCCAAATGAATGGAATTTCAGTTTTGATGCAAAACAAGCAGAGTTTACAATTTCAGCAGGGAACTGTGCCAAAAAATCCTGACAAGCTCCCACAGGCTCCATCGCTAAGCGGTCACGGAGCCGTGCGGGTCCAGGCAGCTGCAGAAACTACCTGTGAAAAGGTGGGGTGAAAAGGTGGGGTGAAGAGAGCGAGCCGATCAAATGCAGAGGAACCCAAGTAGCTCAGATGAGACACACACAAGCAAACGGCATGAGCGACTACTTGCTAGTCCTGATGCAACCAGCCCGGCCTATTTGGGACAGTAACTGTGCAACACACTGAGAACGAGCTCCACGTGGTTTTCTTGGAGGATTAACAGCAACGTCTTAGCTGACTGTTCTGCTTGAGAGAATCCTGCCCGTTCCGAGGAGCTGGCCTTGCTCTCCGTGACACACTCAGGCGCGGACGGAGTCTGTGCTGCCAGCCCAAGGGGCAGCCGCAAGCCAAAGCATCTGCCCAGGCATGGAAGGAAGAGGGTTCTGGACATCCCAGGCAGCGGGTGGCAGCGTTCGGTGCTTCCTCTGCTGCTCCAACAGCTCGCTGCAAATCCTGCCTCCTTTTGGGGAGCCAAATCATGAGGAAGATTAACAGCCAATACAGAGGATGACTTGTGCCCAGGAGGGCACACGTGTGAGCAGGGCGAGCGCTCCGGCAGGCGCTCAGTGCACCAGCGCTCGCCCGGGTGAGCTCGCCGGGGCGCCCTGCGTAACAGGCTGCCCAGGATGTGGTTTAATGGCACTGAGTCACCGCGCCATCAAAGGGAGCTCGACACAGCCCAGGGCAACATCCCGCTCTTCTGGAGAGGTTGTGCAGGCAGCTTAGCATGAAGCTTGTCTGTACCAGGTGCTGCCCCAAGACTTCCTAACCAGCATCTCCAGGCTTTGGGGTCTGTGTAGAAGCAGCAGCTACGAAGTGCTGCGTACACTGAATTACCTTTCCATTGCCAGTTATTTCTCTCTGCACCCTTTGGTACTGCAAGCAAAACAACAAGGAAAACATGAAATCACAGCAAATTATGTCTAAAGGAGGAGGAAGAAATTGTTAGGACCTGAAGACTGTAGAGACAGAGATTTATATGTGTGTGTGTGTATTTGTGTGTGTATATATATATACATATAAATAAAAATATACACTATATATATTTTCTGAAAAGATAAAAACACACAGAATAAGAATACTTAAAAAATACAATATGAACTTTATTGCATATATCACTCCATCATCACCTGAAGCTAAGAGAATAAATAAAATAAAACCTTTAAATTACTGAAGATGGGCTACATGAATCTGAATAAAATTGTGTGTCAGAGTGACATAAATCATCTTGGAGATTTCTGAACCATTTTGCTTCAAATTCTGTAGCAGACGCGGCAACCAGTGACGACAGCGCTGAGGAGTCCATGCACCTGACCTCTCCCTGAAACTCCTCTTTTATGTTTTCTGGTAGAAGATCCGCACCCATAACCTGCCAACAGGGTATGGAAGGAGATGGGAAATGAGAAAATAACTTGTAGGGAAAACAGGCAGTATTACATTAGTAAAAGGTCTGTACATGAAAAGTCTCTTCACATGAAAAGCTAGGGGAAGCAGCGAGGGGAAGTTCCCGTGTCCTGATCCAGTTGTTCGTGTGCTGCCTCCTGCGATAAATACTGCAAACTGGGAGCCTGAGGCTCCCACAGCCCCTGGCAGCCCCTGGCTCTGCCCCAGGGTGGGGATCCTGCTTCCCCAGCAGAGGCAGAAGCCCCAGCACCAGCTCCCCTCCAGTACCACCCCGTCAGACCAGGGCAAGGAGTTTCTTTTCCCAATCTTTTCAAAATCAGAGATCCTCTGCGTGCTACTGCCCTCTCATGGATGAAATCCCAAAGACTGCCTGTCAATTTGGCAGTGACTTGGCTTTTAGTGACTTAAAGCCCTAATTGTGACAGGAAAGTGAGAATCTCACTGACTCCCTTCTGCCCCTTTGAGTGTCAGAAATTCCATAAATGGCCCCACAAATGTTTAATTTTTATGAATAAAGCTATGCAATATTACTCTGCTCTTCTGTAGTTCTGTAAAACTAGAACCCATGCCCTGGACAGAATGAATTAAATATATACATATATATATATGAGAATGTCCCTGTTTTGGGGGGATCTGCTGAAAGAAGGGAGTGTTTAGTGATCCTCAGCCCTCACTGAGGCCTCCTTCCCATTCCAGAGCGAAGGAGCTGGAATGGGAGCTGCCTCGGGCGCCTCGGCAGGACGCGGCCCCGTGACGAGACCTGCCCTTACCTGGGTCATGGCCTGCATGGAGCTCGCTGTGAAACCCAAGTGTTTCACTCTGTCCTCAATCTCTTTCTGACTCCTGGTGTTTTTCTCCAGAACAAAGGACGCCTGTTGCAACTGGGCGAGCTGAAGTAAAAGCCTGGAATGAGACAGACAGTTAGAAAAGGCACCGCTGGCAACAGGGCAAGGCAGCAACCCCCCAAAGGACTAAAACGTAACACTTGAAAACAGTGTTTCCCCCTGACTGCCAAAACTGCAGGCAAACCAATACACGTGTATGAATCCACCAGGGTTGTGCTACACGACTGCTGTGATAAAAGTACAACCACCGTTACCACGTTTATTGAAGTTAAATGAAGCAGATGTTAAAATACAGATGTGTATTTGTATAACAGAAGACTCAAGTCTTCAACACAAGTCTTAATTTGAGCGTTATGTATATCAAAAATCACAAGTCTGAGCCAACAAGCCATTTGTGAACTTTTGATTTGGAAATAAGCAATAAAAATGGAAAGGATTTTTCCTGCACACGTTTGCTTCAAAATTTGCAGCCATTCAATATAAAAAGAATGAAATCTCAAAATAAAGCATTTCTCTTTTTTATTTTGTTGGCAAAACTGAAAGATTAAATTACTCACAGTGTTTTAACACAGAATCCTATTAACTACATAAATAGTAAATAAAAATAAATAAATATTAAATAAAAATATTTTTCAGATGAAATTTACCCTGTTCATTAGTTTATGCAACACTTACATCTCACTTAAACTCAGTAAACTTGAGTATATTAGAAAACCTATTTAATGCATAAGCCCTGGGCAGGGGTTTCACTGTCCTGTATCAGTGTAAAATCCACTGAACTTCTCAACAGTTCAGGGATCCTCTCAGTCACAGCACAGTCAGAAGTAATTTTAGATGGTTTTAAATTTCTTAAAATTCACGTTCATAGGACAGTTTCAAGGTGCTCAGTGTAAATATTTGCAGAAGTTCATAAAATGCCTTTAACATTTGCAATGATTAATACATTATCTAGAAGCAAGATTATTTTACCAAAATAAATAAACAAATGAAAATAAAAAATAAAATATGGTTCCTAATTATCTCTTTGAAAGATTATGTTTGAGCTCATTTGATTTGTGCAAGAATATTAGCAAGCAACAGAAGAAAAAGTAAGAGCATTTTAATGCACTCTTGTCAGTCTGCTGTCACAGAGCTCACTTTTCCAACTCATCCACATGCAAACTAGGAGGAATTATTAAAATAACCCTTTTTCTCTCAAATATTCTCTCCTACAAGGCAGACTGGCCAGTCTTCCCTTTTGGAGAACTCAGTTGCTGTGTTTTTAATATCAGAGCAGAAAGTAGTCATGCTCTAATAGGGGTATTTGCTGGAGAACAAATACTTTCATATATAATGATTTGAAAGATTCATATCTTAAAATCATTTAAAAAACACTTTATTAACTCCATGTGACATTAGAGTCTACCCTTGCCACTGAAGTGTAAGTTGTTCACAACTACCACGTTGGTGGCCTTTATTCCTTAGGTCTCTAGCAATAGGGGGGTTCTGTTCGTGCTGCTGATAAAGAAACAAATATTTAAACTGAAAATGTAAAATCGCAGTATTAAGGCTGGAAATAAAATGCTTAAAATTGTTTTTTGGGTTGAGAAAAAACACCCACACCATCTTAAGAAAATATTTAGTTACCTTGCTCTAATAAACGAGGCACAGGCCTTTACCCCAGCTTTCTTCAAAATGTCCTGCTCCCAGGGCTCAGATGCTTTTCGTTTCCCTTGGTCCCTTCTTTCAGCTTCTTCGGAAGTGCAGAATTCCTTTATTATTTGCCTGTTGCTACAAGTTACTGGATTCTGATTGTTAGTTTCTACAGCAAGGCTGGGCCAAAACCATTCCTTCTGGCTCTCTGATCTGAGAGACTGCAAACTACCCCCTCCTCCAGTCGCTGCTTTGAATTTACTGTCACTTATTCCAACCTCTTCGGAGTGACTTAGTTTCGTTTCTGGAGTGAATGATGGAGGCAGGTTCTGCAAAAGGCTCGTGTAGGCTTCAGCAAGAGACTTCCAGTACCAGGGGTTGAAGGGGTGCAAGCAGATCAGTTGCTGCAGACACGTAATCTCTTTTCCTACATTCTCCACGCCCTGATAAATGGCAAATTGCAGGTTGAGAACAGTCGTTAGGTGATCTGTATTAGTAGCACCACTTCTCTACAAACAAAAGAAAATAAATTAGAACCAGCCGTAGGACCACATCATTGCCTACAAAAATGCCTCTTTGAATAAGGACACACAAGTATCTCTAAAGGTAATTTTTTAATCACACAGGACCGTGTCAACTCTGCTAAATATTTTAAATAACACAACATGGCACAGGTCATGCATGATCAAGTTGACAGCACTCTCCTAGCTGCCCTGTCCAAGGCCGAAAGACAAAAAGGTCCCTGAATATTATCATTTGCATGTAGAGCTTTGTACAGCTGCCTTTCTTTGCAGCATGAACACCTTCTATATACAATAAACAGCAAAATCTCAGCAGATTGCCAAGCATCTGGACATTTTCCTTTAGGGGGGAAAACTCTGCTTGTGGTTAGATACTCTTCTTGGTGGCAGGTTGGCAGGGTATGCTCGGAAATAAAAGGAAATTCTGACCTGTCACTTTTATAGTGGAAAGATTTAAGCACCCGTTTATCCCCTTTCTTATAATTCCAATTACATTACATTAATTCTGCCTAGCAGAGCATGATATTTAATTCCTTCCAGGACTGCCAGCCTCCTTGCACAGGCAGCTCATTGTGGTACAGGGTGTTCTGATTTCTAAAGAGTGATTATATCTGCAGTGACAGTTACCCTCTGTTTACCAAACACTCCGAGCACTGAACATCCTGCAGGATTTTCCACGCAAAGCCTCTTTTTCCAGAAAATGCTGCACATAAAAAAATTACTAGCAATATTTCTAGGTTAGAAGTATAAAGGAAAGCTTCGTTACCAGTTTTTCTGCAATATCCAGAGCCTCCTTGTGCCTTCCTAGGCGAGCCAGACACCGGGCCTGGCCCTCTTGGACATCTCTTCTCATTGCAACATTACTGTGGGGCAGGAGCAGCAGGCAGCTCGAGTACTCACACAAGGCTCTCTAGGAAGGTGGTGACAAAACGAAAAGCAAAACAAGCAAAAGACATATTTATTTACTTAAAGGCAAGCCTGACAGTATGTTTTGTTCAGAGCTATAAGCTAAAAGACTTACAAGGACAATTCCAGAGCTGAAGCCCCCGTTTCCTTCCTCCAGACTGAGCTACCCCCAGCTGGCAGCAACGAGGCCAGGATGACACCAAAGGGACCACCCATGTCTGGGCGGGGAACAGCAACCTCGGGCCCAGCTCATGTTTAAGCCCAGACACTTTTCCCCCACCAGGCTGGATCCAGAAGGGGCTCCAGGAGTTCACCTGCAGATCCTGAGCCAAGGCACCTCTCTCCTGGCTGGCAATCAGAGTGCTCATCCCAAATCTGGGGCACCTGGTTTCCAATATTCTCAGGGAGAAGGTCTGAAACTCTGTGTCCCTCACATGAATAACCTGCAAGGCAGAGGGATGGTGACTCTCCATCACTCCTGTAAGGTGGTTCTAATTTGCATGAAATATTTAAATATTAATTGGGCCAAGGAAAAAGACAAGAATGAGCAATACTCCATGGCTTAATGCTCAGGGCACACGGCAGGGCTCCAATTAACATTTGAATACATTATATTAAGTATTTAGTGAAGGTAAGAATGGAGTCTTGGTTCTTCTCCCTCTGTGTGAGTGCTCAGACAAGACAACTAAAGAGCAGGGCTCCTTCTCTCATCTCTCCAAATGAATGTTTAATTATTTCTTGCAAACTTGAATGGTTCTAAGAGGCAACTTACAGGCAATACACCCTAGGCACCTCCCAGCATAATGGCTGGAACCTATTTTTTTCCTTGGCAAACACAAAGCTCACATTCCTTCTCAAGCAAAAGCAAGAGATTTCCTTTGCCCAGTAAGTGCAGTAGCCCTGGGGCAAAGGTATGTGAGGAAGTTTGCAGGACATTCCCGTTTGCCTTGTTACAAGCCAGGGATCTAACCCTGGCAGTGAACTGGCAAAAAGACCTGCAGGTAGATCCTGCATCACCAGTACAAGGGACCTCAGTGGGGACATGGGAAACAGATTTGTCACGCATAGCCACGGTGGCAGCAAGACTGAAATAACAGCAAGAAACAGGAGCCAGTGCAAACCGAGGTGAAAACAAACCCACAAGTCCAGAAGCTGACCTGAGGGACATGACATTAGGGAGCCTGCAATGCAAAGCATTATCTGGAACCAGAAGCTCTCAGAGTTGAAATGAGCAGGAGAGGCCGATTTGCAGCTTGTGTGAACTGGACCCTGGAATTAGGACTGCAGAGGCTGCAGAGCTCAGAGAGCAGTGAGGACAGGGCTAGGAGCACAGCAGGCAGGAGCAGCAAAGGGGAACACGGCCGGCCCCAAAGGCACAAGGTATCACCCAGGGCACGCTGAGGCAACAGGGAAACGGGACAAGCGACGGCGGGGCCCTCAAACCACCCGTCAGTCTCTGTGGATCGCGACCATCGGCTGCGCTGCAGCGGCCGGGGGGCTCAGCACAGCCGGGGGCTGCTGCGACCGAGAGCGTCAGCAGGACGTGACGGGGCCGTGCCGAGACACCGGCTGCCCCCCGTTTGTGATCGCGGTCACAAACGCTGCCATCACCAACACCAGCTCCGAGCACCACGGAGCGCTCGGACGGACACGTGCGGCCAGCCCTGCTCTGGGTACGCAGAGCGGTTCCTGCTGCGCTGGCTAATGTCAACCCCTGGCAGACTCCAAGGAAGGGGAATACCTGGCTGTGAGAGCTGGGCAGAACCACGTTATCTGCTGCAGCTCCGATGCATTTTAACCCGCGGGGTGATCCCCACGGGGAGGCCGCGGGCTCCTCACGGGGAGGCCGCCCGGTCTCCTGCATGCAGCCTCCCACGGCCCCTCCTGCGCGGCGCCGCGCTCGCCCCGGGCCGCAGGGCGCCATGGAAGTACCTCGAACCGGCGCTCGCGGAACGCCAGGTCGCCCCGGAACTTATGGGCCGTGAGCAGCTCGGTGTCCTCGGCGCCGCCCGCCGCGCTGCAAAACCACTGCGAAAACACCGGGAAACGGGCAAGGGAGGGGGGCGTTTAAAAATCACAACCATCGTCCTGAGCGCGGCGCCCGTGAAGCCCCCGCCGCCCGCACCGGGTCGGGTCGGACCGGACCGGACCGGGCCGGATTGCACCGGATCGCGCCGGCCCGGCACGGCCGCGGGCACCGCGCCGCCCCCGCCCCACCAATCGCGACACGCTCCGCCCACCAGGCCCCGCCCCGCTCCTCGCGGTCCCCCCGGGCCGGGGCCGGTGCCAGGGCCGGTGGCGGGCGCCGCCGCGGCCGGCGCTGCTCACCCGCGGCTCGCAGCGCTTGGCGCTGTAGGGCGGCCCCGCGGCGCCGCCGCCCGCGCCCCGCTCCTTGCTCTGCGCGAACACGGAGTCCTCGAACTCGCAGCCGAGCGGCAGCTCCATCGCCGCGGCCCGCCCGCACCATAGAGTGCCGCCTAGAGCGGCCCCGCCCTGCGGGATAGCGCGCCCCCTGCTGGGCCGCGGCGCGGGCGCCGAGAGGAGGCCGCGAGCTGAGGGGCGGTGCTGGCAGCGCCATCTTGGGTGAGGGCAGCGCCGCGAGGGCGGCGGCGGCGCGGCCGGGGCTGAGGGCCGCCCTGCGAGCCCCGCTCGGGCGAGGGGCGCCCGGCGCCCACGCGGCCCCGCTGTGGGAAGAGGGGACGTAAGGCCGCTCCTGGCGCTTCCTCGGGCTGTAGCAGGTCAACGGCACCAAGCTGAAGCCGTTCCCGGGCGTTCCCCGCACCCTGCCGCGCGCTCAGTGGGTTGTGCTTTGGTCCCACGCTCTGCGTTTGGTCCCACCGCTCTGCCAGGCCTTCCCTCCAGACAGGCCTGCTTTGGCACCTCTGGTTGCTGTGCACATTTGGGGAGGGTCAGCTGAAAAAGGGAGTGATGAATTTGCCTCAGCCAAGGCTCTCCTTGCAGGGTAAATTTGAAAGACCTGCTTTTAGATTGATGTTTTTTTCTCTTTCTGACTGGCTATATGCTCAACATACTTCTCCATGCCAGCATAGCTGTGACTGCTTCTGGCCTCAGCTGACCTAAGTCCTTGGGGTAGAAAGTAAACTTCAGCAGGTAGATCTGATCGGAGAAGGGCACTGAGGTGTTCTTGGAGTTTGCTGTTACGCCGGGCAAATAAACGCCCCTGAGCACGGGGCGCTGCGACGATGGGAGCACCCCGGCACGCCAAGCTCCCCAGTGCAGCACGAGCCCCGGGAGCAAGGCAAAGGGAAGGAGGGAAACCCCCGGCAAAGCCCTCAAAGCAGCGCGCCCAGGGGCGCATCCCGGAGCTGCCTGGATGTGGCTGGGATTGCGGAGGCCTCCGAGGACGCCGGCGCGGGCTGTGGAGGCTCTGTATTGCAGTGCAGGGAATGACTTTGGTAAAGCAATTTGCGAGCCCACATGCGGGCCCAGCTGCTGACTGCAGCGTCTGAGTCATAAGTCCTGGGCAGGAGATTTCTTCTCTTCTTCCTTTCCTGCTTCTTTCCTTTCCCTGCCTCCCCTCAGCCATTTAAACGGCTCCTTGTATATTAGCTATAGAAATGCAAAAGTGCAACTTTAGGAAATTCCTGTGCCTCATCAGCACTGCCGAGGAGCTCCGTTTCTCCCACAGGACCCAAGTCGTCGGTGCAGCTGCCAGAACACGAGCTCCCGCTGTGCTGTTCGCCTCAATGTGCACAGTGTGATTTGCAGCGGTGCCCTTAGCTCTGGCTTTGCGGAGGGGAGAGCAACATCCCTGGAAAAGGCACCTTGGAAGGGTCTGGGAATATCTCAGCCCTTTGAGAGCCTACGCTGCCGCCGCTGCTCCATGTGGACCTGATTTCAGGGATAAAAACAAGACACAGGAGAACCTCCCTGTAAAGGCAGCCGAGGTCTCACTGCCCGCCCTGAACCACCATCTCGGCGTGTGGAAATCACACGGATAAAACATGAGGGCTCCATAAGCGGCAGCTGCCTAACGAGTTCCCGTGCATCAGCAAAGCTTTTGTAGCCGCTCACAGAGCGTGGGCAGCGGCTGCTGCGGGCGGCCTCACCCGCCGTGCTTCATCCTGCGGCATCAGGGCGAGCGCAGGAAGAGCCCGGGCAGCAGGGACAGCCCCGGCCATAGGCAGTGGCTTGTGGTGCTGCTTTGGAGCCTGCACCTTTGGGCTAGGAAATGAAAACACGCAGAGCCTGTCCAAATCCTGGCAGCCCTTCCTCTCCCAGCCTTCCCGACTGTTCCGAGGCGGAGTGAGTTTGCAGGAATTCTCCCCCAGCGGGTCGTTAGTTACTGATGTTTTTATTGGTACTGTGAGAGCCCCCTGGGTCCTCCCCGCAGCCAGACCCCTTGTGCCAGGAAGGGAAACACAGCAAGGGCTTCGCAACCATCAAACGTGCAGAAACCAGAAACCCCCATCAGCAGCGAGGGCCCCGTTTGGGCAGACGCTGCCCACGCGTGTCACTGGAGGAGCAGTCCAGCTCTCACAGGGTTTGTGGTTTCAATAAAATACGCTGGAAGGGAGCTGCCCTTGGAAGAAAGGAAAAGAGCCTTGGTCCCTCCTCCACGCAAGAGCGTTGCCTGCAGTGAGGAGAGCAGTAAGGCCCATCGGGGAGATCCTCAAAGCAGGAGCGGTTCCCAAAGCCGTAGCTGGGTTCTTCCAGATGCTGTGAAATATTCACACCTTGGGGGAGGATTAGCTTTATTTCTTGACAGCCACAAGGGAGGCTCCTCCCTAGACACGGTCATGAAGAGCGAGACGCGGCTCTTTATTTTCAGACATCGTCTTCCTGCCCCCGTGTCTCTCCGACTCGCCTTACATGGTGCTGGTTGCAGTAGGATGAACCTCCCTTCATGATGAAGGGAGGTGATGAACCTTCAGCTGGGTGAGAAGCCAGTTGAGCCCTGTGTGACCAAGCAGCCCCGAGGCCTGCAGCCTTACCATAAAGGAAGGTCAGCCCAGTGCTGAGCGAGGGCAGAGGAACTGAAACAGCTTCTTACTCCTAAAATAGATCCAGGGTCCCAGAGTGCCCCAGAACGATCCTCACAAGTGGTGATCTTCTCCAGTCTCAGTCTCTTTTTCCATATGGAGGCTGACGGGGGCTACTCTACAAGGGAAACAAACGTCGTCTTTTTGGTGCTCCAGTGCCTGGTTTCCCAGGCAGCTTCTGCCCTGCTGGAAAGGTCCCGTGGAAACAGCTATTAAATGCAGCTTGCCTGGCTTCACGCTTGCAAAGGCAACGGGGCAGGCCCCGCTGCACGAGCAAGCACGAAACGCAGAAAAGGCTTTTGCTTGAAACTGGTTTCGCTTCCAGTAATCGGGAGAAGGGGGAATAAAGCGGTGAAAAACATACGTTGGCGAGCGCAGTTCTGAGCACCCCGCTGCCGGCGGGAGAACGTCCGGCCTCCTCCAGGCGGGAGCAGCCGCCCTCGCGCCGGGATCTGCGGCGTCGCCGCCTCCGGCGCAGGACACGTCGGCACCGGAGGCTCCTCTGCAGAGTCCCTCTGGGCAGGTCTTGCTCTGGTGCTGGAGTTCATTTAGGAAACTGAAAATCACTGAAAAAGAGAATTACTGCCAAACGCTGACCTTTATTTTCACCCAAAGACACAAATCAGCTATGTGAGACAAACAATTTCCCTCCCTTTTTCTGTCTCCTTTTTTTCTTCTCCCTGTCTACCAAATAAATATTTCAAAATAATAAACATGGGCTCAGCCCCGAGCCTGGAAGGAAACACACATGGGAAAGGAATCATTCACAATACCAACAGTTCAACATTATTGCAGTAGAAACATATGAATATAGTCAAAAGTGAAACATATAAATATATTCAAAGGTTTCATTTTACAAGATGGGAAGTGCAACAAGTCATTTAACAACCCAAAATGTTAGAAACCGCTGTGGAGCAGACGGAGGCCACCACCAGCCGGGTTGCAATGCAACCCTGCAGGGAGCAGTTTAACACCACTGGAGAGATCAGTGAATGGCGCAAAAAAACAAGAAAAATAAGGCAGTGCACAAAGTGGCTTTGTATTTAAAATCCTTAAAAACGCTGTTCGATGCTTGTATGAAAGCGAAGGGAAGACGGAAGGGGCTGGGAAGGGAGGACTTGGAGAGGGGAAGCCGCCCACAAGCCAGCTGGGAAAAACAGTCTAAATTGCAGCATTCCAGAATCGCTAATAAAGCACTAAATAAAAAAGGGAACTGTATAAAAATGCATAATCCGGCGCTTCTCAGCAACTCCCTCCTGCGCTGGCAGCTCCTTGGGTAAAGATTTTTCCTATTTTCTTTGCTGAACTGAGTGAAACCAGGCAAAGACCAAGGCTGGCACCGAGCGCAAGCGCGGGCAGCTCGCGGTTCCCTCCGGCTGCCGCTTCCCGCCTGCCCCGAGGCCGGGGACGGGGCTCGCGCGAAGCCGCCGCTCGCTCCTTCCTCACGCAGTGAAGCGAGCGGAGCCCCACGGCCGCAGGGACCGCGGGCGCTCTGAAGAGCGGCCCCGGCGCTCGAGGCTGTGGGGCAGAGCGCTCCGTCACTGCCCCCCGTCCCCAGGGTTTGGAACGCGGCCCTGAGCAGCCCCAGGCTGCGGACACGGTGAGCGAGCCCCGCTGCGCCGGCAGCTGCATCCGGCCGGTCCCCAAACGTGACCAGCACCCCAAGGAGCCGGGAGCGCCGGTTTTGCGCAAGAGGGGGAAACGGTGCGAATCAGGACGTTTCCGTACGGTCGTGCTTCCTCCCGCTTTCCACACGGTCTTTTAAAAACACACACACGCAGTAAGGAGAAATTTATTCCATTATTTCTGCTTTCAAATTTTTGGTACAAAGTTTATTTTCAGAAGTTCTCCCAGGATGCCTGCTTCCACCAGCATCTTTCAGGGTTTCTTTTTTGTTGTTTTTTTCTTTTCTCTCTCTGATTTGTTTTATCTGTTGAAGCAAAAGCAGTAATTGCTACAGAAAGCAATAATGGCAATATTACAAATATTTTACAGCAGCATTTGTTTCTTTACCCCCCCAAAATAATAAAAATAAATCCAAAGACAAGATCCTTACTGCCACAAAGGCTTAGGTTTGTAATGTCAGAAGTATGCTGCGTTCCCATATATGAGTTGTACAAGTCCGGCACAACCTTCCAGGTTTGTGCAGAGCCTGATAAATAAGACACAGAAATATCAGTTACGTTATACTGTTTCTAAGAACTTTTACTCTGTAAAATGTTTGGTCACTCAAAGCTATAAGCTTAATCACATATCAAAGAACACAGGCAATAAAGCCCATCTTACTAGAACATATAGTAATAGGCCAAACAAAATATAGGAGGACAAAATCTAGTGGTCACGGAAGCCTCTTCAAAAAAGGTCTAAAACAGAATGTTTCCATCGTGTATGAGAATAAAAACGTACTGTATTAAAATTTGATTTTTTTTACAAGCTGTCTTTTAATCAGTCTTGTATTTACAGTGCAGAACTTCTGCCAACTGCAGTAGTTTAACTTTGGCACAACACTAAGTTCCAATCCTTTTGAGTATTCAAGTCCTGTGTGTGTCCAAAAATGTTCTTGGTTTCACCAAAGATTAGGCCCATTCACAGTTAACCAGTTATCTTGAACTGTTTCAAGAATTGCTTCCCCTTCGCCCCTGTGGGCAGCTACGAAGGAAAGACACTGTAAGCTATTGCATCAGCCGAGAGAAACTCTTCATCTGAACGGTAACAGTTTTGTCGCTTCCTTCAGCATCAGGTACACCAGACAGATCACACAGACTGCTACATACCAGACACCTTCTGAAAACCTTGCTGGTTGTTAGTGAATCGTCTTCCTCGTACTTCAAATACATTACAACGCATTAACTTAATTTCATTTCACATGTCAAACAGGACATTTAAATATATTGCAATATATTATAGGAATTGCAAAGCTCCATCATTTCTGTAAACGAGACTGACACCTGTTAACTCTCCTGTGCACGTGAAGAGCAGTACCTAGTGCCACATTTTCTATACAATATAAAGCCTTCCCGGGTAGGGCAACTCATTTTTAGTGCATTTCCATACAAACTATAAGTACACATGCAGAAAATCAACCGAGCAAAACCGCAAACACTTTTGTAAGCTGGAACCGAAGGGGAGAGGAACATTTCAAAATCAAAATGAAGCTCTTGTGGTTCCTCTTTTCGTATCACAGACGGAGTCGTGGCAACTTGAGCTCTTCTCTCACTCTAGCAGATTCTTTAGGGGAACTTTCATGATAGGTATCTAGTATTGAATAAGCATAAGGAAATACTTTGATCAATTGGATACAAACATTACGCAAATATTACGTATCTTAACACATTCTAAGTTATGCAAAGTCCAGTGCTTATCTAGAAATCTTCTGTAATACCTCAGAAACCCCGAGTCCTCTTTAAGCCGTGTATTACAAACAAGGATCAGCTGCTCTACCCGCCACTGCTCAAATCACAGTCCCCAGAAGGCATCGGGTGGGAAGTGGGGGCGACAGCCCCGGCAGGGCCGCCCAGCGCTGCGGGCACCGGCCCTTCATCCCTGCACGGAGTCTTCCTCACAAACCCTGCTGCAGGCCACGGAAAGCATCACCAGGCCCTCAGCTACGCTACGTTCTGCAGGGCTCTGAAAGTCACTTTTTGCAGGGAGTATTGAGGGGGAAAGTGCAGATTCTCTACAAAGCAGAAGGAAAAAAAGAAAAAAAAAAACAGCAGCTCAAGCCATTAACTTGAAAATATTGGCAGTACATCTTCTGTGCTCCAGAACTCTCCCTTTTCTAGAAGTGAGAAAATAATAAAGAAATTTGAGCTATTGGGTGTTTATAAATAGCCGTTAAGGGGATTTTTTCATCTTCTTTTACAACTTATTTCATTATCAAGTCTTTCCCTACAGTGTTTTAATACATAAGCACAAGCAACTTGACCCAAGAGGTTTGTGTCATGCCACTTGCTAAATCTGCTTGTCCCAGGATATCAAAACCTTGGAGTGACCCAGCACTGGTCTTCATGGGCAACTGAGCCCTTTACTAGTCTTTCCCATTTCTAATTAATACAATTATCACAGTCATTGTGAACAACTTGTTTTCTCTCTGATCACCGATAACCTCCTTCCAATAGTATATAAGGTAGGCAAAGTGATTCCTCCAAGAAATAGGAAATTAAATCAAATAAAATAGCTGTATTTTCTTGCACTCTACGCATTCAGGCTAGGGCCTGGATATTTAATATTACAGACACTTAATGTTTTATCTTTTCTCCTCAGGAGATACGAGTACAGTCAGGGGACTGAGATGGGCAGCACAAACTGATAACTGCCCCATTTACAGAAGGCAGCGCTGCCACCCGACGTGAACGTGGAGCCCTCTCCAAGTGCACAAGGGAAAATGTCCCCTGCTTCGACTGCAGCCTGGTCACTCCGCAGCCCGTGACTCGGTGCCAGATTCTGCTGTGCTCCCATCCGGAGGGAGCCGGAGGAGCTGGATGCCGCCGTCTTTGGGCTTCCTGGCCTGCAGGGCTGCACTCGGCTGTGAATCACCTTGTACGAGCTCCAGAAAATCCCTTCTCTAATCCGTGAGGAAAAGGAAGTGCTCTTGCCTGACTCAGAGTTCCTTGGTGAGTAGGAAGAAAAAAAGGCTTTTGCCCCAAGTCAGTAAATCATGCACTGAAAACACTATTTAATGTTATGTGTCCGCAGTGAGCTTCCTTCCCAATAATCCAAGTTACAGCTGGGAAGGATAGTGTTGTGAAAGAACACGTTTAAAAATGGTCCTGGACATAGTTCAAAAATGGAATGGCCTCATTTACTGTAGTGCATTAGAGAAAATCCACTAAATTCTAATCATGAGGTACCAGATACCTTTCCTCTCTTTGCCTTCAAAACAAAGCAGAGCTTTCTGGGTGCTAAAAATGAGTGACTGCAGAACTTAAGTTACTTACTCTGTCTGAACAGCAAGAGTACGACTTGTTTTGGCTGCTTTTAGGCAAGTGCATTTTGCAGGGCAAGCCAAAGTCAGTGCATCCAGAGCATCCTTCCTTTCCACTTCTTACAAGCCCGTGTCAGTTCATTCAAACCTTCCAGCAGGGACAGGTCTGACTTTCTTTCCACGACTAACTCTGGTTTTGGGGGTCACTGGCAGGTTGATACTGAGGGGAGAGCACTACGTAGATGGATTCGTGCTCTCTCATTGCCCTCTGAAGCTGATGCAACCCTCACTTGCAGATGCCTCCCCTCGTTCTGACACCACTGTCTCCTCCTCTCCCTCCCTGCACCTGGCTCAGGATTATCTTTATTCCCACACGAGCTGAATGCAGGGAAGCAGTAAGTGGCCCAGTGGGACGCGGTGCCCTTGGCAGGAAGGTGCACGGAGGAGGAAGCCCCGGGTGAGCCCCGGGGCAGCCCTTGTTCACGCTCCAGAGCGGAGCGGCCAGCGAAGCCCGAGAACCCCCGCGGCCCCGAGGGGAGACCTGAGCAAAGCCAAGCGGCTTCCCCACCTCACTCCCAATGCTGCTCCCCAGAGCCTAGCTCCTAGCTGGATCCACTTACAGAAAACACAGGCTTCCAGCCTGCATCCAGCCTGAAGGAAATGCAGGTATCTGCATCCCTCAGGAACTGACCCCCGGCATGTTATTTCATGGAAATTCTGCACTCTGCAAAAGGATGGCATCCCTGCAACTACTGTTATGCAGAACTAGAACATTCACAGCAGCTAAAATGTGACCCAGGCTACGAGCAGCCATCCTCTCTGATCATTTTAATGGAAGGAGACTTCCAGCCAACTATATTTAGTCTGATAAACAATGTGTTTCCTCTTCCTGTGTTTTCCAGACCAGACATGCTAAGACCTACCATTGTATTTGAGTGTTATTTCACAGAACACTGCCAAAATGGAAAATGTCCCAGTTTAATTATATAATTAACTCAGATATTTACTTTTTCCCCCTCTTTTTTAAAGAAGGTTAGATTCAATGCTCAGCTAAATGTGGTCTCTGCTAACAAAAAGGGAGGGGAAAATTAAATCTTGCGCTCCATAAGAATTAAGCCGACTCCAGATTTTGCTTGCTAGAGGCATGTTTCCAAGAAGATAAGGGATTTAATATTTTTACAAAAATTAAAACCAGCATGTCTTTCCCTCCACGTTTTGTCCTTTCCCACTCAGCAAGCCCTGAATTTTGACCCTGTATCCCCAGCAGAGCTTGAAGCTAACATGACTTTTTCCTTGCTAGCATCTGCAACAGCCTCATCCACACAATTACGTGCCAAACAGGGATATTTCCTCACTGCTTTTAGCAGCTGATGCTGAGAAGGGCGGATTTTCCCTCCTCTACCACTTACATCCAGACTCATGGGACCCCCGTCAAACACACGGACCAAACAGTCGTGCTTCTTGCCTGGCCCTGATGTTAAACCAAGGGCTGCCAGGCTCCTCCTCGCAGGGATCAGCACCAAGGGAAAAGGCCACTTTGTCCCTCCCTTCTCCAGTCTTGAAGCCAGGGTTTCACAGCCCGACCTCGTGACACCAAACCAAGAGCCACAGTGCAGAGCATCCTCCCGCAACCACACATGTCCCCAGTGAGAGCAGCACTCGGGAAGGATGACAGAGTTTTTTGTCAGACATTTTTTCCCCCTTCTTGTTCTGACCTGGGTTTCACCCATAAGCAGCAAGAAAAAGATGATCCAATGCAGGCTTCTCTGCTTCAGAAAATCATGACTGAAAGGGCTGTCCTGGGCTTTTGACAATTGCTTATTACAGTGAGAAAAAAAGAGCAATTCTAGATTAGGTTCTTGGAAATATGGAAATATTGGGACCCATTTTCTCTAAGCTGATCTCTCAGTGGTCAACAGAAACTTAAGCTGACAAAGATGTTGAGAGATGAGCACGTGGAAGCTGCTGGAACACTTTCTACTGCTGCCAATGGAAAAGCAGAAATGCTGGCAGCAGCAGCACCAGCTCAGCTCCCTCTTTGGACACCTCAATCTAACATTACCTATCCCTAAGAAAGGCAGGCAGAAGCCAGGGCACACACTGCTCTTCCTTGGACAACCACTGCTCACCATTCCTCTTGGGAATCTGCTCCACTGTTTTTAAGGTGGCTATACAAGCCCTACTACTATTTTATAGTCTTGGGACTACTATTTTCATAGAGTCGTTAAGGTTGGAAAGGACCTCTAGAGATCATCTAGTCCATTTTATAGTCCTGGGATCACCAAGTGTTATTTATTTATTTTTAAGACACTTATTTAAGATGCAGAATATATTCTCCATCGGATTAAGCTATTTCTGGAGTTCAATTCACATAGCTCAAGCTTCATCTCTAAAAATAAGTGCGTTCACTCAACAGCCCTACAAGCAACCAGCGCAGTGGTGAGCGGAACCCGTTAGGATGAATTTTGGTTACACTTGCACACAAATTATTTAACTGGGCTGCTACTGAATAAGAACAATTAAATAATACTGTTCATCATTCCTAAGCATCCAAAACCCCTATCACTTAACTTTCCTTGAGAACTAAAAATCAGAGTATTGCCTAACTTGCGTGAAGACTGCTCCTACTAGCATCCAAAGACACTTTTTGTCTCTCTATCTGTGTATTCTTACAAAACCCTAAACAACTCTGAACAGCTTTTAGGCAATTCCTCCCCACCTCCATATTTACCATAAAACTGCAGTGTAATATTTCAAAGAATTACTTTTTTTTTGGCTACAAAAATGCTTTTCCCAACATTTTCCAACAAAGGAATGAATGTACAAGCTAAAGAGAAATCTTGCTATCAACTACATCAAGTCTGTCAGGCGTTTAAACTAAATTGATGTAGGTTACACTGACTGGCTTTAACGAAAAGCATCTTCTGGTTCTAAACCCATCCGGTTAGCTCATAATTATCAACAAGAAACATTTCAGCACAAGCTCTGTAAACCCCAAACACTCTGAATATACACGAGAGGTGCCAATATCACCTCATTTTCTCAAACCAAGCAATCCTCACCCCTAGGTTCATTGATTCCTTTGTCACACTTTTCCCCTTCTCTTTTCCTTTGAATTCTTTCCTCAAGAAACAAACCCAGGCCTTGAAACCTTTCAGGTGAAGTGACGTTTGCACAAAGACATCTTAGGTTTTTTGTGTTTTCCTCCTTCGTGAGTGAGCAACGGCCTCCTACAACACTGGAAAAATGTGTCTTTTTTTTTTTTTTTGGAATTAAACAACATAAGGCAATTAAATATTGAGAAGCAGTCCCGTGAGTGCTGAAGCTTCCCGTCAGCGACGCAGAAGAGGAGGAGCTGAGCGGGAGCCGACTGGCACCTCCGTGTCCTAGGCTAGGCCTGAGCGCGTCCAGCCCTGGCGCAGGGAGGCCGCTACGGGCGCCCTGCCTGGGCCGAAGGAAGCTACGAAGCAAGTGCTTGCTAAACCAGAAGGCCACTGCCAACTGTTTGGCTCTTCATTGACGTTGAACCCAGTCCATGGGTATTTGGCCCCCAAATTGCACATCAATCCAACTTGGAGAGCTTGCGCTTAACGTGCCGCGGAGGCTCCCACGTGTCACTGTCATCCGTTTCTTCCTCCTCTTCCTGTTCTTCTAGCGTTTCATCCTCCTCCTCGTTCTCCTCAAAGAGCTCTATTCCCAGCTCTAATCTTCTTTGCCTTTCTGCAAACCACTCTCTGACCTGCTCGTATCCCATGTGAGATTTGGCTACAAGTTCATCAAGGTCTTGCTCATTGAGGAATTTGTGCTTCATGTAGTAGTCCTTCAGGATTGCTGCTCCAGTTTTGAACTTTATGACAGACACTCCTCTGTCCCAGCTATTTAACCTCTTGCTTCCCCGAGGCCTCCCCCGAGGCCTTCCTCTCCCCCTCCCTTTTGGTCTTCCTCTCCCTCTCTTCCTCACAAAGCCCTGTCCATTCAGACTGTTTGCATTGGCGCTCTGGTAGTAATAATACCACTTCAAGCCACCGTTTTTCCAGGCATAGCGAGTATCTCCAAACCAGCTCACGATTTCTGACCTTGGGAGCCCCGTTTCCTCTGCCAGCTTGTTGTATTCCTGTGGAGACGGCCACTGTGTGCGGACAAAGGAACTTTTAAGGAGGTGCAGCTGCTCCGGTGATTTTTTGACAACTTTGCTTGCAGAGGAACCCCCTGATTTTGGCCCTGCTCCATCTCCTGCAGACGTTTCTCCAGCCTCCTCTTTCGAGCTGCTGGCGTTGCTGTCATTCAGGTCAGCTCCCTCTTCCTTCAAGACGTCAGACTTCCTTCTTTCTGTGAACCAGGCATCAATCTCTCTCCTGGTAAGTTTGGTTTGGGCTCTTAACCTATTCATTTCCTCATCTGTTAGCACGGGGTTATTCAGGAAGCTTGCTTGCAGGACCTGCAGCTGCTCGGCCGTCTTTTCTTTGAATTTCTGCGGGGTGAAGTCGGGGAAGGCACTCCACGAAGCCTTGCTCTGTGCGGTGACTCCCGTTGGGGACTCGTTCATTTCATCGCTTGAGTCGATGACAATGGGGGCACATGAATCGCTGTTGAGATGAATCCCATGGTTATTCTTGGAGTTCCTCTGGTTGTAGCGGGTATCGCTGAACCACTTCTTGATCTCTCCTTTAGTCAGGCCTGTTATCTTCATCAGCCTAATGATTTCTGAATCTTGAGGAAAGTGGTTTTTAAGGTAGCTGACCTTTAATTCTGCCAGTTGCTCCTTCGTTTTTTTTGCTCGGATGCTGAAAGAGTCGGGATTCAGCAGCGTGGCTTCATTTTTGACAGGCTGGGGGGCCGGAACAGCAGCTACTTGCTTGGTCTCCGCGCTGGGCTGGGCAGCATGAACCTGACCCTTCTGCAGCTGCGTTTGGCTGGGGACTCCCGCCACGGTCAGAGCTATCGGGGCTGTTACCGGCAGCGTGTTCGCACCCGCGACCTGGGTGAGAACGAGTCCTGGCTGACCGACTATTTGGCACGTCTGCAGAATGGAGGGCAGGCCGTTGCTGGCCGAGATGTGCGCTGGAATCACCGTGATCGTCTGGGGCACGGTGTGCACCGTGCCGTTGAACTGCTTCCTCCTCGCCTCCTCCACTTCCTCCGGGGTCCAGCTCACGCCGTGCTTCAGGCGTTGGGCAGAAAACCAGATTTTAATCTGCTCCTCTGTGTACTTAGCTTGGGTGGAAAGAACAGTGATTTCTGACATGGTTGGGTAAGGGAATTTGTTGTAGGTGTTAAGCAAAAGAGGATTGTTATCCAAAGCAGTATTATAGGCTGGAATGCTATTTACAGGTATTAAGACTTTGGGAATCAGGCTGGGATTCTGCGGCGCGGCGACGGCGGTGATGACCTGGGCCACCCCGGGCGGCATCACGGCGGCCGGTGTCACCACGGCGCGAGCCACCTCGGCGGCGCTGCCGGCGGCCGCGGGGCTGCCCTTGGCCTCGGGGAGCGCCGCGGGCGGCTGTCCTGCCACCTCCTCCGCGTGCGGCTCCTCCTCAGCTCCCTTCTCCTCCCCAGGAATGTCATCGACTACACTGTGGAAAACAGCAATGCGCTTAGTCTCCGTCTTGTTCTTCATCATCTTCATAATAGGCGTTTTGCTAATCGAGATGCCTGAGGAGGGGGTCTCAGAAGGGTCAGCCTGCTCGGCATTCTCTTCTCTAACAAAACTCCCATCAAAAGTGAGATCGTTTACTGTTTGCTCAAAGATTGTCTGATTATTACGTTTCACCATGGTCAATTTAAAATTCTCCTCGCCAGGGTGGTACTTCACATTATGCTCTGAGAGCGCATCATATCTTTTGGTAAGGAAATTGCATTCTACACAAACGTAGGATGAATTTAATACTACGTTGGGATGCTCCGAATCCACGTGAAAAGTAAACATATTGAGATCTGGCGTTTGGAAAGTACAGTATTTACATTCATAGCCTCCTTCTACTTTCAAATTCTTCTGATTGTCGGGATCCCCCCCGTCGGGGACGTCCTCGTCGCTCGCGGCGCTCTCCGCCGGGGGCTGCTCGGCCGGCGCCAGCGCGGGGGCTGCTCCCTCCGGGCCCGCCGCCGCCTCCAGATCCGGGTCCTGCTCGCTGGCCAGGACCATGCACGGGGTGGTTGACTTCCGCTTGCTTGCCATGCCTGTTGCGCGACAACGGCACTGAGCAGTCGGACGCACACTCGGCTCCGAGCTCTTCTTGGGTTATAGTAATGGCTTTGGGTACTTCAAGTCAGTTCTTGCGACGTCTCAACATTTATCCCATTAGCAGCTTTTCTTTTATAGTGCAATCGGATTAAGAATAGATAGTTGAGGATGAAATGTTGAGACACACTGTTTTAAAGTCCACATCCACCACCTGTAGCAAAATAGAGACAGCGTGATTAGTTCAATTTAAATAACTAATTTCTATTCTACTACAGACTACGGCTACAAGTAATTCAGCCCTTAGGGGTTCAACCTGTCACCGCGTGTCTCCTGAAACCAGCGCCCCCATTCCAAGAAGAGACGCTCAAAGATAAGGTAAGGTAAAATAGTCTGAAATTTGTTTTAAGTTCACGCTAATGTAGTAAAAGGTGCAAAATCTGGGATGGTATAAACTGAGGAGCTGGGTCTCGTTTCCCTTTCCTCAGCAGCCGTCAGCCTGGCACAGCGCTGAGGTCACTCGTGCTTTTGCCTGCGGGCGGCCTTGTCTGAGCTGCTTCTCCCAACTGCCCTGTGGGCACCAGCCCCACAGCCCTCCCCAAAGCCCCCCCTCTGCCACCCCCTGCTCGTGTTTTCATGCCAGAGCTTGTGAAAAGGCAGGTTAAGAGGGTTTTTCTGCTGCACGAAGTGGGTACGTGCAAGTGCAGGGGGGCTTCTCTCCCCGGCCCCAGAACAGACAAACCGATGCTGCTTGAAGGCAGAAGATCCTTTCTTTCTGCCCAAATGTCACTCACCCTTTCACCACCAAGCCAGACCAATAAAATTTGATTGCTGGCACATGGCAATTAACTAAAATCTATTTTCATGGCTCTGTGCATTAACGGGGACATGATTGAGAGAACTGTACCAGAAAAACGCATTAAGACTGAAATAGTAAGCAGAAGCCAAACGAAATTCTGTATTTTCTGTTAGAAAAATAGATACCAAATAAAACGGAGACCCGAACAAACTCAGAGAATAAGTATATTCTTAAATAGCATAGACTGGAGTGCATTTTATCCCACAGGGGCCACAGTCAGCGTCTTGGAAATAACACAGAAACTACCACAGAGGGTTGTAAACCCTGCAATAATTTTCTTCTTGAAATAAAATCACACACTGATCTCTCAGAGCAGAAAGCCCTAAGATATGTCATTTTTTAGGCAGTGCAACATCATCTGCTTCTCGAGGTGGCTGCATGCTCAAGTGAGAGAAAAACACTTGGTAGCCACCTCTGTTGGCTGTCTCAGATGCTTTAACAGGTTAAAAACCCAAGGCTGGTTTGGCTCGTGACACAGTTTTAAAGGAAAAGAAGAGGGCAGAAGGAAGAAAGGCAGACTCAAGAAATACTGTTTTCTACAGCATGGTAATATGATTCATTATTTTTGATTATGAGGATGGCAGAGGCTGCGGATGGGAAAGAAATGAATAATTCTTAGCTTCACATTTTGTTTAGAAAAAAAAATGTTCATCCACATAGTGTTGCTGCCACACAGAGCTGTTCTGTAAACTCTTTTCAAAGGTGTGGGTTGCCCCTCACTTGTTTCATGATAATCCCCCTCCATGTTTTTAAACAGTGACCCTCCGAGTTTACCTGCACCAGCTCTGTGCCTCCCTGCAAAAGCACAGCCTGCTCTGATAGGCTCTTCACGCTGAGTTCCTGCAGGAATCCTCACCCCAGAACAACAAGTATTTAATAGCAGCGGGCTTGAAAGGTCCCTTCTCCCCCAAGCCGGAGCGCTGGCAGTCTGTAAAACTGTGCGCAAGCCTGAAAGACATTTATTTCAACGTACATAAAAGCACATCCTGCAAGCCCTGCCGTTTACCTTGGCAGCGAGAGAAGCGGGAGGCCGAAGGAACCGGATCCCGTCGTGTCCCCGTCCTGCGGGATGGGGGAGCCGCTGGCCACACGGCCTCGCGGCTCTTCACAAAGGACAGCACTTGCCAAGACCGAGTGTTGAGTAACTCTCCCGGGGCAGAGCTGGGTGGTATTACCTAATCCCTCGGCCATCTTGAGTAAAATTTCAGAAATGCCAGAAATGCCCATTGTCCGAAGCTATCGGAGGGCTCCCGACTCCAGCTGCAGGGCCTCATCCGCGCTGCGCGACGCTGGGTCTTGGCCCCGGCAGCCCGCGTGGCTCAGAGCTGACGGGAGCTAAGGGAAGGCATCACCAACCGGGCACGCAGCGCTGAGGACGCTCAAGATACATATACATATATAATAGATATAAGCTGAATCTCTGTAACACATCCCTATTTTGATTTGCTGTGGCTAAGTGTGGCTCCCGCGCACAGGCAGATGATCCTGACCCTCTGACGTTTCCCAACCAAGCAACACGTTTCTTTGCTGCGAGCAGGTTTCAGATGAAGAAAGGTTCGTTCACACTCTCCCAAGGCTTTTTTTTTTCCCCAAGAGGATGTTGAATTTCCAAAAACCTGTGTTTATGTCAACACAGGGCTATGAAGAGCTACAACGGCCTTCGCTACAATCTCAGCGCAGCGACGTGCCTGCGACCCCTGCAGCCTTCTGTCCTCTGCAAACCCCAGTCCCCCTTCTTCTTGCTGCTGGCAGGATTATTCCATCTGCAGCGTCTGCTTCACACGCTCCCTCAGTTTACTGGGGGATTCCAAAACCCCAAAGCTGAGTCGTTTATCGAGCTGACTACGAGCCACCCTTATGTGTCACTTCATCCAAGTCACCTCCCCACAGGATCCTGACCCAGGTATCTTGGCTTAGCAAGCGTTGCAGCATCCCTGTTAGCTGATTTCAGTAGGCAAATTACTCTGGCAAACACAAACAAACAAAAAACAAGCCTTTGTCTTAACAAAATCTGTTTCTGTCAATCCACTTTTTTTTTTTTTAAATGAACTTTTTTGTTGTCTAGGTGCTCCAGAGTGTTTTTTGGTAAATTCTCTCTGTGGAGAAACATCTAGTTGATTGATCTGTATATCCCCCAGTGTTCTCCACTCCTCTCCTGCTCGTGCCTCTCATTTAAGAGCAGGTATCACGCTTGCTCCAGCCCCCTGGGACCATCCCAGCCTTCATGAATTCTTAAAGGCCACCACTAACAGCTCAGAGGTGCTTTGGCTGGTCCCTTAAATACTTGAGGGCCAGTGACATAAGGTCTGCATCACGATTCGGTATCATTTCAGCTTTCCTCTTCCTGTTGAGCCCTGAGTTGTATCCCTTAGTGTTAATATTGAAGTCACACTGTGCCATTCGGTTTGTCACGACATGCTTTGGGTGGTGGTAGTGTGTCAACAGCGGCATTTTTGAGTATTGAAAGAATTTGGAGAAAAGAAATTTTAATTAGTTCCACTTTTAGCCTCCAAATATTACTTGTTATTGCAATTCCCTTTGGGGATTTTACCTCAGGTTTCCTGTGGGCTACATTCCCAGCAAAACAAATCCACAGAACAGACCATTCCCAGCAGTACAAAAATCTAGGTACAAGCACACGCTTCTGAAGCCTCAGTCATGTCTTTGAACAGGCAGTCACTCAGGAAGCTGCTGTTCACAAATGGAACAGAAACCGTTAACGATCCCAATTCATTAACTGTTATTTCAGCAGAGGTTTGTTCTCCAGAGTGAAATTCAACACCCAAAGTTCTCTCTCTGTCAGGTTTGGATAAAGCTTTAAATAAACATTTTCTAAATGCAGAGAGAAACCTGCTGCCTCAGAGCTCAGAGAGGGATAAGCTGAAGGGTTGAAGTAGGAGATGTACATAAAAAAAGCTGCTTCTCACACAAACTTTTACCTACCTCTTCTCCCCCGCCCAGCAAGAGGTAGCTAATGCAACGAGGGATAAATGAGATTACAGAAAGGGTTGTTTTTATTTGCTTGCTGCATGACCCTTTTATTCAGCAGGCAGGCAAAGGGGGAAAAACAATCAAACCCAAATAATGTGATTGCAAGAACACGAACAAGGTGCCCCTACAACGAGCACGGTCGTTTGTGCTACTGTTCTTGACACGTGAAAACATAACTGCGCTTTACGCCTGCCCCTGCGGATGCTACGGATGGAGCGGGAGAAGCCCCAGGCAAAGCCGCGCTGCCGGACCGCCCGCCACGGCCGCGGCTCCGCTCCGCCGCTGCCCTCCGCAGCTCCTGCGCGCGGCCAGCCCGGCGCGCCGGCGTCCGCAGCGGCCCCGCTCACACCGCGCGCGGCCGCCGCGTGTCTCGGGGCCGCTCTTCTGGAAGGGGAACCTCACACCTGACCAACACCGCTTAATGCAGACACTTACCATATCCCATACACAGCAGCACAGCCGAGTTCCCTTTTTTTGCATAGTTACAGCTCTGCTTTGTTTTGTTTTCTGTACTGTTACATATATTAAAAAACATATATTAATCTGAGAATATTTAAAAGAATGTTTGGGGTTGAATAAACATTTAATCCAACCCCCAAATGTTTATTTCATACTGGCTTCGAAAGCAACTGAACAGAGGAAAACTCCTTCTTTTAAAAATTGTTTATCAAAAAAAGTTTCTTCTGGAAATGTCAAAACATCAAAACAAAAGGTTTTGTTCTCTCGGGATTTCCTTCTTTAAAATGAAACAATCTGGCGTAGACACAACTTCACAAAATGTTCCTTTCAACATATCTGCATATTTTTTTTTAGCTGAAAAGCTCTTAGGGAGCTCAGTTTTCCCAGGCCCTCGCGTGGAAGCGCTGGAGGTGCCCGGCCTTCCCGGCGCCCCGGAGCTCCTGTCCCGCGGCCGCTCTCCGTGTTTGCCCTCCCCGCAGCAATGGGACATCTTCTCCCCATGGGCCTTGGAGCTCTCTGCCCTCCAAATGAGCTACCAAAAATTACAGCCAAAATAACAGCCTCTGGTGGAGGAGGATTCATCAAATGCAGCTGGTTTAAAGCAGCCGGCACCTGTGCGCGCCAGGCAGAAAAGCACCACGGAGAGAGCGTGGCAAAGTGTCCTGCAATTCCTTCTTGGAAGCCAAAGGAGGTGATGCCTTATAGCCCACAATGCTGCCTTAAAAAAAATCCCTAAGGAGAAAGGCATTTCTCAGGCCTCAGGGCTAGATCCTTGCCAAGTTTCAAGTTCCCTATGGCAAATCCCTGAGGTGCAGAGCTGTTCAGGAAAAGGGGAAGTTTTTAACATTGAGGATGCCTCTTTTCCCTTCCTTGCTCCCCTTCACATTCTCTGCTAGCTTTGAAAAAGCTGAATGTCCCCCCCCAGAATTCAAAGATCAGAACAAAACCAGGCTCTAAATGGGAACAATGTGCAGGAAATTCTCATCTAAAAGATTATAAGAAGGTGAAAATAGGACTTGCAATAGGTGATGTGCACAGCTACACACTCCCTATGTACACACGGGTGGAAAAATTACTCAGGAGAGAGACCCAAGATGTAAGTAACCTGCAAAGGATCCCAAGGAAAGGATCTTGAAAAGCAAAACACCATGATTCCACAGTATGGATCTGTTTAACACTCTTCAAGGTGAAGATTAGTGCTTAAAATGCATCAGCAACTGTTCTCCAGACACCTCAACCACTCACACAGGCTTCTCCAAACATCGCCCACAAGCCTCACACCCACCCGCTCCCCATCCCGAGTCTTCCTGAAAGCCAAAGGGAGGCTTGGGAAAGCCCAAAACACAAGCTGATATTTTGGGAAGAGTTTGGGGATGGTTTATGTGGCTCTGAAGTATTTTAATGTTATACTCCCCACCCTGACCCAGCCAACTCCATGCACGTAGCAGCACTTTTCACAACACAAGCCCAAGGGTTAAGTTTCCCTCTCCGTGTGCAGGCAATCACTTACAGTAAGCGAGTATTCCCAGGGCAGCCCCAAATTACTGCGAGGACTACAGCAATCCCAGCACATTCCTGGGATGCTGCACGTGAATGTTACGGCATGGTGCAAGTAACAAAGCAGGTGCTCTCCATTCCGTGTTTCCTCGGGATGAACATCCTTTTGGGGACAAAGTAATGAGAGCATCACAGCACCTCAGTGCTGGCTTGGACAGACTCTGGCTGCCTGCACAGGTTGTGGAGATCTGCAGGGAGATTTAAAAGAATTTCTATCCTTGGAAGGTTTCAAAGCTTGTCTGGACAAAGCCCTGAGCAACCCTAACTTCAAAGGCAACCGGGCTTCAAGCAGGGAGCTGGACTAGGTGATCCTCAGAAGTCCCCTCCTACTTGTTTCTAGGACTTGGGGATGTTTCAGCTTGTGACTAGCAGAGCAAGCTGCCTGCATAAACACACTCTGCGGGACCCAACTACCTACTAAAATGCCACCGTGCACCAAGCTGACCTTTGCCAAAAGCAAAAGCACTTCTATTTGCAACCACGACTGGACTCCAGGCCCCTGCTGAGCCCTGTCCTTTCCTTGGCGGGTCCTGCTGCTGATTTCTGTGGGAGACAGCATGTTATTCCACGTGCGACACACACTGGTCCCCCTCCTTCCCGCATTCCCAACGTGGATAAACGCTGCCTCCTGCCAACGGGGCCAGCGACAAGGGAAAGCACAGAGGAATTCGTAGCATTGCCAGTGTGAGAATGGGAATAGTGAGCTGAATCTGGAAATGAGGGCACGTTCGGAAGTCGCCAAGCGATGGCTCCGTGCTCGAGTTACACTCGAGCAATAGAGAGTCGGGAAGGGCTAAAGGAGCAGCTCTTGCAGGAGCCGCACAGGGCCCTGACGCGACAGCAAAAGTAAATAAGAAGATCACAAAAAACAGACCACTCGGTTTCACTTTTTGTTTTTCATGGACTAGATTAACCCCACAACATTTTCACAACAGAGTTTAAGTAAAAAATAACTAGTTAATTAAAACACTGCTATTAAGATGAACAGCTATGAGGCCCTTTAAATTTAAACACTGAATCAAAAAATCCAGTTTGTTCTGTTTTGAAATGCATAGGTAGTTTAAAGCTGCATAGGTAGCCTCGGGTCAAAATCATGTTCTTACTGCTTTGAATGAGGATGGACACTGAAATTCTATAAATAAACACACTGTGTATTTAAAAATACATCCAAGAAGCAACTTAAAAGCCCCTAAAAAGCAAAGCAAAAAAAACAAAAAATCAGTTGGAATCCGAAACATTTTGTGAATTTTAATTTACACTAACATTTCAAATATATACTACACATATTCCTTCATATGAGTATTATCTAACTTATCAACACTAAAACAGTTACCCTCATTAAGAGCACTGCTGAGTGGTTTTGAATAACTGAGGTACTGCTCTCACTGTAAGCTCTTAGGTTTTCATTAACAGGATAAGAGTAATGAGAAAAAAAAATACTAAAAAAGGACAGTTTTGATTTATACACATTTTTTTTCGCCTTATTTAAATAGACAATTCCTAGTGAAAAGGCTGTGTGGGTGGCAATCAATGAGCAGCCTCCTTTCATGTTTGGGCCCAAGGTTTACCAGGCCTAAAAAATCTTAATGGACTTGGATATGTTATCACAGAAACCATCAGCTTAATAAGTATGAATAAGTGTCATATTTTGTCTCATGTATCAGCAGGCTTTAAAACAAAGCCATGCTTGAAGAAATGAATCCTTAGGTATTCTACACATTTACAGTAGCTTAATTAATAATGCAGCCATGTTATGCTGTTTAGGGGAATTGTTAATTAAAATTTAATTTCAAACTGAAAGCAGTCTGACATAAATTGTGAGTAACAGGAACTAATCATTAACTGAAAAATAAGATTTGCATAATTCACCATTTGACACAAAAATGACAAATTTTAAAATTAAAGAGTCTGAGTAAGCATATGTTAAGACAAAGGACTGGTAAGCACGGATATAATTTACCTCTTTAGTAAATAAGATTCTGCAAACCACGATATCGAACAATGAAGATGTGTGCCATTTAAGAAAGCTATCCCAAACGTAAATGTGAATTGAGATTAAAACGCAGTATTTAAATCAAGGTTCCTTGCTTGCAGATTTAAGCTGTGGTTAAATCCCTGTTTTAAACCACTTTGATTTCTGTCAGCTACTCCCATTCACATCCGCAAACGCTCCCGAGTTAACGCGGTCGGCAAAGGGTTTGCGGAGGGGAACAGGAAGAGGGACAAGGGGAGGCAAGACCAGCAAGTCCAGCGTGATCGTGGAGAGGAGCGAAGTGAAGCAGCGCGGGGAGGGCTGAGGGTGTGGTGCACAACGAGACTGCTCATCAGAGTGTCCAAGTTCGGCAGGAGAGAACAGGCAGGCCCGGGAAGCCCGTGGGAATAAGATGCATCTGCTGTTGCGGGCAGACCTTGCAAAACGTTACTGGTTCCCGAGCCTGGGGCGAGGATTTTTCCTTCACCCCCTTTCCCACACCCTTCCCCCTCTCCTTTATTTATTTATTTATTTTTCTTTTTTTTTTTTTTGACAGCCAAATACAATATTAGCTTGATTTTTTTTTCCCCTCCCATCATCAAGCTGAGGCCGGGTGAGAATATTTGGTGTCTAGACTAACAAATGTTTGCAAAGATTTTGCAAGACCAGTTTATGGGAACAGACTCTACTTTTTGTTTGCTGCTAGGAAAAAAAAATAATAGCACAAAAAGCAAACGAGCACTATCATGCATTTGTTTTAAACTGCATATGATGGCACTGCTATTTTGTGGGCAATCAATACATAATTCGGAAGAAAAAAATGCTTTTAAAATTCAAAGCTATCCCTGAGCTGCTAAGGTTCTCTTGGAAACTGAAGGAGGAGTCTGGAATTATTGTTCTTTTGTTTGCAACCCCCAGTGGGAAAGGCAGCACACAACTAGAAACCACTGTGCTTTGAGGCAGCATGAATCATTAAGAAGAAAGATCAGCCCCCCCTTCACTTAAACGTTAGATATTAGAGCCGAATCCAGGACAAAGGTAACCAAAATAGACTCCTTGCTTCCCAAGTAGTTATGGGGTTAAATTAAATATCCAAAGGGATTATATAAATCTTAAAACTTCCTCTCCTGAAAGGTTTTGCATTTTGCAAAAACACGGCCTCTCAGGACCCTGATTAGAAGCATCGGCTTCTCCGGTGGAAATCAGCAGGATAAGCAAGGACCCAAGCTGATGTTTTGTTTTAGTATTTGCCACAGAGGGTACCCCAACACGGAACGGCTGCGGCTGCGCTCTCATTGCGCCGCGTTGGGCGGGAAGGACCAACCCCTGCACCCCCGGCCCAGCTCGGCTGCCCCCAGCGCTGCTCTCCCAGCATCCAGGCCGGGGCAGCGCCCGCGCGCACCGATTCCTCACCCGCATCGGATCCAGAGGAACGATATTCCCCACATCTCCTCAGATATCCCCCCGGACACGCTCGTGCCACACGCACCTGGGCTGCAGAAAGCTTAGAAGCAAGCGTTTCTAAAGTGAAATTTTAGTTTATTCAATAACATAAAACTTCTCACTCATCATATGTATATAACATATAATTCCAGGCATTTGCACACATATCTTTCTTTAGTATGTGCGCAGTAGGTTTATTTTACTTTGTATTACTCTTTTTCCCTCATGTCTCCTCCTTCCCCCAAAAGAAACAAACAACTAATATTAAGCAGGCCTTTTCTTTTCCCCCTGGAGGAATCCAAGAACCAGAGAATTAAAAGAAAAAAGCCACTTGTCAAGACTCAGATTTAAAATGAATGTTTGTGCACTGCAAGATAAAACTCCCAAAGCTTCAGTCTTTGCACAGAGAGCAAAGTCTCCTTCTGTCTTAGATTTGCTGGAGAATTCTGCTGATGAGTAAAGAATTTTTAACATTATTTCACTAACAATAATAAGCTAAGCATATTAGCATATAAGCTAATAAGCAAAGCATATTAGGAAGCAAAACCAGAATATGCAAAGAGATACATGGGGTAAAGGTATGTGGATTTAAATTGTAATTAAATGGATATATTCATTTAATTAAAATCCAAGCAGATATCTCAGCAGCAGCTGCCCATGCACTCACATGAAGCTCCAAGTATGGTGAAGCTCTGCTGCAACTCAGCTCCTCACCAAGAGGTTTGCAGGACACAGAGCCATAAATATTCAGCACTGTAAACCAGGCGGGATGAAGTGCAGTGCTCAATGCTCCAGAAATTCCACCCAAGCTACAGAAGTGTTTCATCATGCTGAGAATCCTACCGAGAGGCAGAAACTCCTAAGTTTTCATGCTTGCTTCATCTGGCTCCCTCCGCAAGTGCTGCCAAGTCCCTGAATAACTCCTGATCCAACCCTGACTTGCAGGACATCCGCGGCTCAAACAGCGGTGGCCGAAGGCCGCTGACCTGTGCATGGAAAGGCAGTACTGCCCTGCTTTGAAAATATTCTCAGGATTAATCAGGTATTTGGTTAATTTGAAATATTAGGTATTTTGAAGAAGCACATGGCTACAGGGTTTAAATACACATCTTCATAGTAGGCCCCATGGATTAGTTATTGTTTCTTCCTCGTCCCATCCCAGTTGTTTCTCCTTCATTCTTTTCATGCTATATTAACATTTCTAGACCTCTTTTTGTTTTGATTAGCAACACAGATCCTTATGCCCACACACGGCCCCAGCAGTAGGGTTTTAAATTCAAGAGTATCTTGAGATATGAGGAACATCTTTCCATTACACAGCAGAGAAGAACACAGTCAACATCAGAATCACAGAACGGCTGAGGTTGGAAGGGACCTCTAGAGATCATCTAGTCCAACCCCCTGCTCCAGCAGGGTCACCTAGAGCACGTGGCACAGGGTGGCATCCAGGCGGGTTTTGAAGATCTCCAGAGAAGGAGACTCCACAGCCTCTCTGGGCAGCCTGTTCCAGGGCTCTGTCACCCTCACAGGAAAGAAGTTCTTCCTCACACGGAGGTGGAATTCCCGTGTTTCAACTTGATGAGGACAATACACCCCAATTTTAGGAGGTACTTGTTTTGGGAAGAAGACCCTGCTGCAATCATGACTATGTTGTTTGTGGCACCCAAGCCTGCACGCTGCCTGTGACTACACAAATGTACGTTTGTATCTATAAAGTTCTTATCATCTTCCGAAGATAAAACAGTATTAAAATAATCACTCTCCTAACTTGCAAACAAGGACTCGAGCCTTAAAACCTGTGTAAAACACGTTCCTCATTCCTGGTGGCCGCTACAAGCTGACAGCCGTTCCCCGTCTAGCTACACGTGCTCCACAAGCAGCTCTGAAGATGCAGCACGACGCACGCATGGAGCTGCCACTGTAACCACGAGGCGGCTGGAAGGCTCCTGCCTGCCGGGGCCACGTGGCTGCCGTGGGGCTCCGGGTCGACACGGCAGCACCATGAGTGGGGTCGGCACCACGCGGGCTCTGCGATGCCGCTTGCACGGGCGCCAGCTCCAGGGTTTGCCCAGCAGCAACTTCAGACCGTGGGTCCCGCCAGCGCTGCCTGAAATCCCTGCAGCTCCTGCCGAGAGCAGCGGAGCGGGAAGGCGAGCGGCACCCTGGAAAACGCCCCCCGAGCAGGCCAGGTTGCACAGCACGAACCTCGGGAAACGGAGACGCTTGTCTGAAGGGCTCTGAAGACCACACGAATCCTGCTCGAAGATACTCGGCTCTTCTAGACCTGCTCTCAAGCTTAAGTTCACTTCAACCCCCTCCCCAAAAGGAAATATATATATATACACAATATATATATAAAATATATAAAAATAGCTATGAGGTAAAAACTGACTAATAAAACCTGAAAATGAAGCTTTCAAGGGATGCTGGCAATCTTTGTTATCTTCAGTATCATTTAAAGAGTCTAAAATTAAAGTAGCAATATATTCACAGTTCTTTAGTTATACAGTTTTCCTAAGTGTTCTTCCAGCGACATTCACTCTTTTACTGGGGAGCAATTTCCCGTGCTTTAAGCAGGATGCTGCCACGCTTTTGTTTTTAACAAAATAGTAAATGTTCTACTCTATATTCTACTCTATATTCTTGTCCCTCTTGCACTGAATTCCATTTAGCTTCACAGTTACTATGCTCCCAAAGACACTAAGGATAAGATAGCATTATAATATCTTGCCAGAAGCAAAGACAGCAGCTTTTCACTCTGTTTGGACTCATTTCTGTAGCTGGTTAGAGAGAAATCACTGGTAGTAGAGACACCGTTTTCAAGAACGCCCAACAGTTCACCGAACTCTGAAGGACACAATGGAGAAGACAACCCAGGAGACTTTTCCCAAGGTCTTTCCAGCTCCATGACTAAAACACAAGGGAATGGGGAAGGAAATATCATTTAAAGTGGGGCAAGGCACAGAGTTATGAAATGGCATGCGGGTATACAGGGTGAGGAACTGTATCTTTTTGGGTGGCTTCCACCTCCACAGAAAAAAGAAACAACAGCTTATGCAGCAAAGTGGTTTGAATGCTTGGGAAGGTGCTAAGCTATAATATATAAATAAATAAAGTGAGCAGCTAGCAGGATAAAAAAGGTGCTGATGGCAGAAGAATCATGTCCTTTTAGTGGCTTGAAGAAAGAAGCATCTTTAATGGCTAGCTTGTCAATATTAGAAACCTAAACAACAACAAAGCAGTGTATTCCTATGGGCATATGTTCAAGAAAGTTGGTATTACTGACATGTAAGGGAGATGCGCATGAATCGACTGCCAAGATCAATAGCGCTGCCTACTTAGGAAATATCAAATAAAAAAAGGGGGCAGTGGCAACACACTGAAAATGGCGCCACTTGTTTACAAGGTGCTGACAACTTCGGACAAACAATCTTGGACTTTTATGGATCAGTGACCTCACACGTAAAGCACAAGACGGAGAGGGAATACTGACCATTAATCAGGAGAGAACGGGACGCCCAGGCCCACGCACACACTGATAGAAATGTTAATAACTGCCCCCCACCTCCCACCATCACAACCCCAAATCTGTTATCACAGGAGGGCTTAAATTAAAGCAACATACACTGGGGGGAAAAAAAGAAAGGAAGAAAGAAAAAAACAGCCTGCCAAATTTAAGAGAGGCTCAGGTTTTCAGAAAATTAGAGAAAATAATTTAATAATATAAAAATGCTGTATCTGACAGGGAAATCTAAATTAGGTCTTACTTTGACAGGTAAAGAGCAACCGAACTGAGAGGTAGAGATTAGCTACGAGGGATCGTGACTTGGTTACGCTCGACATGAGCAAACAGAACGCAAAGCAGCTTACAGGTACTCGGTGCTTTAAAAGTTGCTGTTTTGTAGAGACAGGAGAAAAAAAAAAAAGACTGAACTCAAACTAGAAGAATCTGACTTCATCAGGCTGATAATTCTTAAAAGAAGATTCCTCTAAATTCCAAAGAAATCACCTCCCAAACAAAAAGGCCATAAATGTTAAACATAACCAGACAAAAAAAAAATCTAGATTAAACCCTCCCTTCAGATCATAATGAATAGGGGGAAAGGGAGAAGGGGGAAAGTACAGAGACAATTATGAGCTTAAATATGGTTAAATAAGACAAGAGTGGCAAGAGCCTTTTCAGCACATTGGGAACAAAGAGGAATCCTAACCGTGGTGCAAAGTCCATTATTTGTGAGTAGTGCCTCGGTGTTGAGAAATCCGCCGAAGGCAGAGCCGTTCCACAGGGAGCCCTGCTGCTCCCCGGCATCGCAGCTGCTCGCGGGGATAAACACCCTCCGCTCCACGGGCAGCTTGGAGCGTGAGGCCCGCAGCTAAGGGCAGACACCCCGGCTCCGGCACCTCAAGGGCTGCTGTCGGGAAGGAGGGAACCCTGGAAAACTCGCAGGAGCCGTCAGAAGAGCAGGGCAGGAGGCCTCACGGAGTCGTGGGCTCCGCAAAGACAAGTTTGGGGCGGCCCTGGCGCGTGTACGCGCGTGTCGGCGGCAGGGCAGCGCGGCCGGCCTGGCTGAGACACCAGGGCCAGCAGCAGGGAGGCAGGCGCAGTTTCAGATATATGAAGTGAAACCAATAAAAACCACGTATTTCTAAGCAGCTCAGGGGGATTCAGCACAACTGGGACAGCGTTTAAAGGCAGCGACAAAGGCTTTCCCGAACGACGCGCACAAGGGGGGTCTCAGTGGAGCGCTGCTGTCACACAGGTTGTTCCAACAGCTGCACCGTGCCTTTTTTTCCGCCTTTTTTTCCGTGCCTTTTTTTTACAGGGATCTCTAAGCTGCCCTTTTCTGCACGAAATCCCAGCGAACAAACCAAACAAAAAGCCGCCGGCCGCCGCCGCCAGCGGAACCCCGCGGGGTGCCCGGATCGCGAGTTCGGTGCCGGCGCCGCTTGTCGGGGCTCCCAGGGCGGGCGCAGGCGGGACCCGTCGGGGCTCGCGCAACCGCAGGTGCCTCCGCCCGCCCCGACGACACCCCCGTACTTGACCCCGGGGGACGGCAGCGCACGGCGGGGCACGGCATAAAACACAACGGGGATCCATAAATCCCACAAAAGCACCCAAGTACCTGCCCGGGCGTGGAGGGAGCGGGGCCGCCTCAGCCGCGGAGCCGCTGGTGGCCGGCGCTGCGCATCCTGCGGGGAGAGCGGAGTCAGCGCCGCCGCCCCGGCCGCGGGGAGGCGCCGCGCAGCCCCCACGCCACCGCCTCCCGCCGGGCGCCCGCAGCCCCGAGGCAGGGCCGGCCCTACCTGGCGGCCGCGGCGCCGCGCTGCCCCCGCCGCCGCCGCCTCCTCCTCTCAGGGCCGCGCCGCCATCTTGCGCGCCCCAAACTACTGCGCGTCCTCGGGGGCGGGCGGGCGGCGGGCGCGCCGCGAGCTCCCAGCGCCGCCGCCGGCCGCCCGGGCGCTCCGCTCGCCGCGCCCCGCGGCGCCCACTCGCATCGTCGCGGCGCCGCCGGGCCGCGCGGGGAGGCCGAGCAGCGGCGGCCGCGGCCTCAGCCTCCCTCCCAGGCAGCGGGGGCGGAGCCGCGGCGCCGCCCCGCCCGGCGGCAGCGGGGCGGCCCCGGCCCCGTGCGCGGCCCGCGGGGCTCGCCCGCCCCGGCCGGGCAGCGGGGCCGCCCGCGGGAGCCCCGGGCGCAGGTGGCGGCGGCGCCTCGGGGCACGGAGAGGCCGGAGGAGGCGGGGAACCTCAGCGCGGGCCGGCCGCAGGCGAGAGGGAGGTGAATCTTATATGTATGTGTGTCATATGTATGTATAATATATGTTAGATATATATCTGTGTGTAATTGTTAGGGATAGCCTCGCTGTCCCATCGCCACAAGTCCGAGATTGCAGCCGCTACCCCGCGTCTGTCAGCAGGGAGGGCAGTTAGGGAGAGCCCAGAGCCACCATCCCGGCCTTTAACAAAGTGGCCCAGAATTAAAGGTTTAGGGGGGAAAAAAACCCTACAAGTCCAAAAAACATTTCTGTTTACACCTACTGAGAGCTGAGAGGGCCTCTTCAGTTAATGCACACTCACAGGGTCAGTTTCAGCATTTAGGTTTAGGATTTAGGCTTAGCTCCTGCCCCGCACTCTCCTGCAGTGCTGTGTTTCTACTTGCTGTTTTTAGCAGGGGTTTGAGATCAGACACCCAACTCTGCTAAGTTGGAGATCAAGCCAAGGCAAGATGGGAGCTTCCTGTATTCTTCACTGTACATTTTTCTTGTTTGCCTTCGTCATATAACTGATAAACCAAGAATGGGGTAAACTGTTCACTTGAAGTATTCAATATACCAGTAGGAGTCTTTAAGACTGCCAAGAAAGATTTTTAATGCTCAAATTATTCTAGAGTTAAAACAGACAAGCTCAAATGATGTTTTACTTTTTATTAAAACATACTCAAACAAAACATATAGAAGCTACAGAGAGAAGATGGAGATACTCTGCATGGTACACAAATGTTTGAACATATGTTAAAGATAACGTGACAACTAAAGCTTTCATACAGCGATTGCACAATTAGACATGCAGCATCTCTAGGTGCTATGTCCCATCCCCTGTGCAATAACAGCACCATACACGTTCTTTTTTGTGCTTTTATCTAATTCCATTTTCAAAAAATGAAGAATGTGTATCTTATTCTCATTTTTTTTTAAAAAAATCTGTTAAATTAACTTTTTTTGGTCTTCTGGTTTGAAGAGGTGTCCATCTTCAATAAGTATATTTAAATAAAACTGAAGCAATACCGTTTATCAGCAAGAGAATATTCTGTTTTAGGCAATACAGAAGGTTCTCTCCAGAAGATCATAGGACTATTTCCAATTTAACTATAAGCCACGTATACTTGCAACTAACAATTTATTGTGATTTTATATCATTCTATTTTCAAAAAGGGCAGAATGTGTATCTTACTCTCAGTTATTTTTGAAGACATCTCTGCTAAATTAACTTTTTTTGAGGGGAGGGTGTCTTTTGGATTGAAGAGCTATCCATCTTCAATAAATGGTATTGCTTTAGTTTTATTTAAATATATTTACCAGCAATACAATGTTTTAGGCAATACACAAGGTTCTCTCCAGAAGACCATATAACTCTTTCTAGTTTAACTATAAGCCACTTACACTTGCAAATAACAATTTGTCATTTTATATAAATCTATTTTCAAAAAAGGTAGAATGTGTTTTCTTATTCTCAGTTATTTTAAACATATCTGTTCTTTTTTTTTTTTTTTGATCTTCTGGATTGAAGAGGTGTCCATCTTCAATAAATGGTACTGCTTTAGTTTTATTTAAATATACTTATCATCAATAGAATATTCTGTTTTAGGCAACACACAAGCATTCTCTCCAGAAGACGACAGAACTATTTCTAGTTTAATTTAACTAGAAACCACCTATACTTGCAGCTAATAATTTATATTCTCTTTATTGTTATAGTTAAGATTCTTAGTATATTTGAAGTCTTACTACATCTAAAATTCTATTCTACAGTATCAAAATTATTGTCGGTATTATAAGCAAGACTAAAATTCACCTTAGAATCTTGCTTCCTGTTTCAAGTTGTCTTAAACAAAGGTATGTCATAGCAAAAATACGTACGGTTGTGGAAACAGTGTTCCTTCCACACACTTTCTTTAGGTTAATTCTATGAAAGCCATTAGAGGTACTGTCAGATAATTAAATATTACCTACAAACTGGATTAAGAGGTTTCTAAAGAATATACTTTTCATGTGATGGAGTAAGATTTGTTTTCAAGTGTTTATGCAATACACAGTGGCATACACAGCCTCACAGACTGATGCAGAAAAAAATATTCTAACAAGTTGGAATAAGATAATAAAAGTTTATGAAGTTTTCCAATGTCCTGTTTCAAAAGAGGCACTGAGTGTCTGGAAATGTTCAGTTCTACAAGGTTCCAAAAGACACCAACAAACAAATGTCACATAAAAAGACGACATGAAAGACTTTAACGCAAGGTGTTAGTGGACGAGCAAGCTGAACATGGGGTTCTCAACAGAACATGTATATCCTTCTGTCCAAGCCTGCTCTTTCTCATACAGTATGTACAGGACAAATATATCCATTAAAAGCAGTTAAAGACTTCACTTAAGATTTCTTATATATATTTTATATACATCCATATATAAAACAAAATATATATTTTAAGATATGTTTGTTTTATATATGGATGTATATAAAATACATAGGTATATAAAATATATCTGTATGTATATAAATCTATAGGTATTTAGAAGTACTCTTTACTGAACTATAAAGTACTCTTTACTGAACTATATACAGCTAGCAGAACAGAATACAATTAAACTTTTAAATTTCTTCACACAAAGTTAAAGAATCTGTAAATACATCCAGCTGTTGGTGATATTTAGCAATAACATGTGCTAAAACCATCACAATGCTTCTATATTCTCTGCAGTTTCAGAGACATCCCTGTGTGTCCAAAAGAGTATAGAATACAGAGCCTGGAGCAACAGTTAGGAAGAGATCCGCCCTGAGAAACCACAACTACCAGCCGAGAAAGCTGTGTTATGTATGCTGAATAATTAATTTACCTTTGCTACTTGCACGGCGCACTCACAAGAGAGAACTGTACTTAAAGCTAAAGAAAAAAGGTAGGAAACAAATCCAGGCACATTTAATTTGACCATTACAATTTTTAAGTTCCAGAAGCCTGCAAGTCCCGAGATAACATAAATAATTTCCCGTCTCAAGCTAGTACGTAGCATTATACTAGATGAGAAGGGAATGTTTTTCAGGCATGACCTCCCTGAATCCAAAATATCCTCATTCTTGTACAGTCAGAACAGAGCGTCCGTTCTAACTCTTAATCAGATGTGAAAGAAGAAACTGAGATACCAGTGCCTAGGCAAAGAGGCTCACTTTATGGTGAACTGCAGAAGGACCAAGAATTTTATTCTCACACACAAGCACCTCAGGGATGAGTGGGCTCATGGCTCCTTGGATGTGAAGAACTGATTTCCAACATATCTAAACCAAATCAATACCGGGAATGCCTGACTCGGATGGTGGATGCCTCCTAAAGACATTTGCTGGATGCTGACAACTCATAAATCCTCTTTTACAGGGAGAAGACAGACAACCTGCACAATTCCTGTAAAACCTGCCCAGGCAGAAACCTCCTTTTATATCAAATTGGAGACACTTGAACTTCAAAGTTCAGAAGAGATTATTGGGGGACTAAAGAAAAATCTCAAACTCCTCCTATGTTTTATACTTATTTTAAAGCTGTTGGAAAAAGGAATGACTAAGTATTCCTGTATTTGCCTGCTCGTAGGGGGAAAAGAGGAAGTGACAAACTGAGAACAGCACCCTCCTTTCATGGTCCCCCCATGCCTAAGGAGAGGAAAAAAATGGAAGAAAAAAAAAGGAGCAAGAAAAGCTATTCACAGCCTCCAAGGTTAATTGCTTTGAAGGAGTTGTGTGGGTGGAACCATTGTCTTCAAGTCCAATCTTTTTTTTTTTTTCCTGCTGAAACTGCAAATAATTATGCCAAATATAACAATGGTTTTGCAATATGGATAAATGTCTTCCAGACGGAAATGAGTAAGTCTTATAACATGACAACTAAGCACTAAAGCAATTAATATTAAATAAACATGACATCCAGAGTGCATGCAGACTGTATAACAGTGATAGAATACTATATATAAACATTAGGAAATATAAATATATATAAAATTGACCATAATGAGTTTACAGAATCAAAGAATGGTTGAGGTTGATCAAATCTCCTCTCAGTCTTCTCTTCTCCAGACTAAACAGGCCCAGCCCACTTAGTCTTTCCTCATAAGATAGGTGCTCCAGTCCCTTAATCATCTTTGTTGCTCTACATTGGACCCTCTCTAGAAGCTCCACGTCCCTCTTGTCCTGGGGAGCCCAGAACTGCCCCCAATACTCCAGGTGCGGCCTCACCAGAGCTGAGCAGAGGGGCAGGATCCCCTCCCTCCACCTGCTGGCAACATCCTCCTGCTGCAGCCAGGATCCCATTGGCCTTCTTGGCCACAAGGGCACATTGCTGCCTCATGGTTAATTTGTTGTCAACCAGGACTCCCAAATCCCTCTCTGCGGAGCTGCTTTCCAGCAGGTCAACCCCTAATCTGTACTGGTGCCTGGGGTTATTCCTCCTCTCGTGCAGGACCCTGCCCTTGTCCTTACTGAACCTCATGAGCTTCCTCTCTGCCCAACTTTCCAGTTTTGTCATAATCTTTCCAGTGCTGGTAAATACACTGAATGAGGAGAGAGTGTATTTTTTCCAGGTAAAAGATGTTGAAGTTCCTTGTTAGCTTAGTGACAAAATCCAGCAGATGCTGAAAACAAAATGGAGACAATACAAGTTTAAAATAGCATGAGACCTTCTGAAAAAGCTCTTCAGGAGCTGAACAATAACACTACAACACAACTGACTGCCAACACTGTTCAGGAGCTGTGCATGGAGTGAGGCTGTTGAAGTGGACCCACAGACAGCAACCAGGCAAGTGGAAATACTGTCCACAATGACCCATCAAACTGTACTTCCCTCACAATAGTGAGGAGAGAAAATCTACTTTGTTATAAAAAAAAAAAACTGTAAACAGACATATCATAAGGTCTCTGTAATCCATCACAACTGAGGGATCTGGCTTTTCAAGAATTCCCACAGCTTGTTTGATATTCATCCATTGCTGCTGTTCTGCCTGAGAACATCCCGCCCGACTCTCATGAAGCATGTAAGTTTCTGGAATGAAAACCTTTACTTAAGTCATGCTTTCTGTTTGTCTGGAATATGGCTATCCATCAGCTACCCCACAAGTGCCATACAATCTTTCTCTACAGTTCCCTGTTGTTCACAGAAATGCTGCAAAGACCAGCCTAAGTGCAGCAGCAAGGAACGTTTCCTCGGCAGCTGGGGAGCTCTGGCCTCGTGGCCTGCGTGTGATCAAGCAGCTCATTGGGCGGCCTCGCGCGTGATCAGGAAGCTCATTGGGCGGCCTCGCGCGTGATCAGGAAGCCCATTGGGCGGCCTCGCGCGTGATCAGGAAGCTCATTGGGCGGCCTCGCGCGTGATCGGCGCGTGATTGGTTGATTCTGTTGCTGGGCTTCGTGTGCTGCTAGGCAGAACAGGAGCTGTCTCCGGGGTCGGGAGCTGCGTTTAACTCCAAATAAAGGTCTTTGGGTTCGCCCCGCCGCAGTCCGTGGTTTTTTCATACCTGCAAATGGCGCTGCACGTTGGGGCACAAACACTACGGAGGCTTATGAAGCCTGAACCCGGCAGCACAGCACAGCCCAGCCCAGGAACGGAGCAGGAAGAACTCTGGTGTGCGCCCAGTGCCTGGTTACCGGTGAGTGGCTTGGGAGCCACGGCAGGCAGAAAGTCAGAAACACAGAAAGAGCAGAAACACAGCCTGGATGAGCGCCAGCGCGTGGTGCACGAACGGAGCCAGCAGGTTTCTGGGAAGAATTTAGTCACGCTACCAGAGTGGATTCGGCAGAAGATACCTACTTTCCCGAAGGAGGGCACACTCGAGCGAGAGATGTGGAAAGATCTCAGAAAGCGCCTTAAGGAGGCCACGGCAGATGGTGATACAGCCGCGGTGAAACGTGACCACCTAGTGGCAGATAGTGCTCACCTTAGAAACGGTCTGGGATTTCCAGGGGCACAAAAGCAAACAACCACGTGCAGCAGCACGCTCAGCACCACCAAACAAGGGGGCAGCCGATCCTCTGTGCGACCATCCGTTCGACCCAGGCCCCCTGGACCCGGAGAAGGAACCCGATTTGTACCTCCAGACCCACATAACCTGGTTACAAAAGGGGATCGAGGGCCGGATCGCTGGGAAATGTTTAGGAGAGTCAGTTCGGCTGGGGAACTTAAGAACGTTAGCGGCCATGCCGGTCCTACCGACCTGGTGCGCCGGTGCCGCGGAGCCATGCCGCGGACCGAGCAGCTCATTGGACGGCCTCGCGCGTGACCGAGAAGCTCATTGGACGGCCTCGCGCGTGACCGAGAAGCTCATTGGACGGCCTCGCGCGTGATCATGGAGTTGATTGGTTGATCGGGTTGCCGGGCTTGGCGTGCTGCTGGGCAGAACAGGAGCCATGTCCGGGGTTGCGGGCTGCGAACGTTGCCTTTAACTCCACGTGAAGGTCTGCGGTGTCACCGCAGCGAAGCCCTCTGTCCTGCACAGGGTGCTGACATTACAGTTAACGTAATCACCGTTCCTTTATAGATTTTTAGCTGCAGATTTAGCATAGCACCGTTCATTGTATATGCTATTACACTTAGTTTTTAAAGGTATTAATTGACCAGACATAGGAAACATAACGATATACCTGGTAAAGTGACTTTCATTGACATTTTCATTTGGCATTTCCATGCCAAATGAAGAGGATGGAAGCATGTCTGAAGAGGATGTCAGGTCTGAAGAGGACAGAAGCATTTCTCCCATTGGCATTGAACTATGTTCATTGAAATACTGCCTGGATGGAGGTTCCTAAGAAGGAAATTCAGATATATTTATCGGAATCATATACAGTCAGCTAAGAAGGAAATTCTGCCTGATGAGGCTCCTTGGTTCTAAAACTCTCCTGACTGATAGAGGGGCAACTAATGGCTGCTAAATCCCGATCCACTTCTGCACCTACAACACATTTCAGAAAAAAAAAAACACACATTAAAAAAAAACAAAGCTAATGTTTCCTCCTCAGCTTTTCTTGTAGATGATGTAAGCTTAATATTTGGAAAAAAACACGTACTTTTGCCTTTAACAAAATCATTTTTAAAGTTATAAATTTAGAGTTTATCATCTTCTGTTTCAAAATAACCTGTTCATAGTGACAGTCAAGCTTGACCTCAAGTATCCTAGAACTGAAATCTTAGGAGGATTTCTCAGCTGTCTGTGTCCTCTTTACAAGAGCACCCAGAGGACAGAAAGATTTCCTTCAGAAGGGCCACGTTTACCCACAGGAAACCAAAAGGGAACCTAAAATGCCAACCTAAGTTGATAACTTCTCCTTCTCGTGATACTTAAGGAAATGTTGAAAAAAATCTCATATACCTTGCTATACATAATGTGAACACTGTCCAGTCAAAAAGAAAGAAATGGACAAGAAATATCAAAGTTTGTAGAACTCGCTTATTCCTGTTCTCCTTGTCTAAGGAGCATTTGGGATTAGGGGAGACTTTAAAGGACATTTAGAGAAAGGACCAAAGCTGGGGCAAGGCAGAGAACAAGCTGGACTGTAGAGGAACAAGTGTGGGAAAACAGAGGGATAAGGGCTAAAAGGGAGCAGAAATAAGTGGGTTGCAGATCAGCCTGGCCATGCGCTGTGACTCATCAGGGCAACCTGTCCCGTTCCCTTATTTAATCCCACTCCTATTTCCCAAGGTGAGGAGGCTCTCTACACATGTGCTCTAGAGATGTCCACGTGCCAGCAAGAGCAGGAGAGGTGACAGGTCACACCTGCAGCGCCAGAAGCAGCAAACTGGAGCTGTGTGTACATGGGGGATAGGTGCCAGTGTGCACGATTGCCCACGAGCATAAAGCCAAAGCAAGCGAGGAGGGTAAGAGGCTGGGCAGCCTGGGGTGGTGCAGAGGCCACCAGTCTGCACCAAACCCTGGAGCCAGGAGGGCCCGAGGGCTGGTTGTGGAGGAGGGTTGAGGTGGAGCTACTGCAGAGGCCAGAGGTCTGGAGCAGCTGAGAGCTGTTTGCTTGTGTGTCTGTGCAGGAGGTAGCTGGGATAAGAGGAGACGCTGGGGTCCTTTCTTGGTTGGGCCACATGTCCGCAGTTCCTGCAAGGCTCTATAAGGTGCACGCACTCCGGGGTTCCTACCCAGCAACTGCAAAGACCTGGGGTCTAGTCATCCAAAGCTGAGTGCCCAAGGCCAGAGTAAAGGGATTCGTAGACCCAGAGCACATGTGGGTTTTATCTAGAGGTATATACACATACATATATATATGCATACTGTCTGTATGTCTGAAAACCTGCTCGGCTTCAATACAGACTCAGGGAAAAAACGCCAGCACCTCCACAGGGCCACCAGGTTCAACCACTCCCGACAAACTTCCAAACGAGGAGCAACATTTGAAGTAGGAGTTTATTTATCAATACACAATCAATATAAGCAACTAAAACCCCCTACAGTTCTGCTGCGTGGAAACTGGGGTGCACAACAAGCATCGCTCCAGGGCAGGGCTCTGGGTTTGTATCCGTTGGGCCCTCCATCGCCATGGCGGCGCGGAACATCCCGTGGGAAGAACTCGGAGGGCTTGCACGTTTTGAAAGATGCGTTAAAGTCAACTAGCTTTTCAAAACAAAACTGTTGGCTTATGAGTGGTAGCAACACTGGGATGTAGACAGCCCGGATACTTAACCCCCTTTAGAACCATGCAAGCTGATGATTTCCAAGGTTTAGCCCTTAGGCTGTTTAAAAAAAAAAAAAAAAAAAAAACACTTTAGCCATTTTAGGCTATGCAAATAACTCACATAATTAAGCACAAAGTAAACACGATTTCTAAACACTGCTTTGTTTTAAAAGCACCCGAGTGGTAACTCCACACATTTCGCTCGAGCTGTGTCAGCTAACTCCCATTATCCAGCTGGAAAGCAGTTACACATTGTGTCAAAACATTGTTTTTGATGTATATATGCCATTAAAACGATACAAACTCTCCATATAAGCATCACCTTGGTTATCTTAAAGAGGTTTCTAAGATCTTTTTAGGAGGATTTTTTTTTCAGGAATGCAAGTAACCAAAGCAAGCTGTGATCAGGAAACAAACTGTACCAAATTATGGCACTCAAATCCACCTGGGAGCGTTTCCCGGCACTGCAGGCAGCTCAGTGACTGTTTGCAGGGTATCAGCTCAGGCTGCCTGGAGCAACTTGGAGAGCAAAAGTGCATCCGTTTGAGCAATGCTGATGCCCTTGGCACTGGGCAGATGGGAGCAGGGGCTTTTCCACCCCACCGCTGCAGAAACTTCCTTTAAAGGCTCCTTTTACGTGGCTGGGTGTCCCGGGGGTCCCACGGCTGGACGCGGAGGGCGCGGGGCTGCCCCGGGGCCGCCCTCCCCCCTGCTCCTCCGCTCTCGGCGCCGGCTCCTCCGCTGCGGCCGCATCCCCGGTGCCATCCGAGGCGGCGGCCCCGGGCGCGAAGGCCGCCGCGCAGCGGGGAACGCGTGCTCGGCCTCGCCGAGGTCGCAAGGCGGGGGGGTCCCCGCGGGGCGCCGCGTCGCCGCCCGGAGCGCAGCGGGGCCGCAGCACCAGCGTGGCGCGGGGCGCCGGGGCACCGCGCCGGTGCCGAGGCAGAAACCGAGGCGAGACCGAGACAGAACCAGGGATCGAGTCAGAGCCAGAGACCGAACCAGTGACCAAGAGCAACACGACACAGACCCGAAGCGACGCGCAGCGACACTGCGAATTCCGGCGCCACGTTCCAGGCGCCGCCGCCGTGGCGGCCCTCCCGCCGGATCCCCCCGCGGACTCTTTTTCCTCCGGGCGCAGGGACACAAGGCCCCGCGACACACAGAATTTTTGGCGCGTCAAAATCGGAGCCGCGTGTTTTGCCGGCGCCTGATTGGCTGAGGGGGGCGCGCTGGCCCCGCCCCTCTGCCTTTCCCTGGGCTCTCCCAGCACCGCCCCTTAAAGGCGCCGCCCCCGCGCTCCGTGTCCCGGGCCCCTTGCAGCTCCGTGGAAAAGCCGTGGGATGGCTCCAGCTTCCCAGGGTAGGGAGCTCTGGCCTCCAGCGCCCGGGGAGACGGGTAATAAAAGGGCTAACACTACACGGCCTGCCCCAGAGCCAAAAACAGTGCTATGCCACTCTGCCAAGGCTGAAGTTGTCTTTACTGGGGAAAAGACCATTTTGCTTTCCTCTGTTGGAAAAAAAAATAGGACATAAAGCAAGTGTTCAACACCAAAACATGTATCACTACAGCCAGGGCTGGAGGCAGCTCTGGAGCCCCCTGCCCAGGTCACCGAGGCTGGGTCCGGTTTGACCCTGCTCGAGCAGCAGGGTTGGACTAGAGGGTCCCCAGAGGTCCCTTCCAACCTCAGCCATTCTGGGATATCCAGGGACTGAGACCCCACCAGAGTCTTTCCTGGCACCACGAGCCAGTGTTCCAGCTGGCCTCCAGCAAATATTTTCTTCTATTCCTTTACCTCATGACGCGCCCATATATTTTCCTTATAAATAAGCGGCTTCTGAGACTACAACAGGCTTTCAGATATTAAAACATTCTTAGCTAGTGTTTTCGCCTCAGAATAAACGATTTTCACAGGAAGACAACTTCAGGAACATCATGTTTAGAAAGAGAAATACCAGTTAAATAAACCCTCAAACCCCAAGCTTTCCCCCACCTTCCCCGGCGACGGCAGCACCATTGCCAGCCACTGCGAGGACCACGACGCCGGGCTCATCTGCAGGCGGGCATTCGGGAGAGCCAGGGTGCCCAGGGCAGGCCCAGAAAGCGGACAATTAATTATTTATACGTTTATTATTATTATTACTAACAATAACGTTATTAACTGCCCTGGGGGCGAGGGCAGCGCGTTTGCGAGGCGCAGAGCGATGAGGGCGCCGGGCACAGGACGGACAGACACGAGGACGCGAAGCAGCCGCCACCTCCACCCGCTGCCCCTAGTCCAACCCCTTCCGCCGGCCCCCAGAGCGGGACGGGGACCGCGGCGAGCGCCTGCGCCCTGCGTTAACCCTGACCTGCCCGCGCCGGGGCGACGACCCCGCGCGGTGCCGCTGCCGGCGCCGCCGCCATGTTGCGCGCGTTCCCCGCGGCCCGGCGGGAGGCGCCGCGGCGCGGCGGGGCGGGGACATGAAATGGCGGCGGCGGCGGCGGGGCGCTCCCCGCGGCGGGGCGGCCTCGCTGCCCGCGGCGCCGCTGCCGGTGACTCCCCCGCGGGCGCCGCCGGCGCTTCCTGAGCCGCGCACGGCCATGCCGCGCCGCCCTGCCGCCACCTCCGCCGGCTGAGGCCGCCCATGGCGCGGCCCGCGGCCGCCTACGAGGCGGCGCTGCCGCCGCGGGCCGCCTGCGTCTACACCAGCTGCTACTGGTAAGGGCCGAGGTCTATAGGTCTGTATTTTAAAAAGAAAAAATAAGGGGGGAAAAAAACATAGTGGAGACGAGGGGGTGCCATTCCGGCTGCGGAACTGAGCGTGTGAGCCCGGAGGCCTCAGATCAGGAGCCTGAGCTCGGGGCTGTGCTGGAAGCGAGACTGCGAGCAGGAGGGAGGAAAGAAAAGATAAACGAAATCCTTGTGTTTTGCAGTGAAGAAAACGTTTGGAAGCTGTGCGACTACATCCGAAGCCAGGATCAGTATCCCCTGGAGGAATTCTATGCGGTTTTCATCTCCAACGAGAGGAGGATGGTGAGTCGTGGCTGCAGGAGCCTGGAAGCGCTTGGGGCCTTGGCCCTGCAGCCGCGAAGGCCTTGGGGTGCTGGGGCCTGTGGACCAGCTCAAGCTGATCCATATCGAGGATCCGTACTTCCATATTATCTCATGCATTCGGTGCTGCTTGTAAGGCCATGCATGGTACCTGTAACCTGCCGTGTAGGAGGATGATGTATTTATATGGTCCAGAATACTGTTTGCAGCTGAGTGCTCTGAAAAGGTCAAAACTGGTGCTATTTTTATTTTTTTATTTTTTATTTATTTATGTTTTTCCTGCAGCAAGGTATAAGCGGGTGGGATGTGTTGGCTGGCAAAGACCTACTTGTGTTAATCTTTATTCAGAATTACGTATGACTTTCAGATTCCCCTATGGAAGCAGAAATCTGGACATGGAGATGAACCTGTTGTCTGGGTAAAGGATTTTGTTCTTTATGTATTTTTATGTGATTTTTTAAAAAATGTATTTTATTATTTATATAGAGTCTTCAATTTTTTTTTCAGTGTGTGCTTTCCTAACTGGCATCTGCAGAATCAGACATAGGCAGTGTTAGCCGTATTTTTAACGAGTTCCAGTTCTGTGCTAAAGTTCTGTGTTAATGACACAACGCCAGTATTTATTCTTCTACAATAGATACATAAGCACTGTAAATCAGCTCTCCTTTTTACTGCTTGTAGTAATATAATAATGAGATACTCACTAAAATATACACATGAAGAACATTGGTAAAAAGGAATAACAAGCTTGTGAAAGTTGTTTTGCATATATTTCTAAAGCCATCAAATTTGCAGAATTTCAAGGAAGAGATGTTTGTACTTTTGAGAAGTGAATGAATGAAAATACCTATATGCACTTGACACAGGATGGAAAAATACAAACAGTACATTTCTTCAGGTGTCAGCATGTAAATTGATCTTAAGTGATGGCTTTACAGTGTTATTTGTAATGAATGTAACTCAGTAATTGCCATTACAGAATTTCTTTTGAATGTATGTCATTACAGTGTTTTTTTTTCCAGTTATCTTGTTAATGCAGAAGCATTCTTCTAGTTTGATGTTACTTTTGTAGATCAGGAAATGTAGCATAAATCCAAATTCAGTTCTCGGCACTTTTAGACACGTGATATGCATCATGCCAGAATGGGGAGGATTTTTTTGGAAGAAAAGATGACAAAATGCTTGAGTCTTTTAAATTGCTTCAGGAATAATTAATTCTCTCCCCAAATACTGGCATGTTTATAAAGTTTTTTAAAAAGGTTTATTTTGAAAATAAATCTGAATGTTATCAAAAAGGCCTATGATGAAAGAGAGGAATAGAAGAGTCAGAAAAGCCCTCTGTGAAATGTTAGTTTTCTTTCAAATTCATGGCTTGAAAGCTATTTTTTTGATATTGCAATGCCTTGCAGAATTTGTGCAGCTTGATTTTTTTTTTTTTATTATACTCTGTAAATGTTTTTCTAAACACAGTTCTTACATACAGTTTTATATCCACTTAGTATTGTGGTCTGTCAGAATAGCTTTCCCAAGATCTTTTTCATTCCAATCCCCTTATGGTTAGCATAGTTCAATATTGAGAATGTGAGTGGATTTACTGTTCATGTTATTAGCTGTGGTTACTAACAAGCTAATTTAGTTCTGCAAAACAACAGTGTTAGTAACTCGTACCAAAACAAAAGTAATTCCAGTTTCCCCAAACCTGAAAGGACTCTTTTCCATACCTACATTCTTTATATGTTAGGGAGTAAAATTGCTTCTCAGAACTTAAGTGTCAAGGCAGAGCAGTGCAATATTATACCCATTTTTCCCCAGCTTTTGCAGAAATTCATCTTATTTCTATAGTCTAGATTTTTTTTTTGAGTCACATGCTGCTTTTTCAGCTGATTCTGGCAGCTAAATTCACAGCCTGTGTTATTACAGCAGGTAAACATCTCTTATTAAAATAGGTTGCTAGATATTTGTGATGTTAATGTATCATACATTGCTGCGAGCTTTTACTGAGAAATGGAACTAAGCCAGAAATGCATTATTCCACTCAAATTCTCACTGTATTTTGGTGCAGTATGTGAGGGAGGCATCTCTGCTGTTTTCTGAGGATAGTGTGCACTTCAGTTTGCCTGTGTAGTTTTAAATCAAAGCAGACCACTAGAAAATAGGGACAGTACCAGGAGCCTCCTAAAAGAAACAGTGGGTGAGGTGGGGCAGAACATTAGATTTAAAGAACAGGAGCTACAAACCTTGATTTTAGGAAAGACGTTTTCGTTCCCTTTCCTCATTTCTCACTAGCAACTATTTTGCTAATAGCAATCGTCTTTCCTCTCAGGACTACCATGTTATTTTGCTTCATGTTTCAAGTGGGGAGCAGAACTTCATATATGACCTGGACACGGTGTTGCCATTTCCATGCTCCTTTGACGTGTATAGTGCGGAGGCCTTTAGGCTGGATGACTGCCTGCGCCCAGAGTTTCAAAGGTGAGGACATAAAAGATGAAGAACAGTAATGTTGTTCTGGGAAGACCACATTTAAGTTGTCTTGATTCATGCAGAATAATGAAGATGCTCTTTTGTTATACTCCAGGAAACTAAATTCACTCTATTTCTAAAGCCCCTGGAGCTGCCTTCATTTATT